>NC_056691.1:68648677-68958414 GCF_018350215.1 Panthera leo
AATCTTGATGCATGTGGTTCTAATGATTCTATAGTGTTCCTTTTTTTTTTTTCCCCAATTTGTGATGCCCACTCACTAAGTACCCTGACTCCTTTTGCTCTGGCTTTGGGGGCTTCTGAAGGGTAATCCCCCAAAGAGATAGTTCAAACTTCCAACCCACACCCTGTCGCAGAAGGTGTCAGTGCTGCATGGTGAGCCCATGGTCCGGATTTCCCACTGCCTCTTCGGGGTCTACCGAGAACATTTCCAAAAGGGAGTAATGCCTTTGGGGCTTGGCTCTATGACTTCTTCTATAATGTCCCCAGAATAATAAGTTTCCATTGTGACTCAGAAAAAGGAAAAGGAAATTGCTCACTTATTTGTCTCCCAAATATTTCAACCAAAATTAACCACCTTACCCTGAGATAACTTTCGTGAAAAATGTAGGTATTCTTTTCTATTGATGACAGAACTTGTCAATTATCAAGGAATTCTCATTTTTCTTGGTGTGACTGTTAGAACAAGCATGTGCATGTGTCCTTTAAAACCATCACGTGCTCAAGTATTCATCTGGCGCTTAGAGTCAGCTCAGTGTTTCTGATCTCAGTACTGTCGATATTGGGGTCAGATCATTCTTTGTTGGGGGGGGGGTTCTGTGCATTGTAAGATATTTAGTTGCATCTCATATGATGCTATTAGCACTCCCTGGTTGTGACAACCAAAAATGTCTCCAAACATGGGCAAATATCTCTGAGGAGGCAGAAGCAATCTGTCTGTCTGTCTCTCTCTCTCTCTCTCACACACACACACACACTGAGTCAGTCGGATGAATCAAGGCATCTGACAAATGGATAAAGACAAATTCAGATGCAAATGTGTAGCCTGTGTGGTCTTAGGCAAGGAACTTAATCCATCTGAGCCTCAGTTTCCTCATCCATACAGTGGGCTTGATGACATCCATGTACCAGGGATGCGAGAAACCGCCTAGGTCTTACATATGGACATCTGTGATGTCAGATGTACAGCGACTGCCATTCTGATTTGCACCCTAAATCAAGCATGTCCTCCCTGAGGAAGCCCGTGGAGGCCTGGAACATGGACGGGGTGTTCTCATTTCCCCAGAGTCTGGAAAGAGGGAGAGCTGGGACTCCATCCCAGCCAAACATCATATTATTAACGCTGGGCAGCTCTTTCCTAATAAAACCCCAAACCATGTAAACACTAGTATAGTTTTCAATTTGTAGTCAGATTAGATGCCAGGAGTGTTTGGTTCCATTTCATTTTATTTTATTTTATTTTTTTTAAGTGAAATCTTTACAGTGGATTTGAAAGAAAGCTATTTTCTGCCTCTCTGGAGAAGTGTAAGTTTTGGAAAGTGATTTTCCCCTGGAATGTTTCAGCTTCAATCAGGGTGGATGGAAAAAAAAAAAAAAAAGCAGCTAGTTAAGTCACATGATAGAATTTCTGGATCCAGATTCATCAACTCATTTAGGAAGTGCCCTATGGAGTGAAATATGCACAAAAAGGAGGCATTGTGTCATTCTAAAAGCTATTTTATGTCCTTGGAAAAGCAGGTGGGTGTTTATATTCCTACTCTTTTGAGTGTTCTGTTTTAAGTATCGCACACTGCAAATGCTGTATCTCCAAAGTCACCCCAGAAAAAGATCTTTCTTTTGGGAGGGGGCACAATTCTCAACTTCCCACATGCTCTTGTCTGTTGAAGTGCAGAATTCACAGCATTACTGTGACTCTTGGTGCCAGAAGAAAAGGGCCCACATCCATTAAACATCTCCCATTAGACACTGGGCATCCAAGGACGGAAGGCTAAGTTTCTTACCCCGAGGGGCCCGCAGACTGGCAGTGGGGACAGACCCTGTCCGTGGGGGCCGTGAGGGGACAGACCCTGAGGGAGGACAGACCCTGAGGGACCTGTAGCCTGTTCTTCATTTTTCCTGTGACAAGGAATTAGGTTTCAGGAGGCTGTTTGGAATGGAGGAGTAGTTCTTATTCTTGAAGCTCTGGGAGCAGCTGGGCTCTGAGCTCCACTGAGACCCCCAGGGGGCGTGGCACACAGTTCCGGTCGCAGGGGAGCCTGAGACCAGTCTCCCTGTGTGCTTGATAGCACATTGGTAAATGGTGGAGGATCTGAAAGGGGACGGGAGGGACGTGTAGGAGTGGCTGATCCAGAGCCCTTGTCACCGTCCCTGGAAAGGACCGGCAGAAGGGAGAACAGGCTGTTTCCTGGCCCAGGGCCGGTCTCCCAGAAAGTGATGAAACACCCTGCAGGGTCTTGGCCTCCCCTGCGAGCTCACACCGCATCCATTCTCAAGCACACTGGTAGTCCATGGACATCTGGAGCCCTAGTCTGTGTTTGGACTAAAGGCCTCTTCCCATTCCCACCGGCCCTGGGTCAGGTCTTCAATTCCTCTGATCCTGGTTATCATCACCATGCAGAGGGCTCCATCCACATCTCCGGCCAAGACCTGCCAGAGAAGCGGCGGGCTCCAGAGAAGCAGCAGGCCAAGGTATCCGTCGGCCTCCTGGAAATCTCTGCTTGGAAGCCCCTTAGGCACCTTCGCCTCCACGGGGAAGCCTCTTCTGACCGCCCCCCGCCCCCCAGCAGAGATGGAGGTTCCTCCACTTGCCATCATACTGGGTAACCCCCTTGAGCGCGCACCGGCCTGTCCTACGGTTCATCTGTTTGCACGTGTCTCCATACGACTGTCAGCACCTAGAAGGCAGTTGCCACGTCTGATCGACTTCCACCTCCTCAAGGCTTGGCCGACTGTGTGCTCAGTGAATTCTTCTGAGGCAAAGCATCTCCACTGATTAGGGCCCCTGAAAAGAAGACGGTGCCACGGGGAGGGATCTTATACTTGCCAAGGAGCACGTGCCAGTGTGTGAACTTAAGGAAATTTGTGAAATGAAAGTTGTCACATGTGAACAGTGACAACTTTCAGCTGCTTCTCTGTGACAAGGAGGCTCACAAAACGTGGCCTGCATTCCTCCCTCTACCCCACGCCTTTCCAAATGCCACGGGGGCACCCAGGTTGATGGTGGATGGCTTGCCAGGGAGACAGTGGGCCCAGAGCAAGACGGCCTCTCTGGATTCATGTTCACTACTGCTTAATCACCTCTGCACTTTCCCCAGGACCTAACGCAGAACAAGCAGAGGAAGGGGGTTAGTGGGCATTCGTGCTGTTTGGGAAGATGGACTCCCGGCTTTGACATGGCGGCTGAGAAGAAATGTGACAGAAGCAAGGAAGGAATCCTAGAGTGAAAACACATAGCCCTGAGCCAAGAGGAGCAGCCAGTCTTTACCCCACAGTGGGGCAGGGAAAGTTGACTTGACTGATTTGCTAATGTTTCCAGGAGAGGCAGTTGGGACATGAGTGATAGCGAGTGGGAGTAAGGAGCCTGAAGTTCTTGCCAGCTGTGCCAGACCCAGAGTCAGGACCCATCAGGCAGGGGTGAGAGAAGAGGTCTTTCAAACCAGGATCTGGCAGAACATCCAGATAAATTATTTGGAGATACTCAGTGGTTCCACTTAAGAATTTAACTCCAGTGAGGAAGGCCTAAAACCAGTCTTTGCAAAGCAGAATTTTGTAGGAAGGTGGCTCTTCTGGGTTTGCTCACCCTCTGCACCACACCCCTACATGCGATTGCCAGGAGAGCGATACCGATTATAGCAGTTCTTAGGTGTGGGTGTGGAGAGAGGACCTCTATCTAGAATTAGGAAGCCAGCAGAAAGGTTTTGCTAGGAAGTCTGAATTCACACTGTGGGGTAAAAACTAAGTATGATCTTCTATAACAAACACCTGTATAGTATTTGCTATGGGCTGAGAACTCTTCGAAGTGCTTTACAAAGATTAATTCATTGAATTTTCAAAACATCTTTGTAAGATATGTTCTATTAGCACGTTCCTCCTACAGATGAGGAAACTGAGGAACAGGGAGTTGGAGCTCACCCACTTGTTAAGTGGCAGAGACAGGATTTGAACCCAGGAAAACTGCCCCAGCATCCATGCAGTTGTCAGTGACTATACCATGCTTCCTCATACCCATAGTAGTCATGGATACTTAATATAGTTTTAAAACGGAATTTAGGTACTATTTTCCAAATTCCACCCCCTCATACTGGAGGGAACTGATAATAATACTTAGCTAGGTAAGCCTGGGTGTTTAGAATTTATGCAGGTCCCGGGCCACTTTTCCTTCTTGTACAAAGTTGGTTGGTTGACCCTTCTCAGGGCCTCATCATTCTTACTCCGTGGGATCCCCACTCCTTTTATGTGAGCCTCTTTATTATTAGATTCTGAAAATGGGAAGTCAGCCGACATGATACTCTACACGTAAAACCTGAAAGACTCCACCAAAAGGCTGCTAGAAATGATACATGAATTCAGCAAAGTCGCAGGATACAAAATCAATGTACAGAAATCGGTTGCATTCCTATACACCAATAATGAAGCAACAGAAAGAGAAATCAAGAAATCAATCCCATTTACAATTGTGCCAAGAACCGTAAAATACCTAGGAATAAACCTAACCAAAGATGTAAAAGATCTGTATGCTGAAAACTACAGAAAACTTATGAAGGAAATTGAAGAAGACATAACGAAATGGAAAAACATTCCATGCTCATGGATTGGAAGAACAAATATTGTTAAAATGTCCATACTACCCAAAGCAATCTACATATTCAATGCAATCCCAATCAAAATTTCACCGGCATTCTTCTCAAAGCTAGAACAAACAATCCTAAAATTTGTATGGAACCACAAAAGACCTCAAATAGCCAAAGTAATGTTGAAAAGGAAAACCAAAGTGGGAGGCATCACAGTCCCAGACTTTAGCCTCTACTACAAAGCTGTAATCATCAAGACAGCATGGTATTGGCATAAAAACAGACACATAGACCAATGGAATAGAATAGAGACTCCAGAATTGGACCCACAAAAGTATGGTCAACTAATCTTTGACAAAGCAGGAAAGAGTATCCAGTGGAAAAAAGACAGTCTCTTTAGCAAATGGTTCTGGGAGAACTGGACAGCAACTGGACAGAAGAATGAAACTAGACCACTTCCTTGCACCATACACAAAAATAAACTCAAAATGGGTGGAAGACCTAAATGTGAGACAGGAAATCATCAAAACCCTACAGGAGAAAGCAGGCAACAACCTCTTTGATCTTAGCCACAGGTTCTTGCTCGGCACATCTCCAAAGGCAAGGGAATTGAAAGCAAAAATGAACCATTGGGACCTCATGAAGATAAAAAGCTTCTGCACTGCAAAGGAAACAATCCACAAAACTAAAAGGCAACTGACGGAATGGGAAAAGATATTCGCAAATGACATATCGGATAAAGGGTTAGTATCCAAAATCCATAAAGAACTTACCAAACTCAACACCCCAAAAACAAATAACCTAGTGAAGAAATGGGAAGAAGGCATGAATAGACACTTTTCCAAAGAAGACATCCAGATGGCCAACAGACACATGAAAACATGCTCGACATCACTCATCATCAGGGAAATACAAATCAAAACCAACTGAGATACCACCTCACACCAGTCAGAGTGGCTAAAATCAACAACTCAGGAAACAACAGATGCTGGTGCAGATGTGGAGAAACGGGAACCCTCTTGCACAGTTGGTGGGAATGCAAATTGGTGCAGCTACTCTGGAAAACGGTGTGGAGGTTCCTCAAAAAATTAAAAATAGAACTACCCTAAGACCCAACAATAGCACTACTAGGAATTTATCCAAAGAATACAGGAGTGTTGATTCATAGGGACACATGCACCCCAATGTTTATAGCAGTACCTTCAACAATAGCCAAATTATGGAAAGAGCCTAAATGTCCATCAACTGACAAATGGATAAAGAGGATCTAGTTTATATATACAATGGAATACTACTTGGCAATGAGAAAGAATGAAATCATGCCATTTGCAGCAACGTGGATGGAACTGGAAGCTATTGTGCTAAGTGAAATAAGTCAACCAGAGAAAGACAGATATCATATGTTTTCACTCATATGTGGAACTTGAGAAACTTAACAGAAGACCATGGGGGAAGGGAAGGGGAAAAACAAGTTATAAACAGAGATGGAGGGAGACAAACATAAGAGACTCTTAAATATAGAAAACAAACTAAGGGTTGATGGGGGCTGGGTGAGGGAGAGGGGAAAATGGGTGATGGGCATTGAGGAGGGCACTTTTGGGATGAACACTGGGTGTTGTATGTAAGCGATGAACCACGGGAATCTACCCCCCAAACCAAGAGCACATTGTATAGACTGTATGTTAGCCAACTTGACAATAAATTTATATTTAAAAAAAAGAGAGAAAAGAAAATGGGAAGTCTGCTAATCTGCCCGCAGATTACTCTAAATACCACATCAGTTGTCAATAGTATTCCTAAGATCTGTTTTCTCCAATTACTCTAAAAAATACCTACTCCATGCTACTAAAATAATGGGTTTTCTTTGTGTTTTCACAACCTTGGAATTTGATGCTTTCTTCAGTCACGACATTCCGTATCTCTGCTGACTGTGTCTGTCTTCCACGCACGGCCGTTCCCTCTGGACAGCCATCACTTTCTTGGTTCTGGAGCCAAGCACCAGTGGTGACCCTGGGGCTACAGCGTGCAGAGGAGCAGGTACGTGCAGAGCCAAGGAGAGTTGGGGACCACTGGGGACCCAGGGGGCACCTCCGTGCCTGTCAGTCATCATACCTGCTCGTGACTGACTTCTGAAAGCAATAGCTGCTGCTTTTCTTTGGTCTTCCACATCCCACGCAAGTTCCTCTTTGGGCCAATTTGTACTAGAATCATACAGTGAAGGGGATTCTGGGAAATCTAGTTCCAGCCTCCCTCAGTTGGCACAGTGAATGAAACACATGCTGTGCCCTTGCGAGTTCTTTCTGTCAGCCACATTGGTGACTGCTGTTTTGGAAGGAGGTGATGGAGAAGTCAATAATCTTGACTTGATAAGGGTGGCTGGAAGGGTGACTTGAGGATAGCTTCCTCAGCTAAGATAGCTCAATGCACCGACCCCACCCAGACCCCGATGTGGCTGGCCCAGAGAGTGGGACCACAACCTTTGAAATCTATTAGCTGGAATGCACCCCCCCACTTTTGTTTTCTAGAAAGTGCTGTAATACACATTTCTGTGACTAAGAGTTAATGAGAAACTTATTTTGAGCCTCTGAGTGTTGAATCAATGCTTTTATCAAGTGACCCATCTTTCTATGAAGGTACATGCCAGCTCTTTTTCAGCCAGGATCTCTAATTTAAATGAAGCAGAGTAAACGAACACTTGCCCAGTGGGTGGGGTTTACATTATTACAGTTGTATCCTGTCCACAAAACTGGAGCTCGTCCAGGACTTGTCAGTGCTTCAACAGAAGTGAAAGCAGGATCCTTCAGTGTCTGTGCTGGGTACTTGGGTGAGCACCAAGTATCTCCAGGTCGTAAAGCCAGGCGCCATCCAGGAGGGACGCGCTAACAGGGCTTAGCATGTGTTCTCTAGAATGGGAGGCTGGTATTTGACTTCCACCGGTGTAGAAATGATATGACTGAAAGCCCCTGGCTGGTGCCAGAGTGGCCCCTCTCCCACTGGAGGCGCCCACACCCCAGAAGCAGACCTGCTACAGGTACAGGGAGAGGTTTTTAACTAGACTCAGTTGCAGTGTTATTTTCTGAACAGGTTTTTTTTTCCTCCTAATTATTAAAATGAGAGCATTCTTGTGAATTAAGGTAACTGGAAGATTTATTATGCAGGAATGCCTGAAAGGTTAGGAGACCCATCTGATTACCCCCCCCGCCCCATGCCCCTTGCCAGCTGGGAAGGCAAGTAAAGAACTTCTCACTGGGGCCTTGTTAATGGAAAGTGGTGGGAAAGAATAATGGTTTGCTGTTGTACACATCAGGATCTGCTCAACAAGTAAAACAGTGACCCGGTACAGCTTTGTTCAGCATGGTGCTGAACAAAGGAGGGAGTGCTCCTTCTGGATGATTATGAAACATCCGGGCAGGTAATCTGAACTCTCTGAGCTTTAATTTCCCAGTGATGGTGTGGATGATGATAGTGAATACTTCATGAGCACCTTCTGCGTATTTTAAATGAGACCGAGCCAGGCACTTAGTAGGTACTCAATAAAACAAGGAAGCTGAACAGTGACCTCACCTCCTTGCATGGGCAAGGGGGCCCCCCAGCTGAGACACAATGACTTACCAAGTTCAGGACGAAGCTCGACGATCAGCAGTGCTTGTCATGGTGACTAAACATCAGTAGACGGCTCATGTGCAAACTACAACATGCATTCTGAACCACTGCTCCCTGCTAACAGTCTTCTTTCTCACCAGGGTCCAGGTTTAAACGGGGAAGTCACCCTGGCTACTGTGCTCGGTGCTCTGGAAGAGCTTTTGTGGAAAACAAGTAGACATGAGAGCACGGCTCCTAATTGTGGAGGACCCGTTTACACCTGCTTTCGTGGCAGGCCCACCTGGTCCAAGCGGGGAGGCCTGGAGTGCTGGGGCAGGGCGGCGGGCTGAGACACGGACCCCTTGAGCTAAGGTTCCTCAGTGGGCTCCACTCCTTGGCTGACTGCCTGGGGGCAGTATAGTGCAGTGGCAAAGGGTGTGGGCTTGTAATTCCAACTACCTGCCTGGCTGGTGTCCCAGCTGTGCTGTGTGATTTTGAGCAAGGGACTTAACATCTCTGTGCCCGGCTTTCTCTCCCACGTGGGGCTATTGTGAGGATGAAATGAGATTGCTCCCCTTTTTCTCCATTTTCTCTTCTTTGTCTACCTTCTCAATTTTCTACAGTGCTTCCCTTGGTCTTCCAGAGGCCTAGCTCCCTTCAAACACTCCCCCTCTCCCTCTCTCCTATAGGGGGCTCCCCTTACCTTGATCCCCCTGCCCCAGCCTGTCTGGTCTGGCGCCCCTCTTGGTTGGTTTGTGTTTTCCTCCCCTGCTGCCCTCCCCTCCTCCCCAACGCCTCTCATGCATCCCTCCTCTGGGTGCTTTCTGTCCCTTTCCACTTCTTTCCTCTTTCCCTGTCTCCCCGTTCTGGGCACATAGACACTTGCCTCCCATTCTCCTTGGCCATCCGGCTGCATCTCCTGGCTGCCACTAGACCAGCTGCCAGAGGAGAGGCAGGAACGAAGACAGGAAGGAGAGCCAGGGGGAGGGGATGCCAGCCCCCCTGGGAGGGACGAACTGTCTCAGGAAACCCATGCCTCTGTATCCTTCTGTGTCCACTTTAGCTGGAGTACCACCTGTCTATGGGGGAATATCCTGCTACCCTGGGCACTCAATCAACTAAGTGACACACACACAAATAAAATACAAATATTAAAAATGAAAAGAAAAGCAGAGCTTCACCATCTGCCTCCCCCAGACTGGGAAAAACCATCCTCACGTTTTGGCTCCCCACCTCCCGCTCTTTCCTTGCTTCCTGTATTTAGCTGATGTTCTCCTAGCAGTGAGAATGGCTTTTTGTGTGTGTGTGTGCACAAGCCAGGAGACAGGTCATTTAGGAGAGCTGGAGGCCAGGACCATGGCTTCAATTCCCAGCCCTCCTTTGTCTGGCGCTTGCCCCCGAAACAGGCATGGCAAATTTTGATTGTAATGCGCTTGAACCTGTACGTGTAGATATAGAGACAGGTGAGGTCTGCTGGCTGCCCATCAGCAAGGTGAGAGAGAAGTGGTGGGAATATTAAGTGTGAGGAGATGTGAGGAAGTCCACGCAAATTTGCTGGTACAGAGGAAGGCTTCAGAAACGCTAGTTTCCTTTCCCTTTCACTGTAGACACAATGGAGAATCAGGACTCACAAGTTCATGGCATTTTCAAGGTGCAAAGTGCCCTCTTCTCACCTGACACAGAAATCTACCCCCTCTGTGGGCCCCTGAGACCTGCAGGGGCAGGGATTGGTCTCCCTCCACTGACTGGAAGCAGGCCACCATTCCCCCTGCACCTGTGATGAGCTGTCATTGCTGGAGGTCCCCTATTTCTGTCCCCTATTGCTCCCCCAGTCTTACTGTCAAACCCCATTCATTTTCCAGAGCCACCTAGAAGAGCCCTGCTTGTTTCTCCCTTGTGGTAGCTCCCCTGAAAGCTGGGGCCACTTTGAGTGACTTTTTGGTGTTCCTTCTCCAGAGTAGACATCCCCAGTGTCTAAGTCACGTCTTAAGTGACTCAGTTTCCTGACCCCTCATTTTCTCGGTGTCTGAAAGGTAACGTGATGTGATGGAAATGTCGGAAGAGACAGAGCTGTGCGGGGCAAGCCGTGTGACTCTGGCCAAGCCACCTGTCTGCCTCTGTGTCTTAGACTTTTCATCTGCATGGTGGGGGGATCAATGAGATAAGCGCTAAGCACAGTGCCGGGCCCACAGGAGATTGGCGATCCTTGATTTCCTGATGATGCTCTTTTGGACATAGATGGCTTGCCTACATCACTCTTGAAGTGTTACTTAGAGGCCAAAGTGGCCAATTCCAGGAAGCCTACACTGGAGCCCAGTAGTGGACACCACTTGCCTCTGCCATTTTGGACATATTACTCCAACAACTAGCAGTCTGGGGTGGTTTTGGTCTACAGCATCACATGCTCCCTGTCCTAGCCCCTAGCTGGCAGGGGTGTGGGGCACAAGTGATCTTTCAACTACTCTATTCATAGAACCATTTCTAAGTAGAAGTTTCCCTTTTGTTAGACTTAATTCTGTTCCCCGTAGAACAGAATATTCCCAGCACAGTTTGCATCCACCCTCCCCTTTTCCCTTTCTGAAGCCATTGGGTGGGATGGGGACAGTTACCAGTGTTTGTGTGGCAAGCAGGATTGCAGACGAGGTGCTGGGTCAGGCTCTCCTCCTGGGAAGGGAGAGAGTGCTTAATTCTATAAACGGAGGCGAGGATGAGTTCCAGACGTGACAGTACTAACAACAGGCCACAGAAAAATCAACCATAGGTGAAGGGAACATGATCATCCTCATCCAAGGTTTCCATTTCTAGTTATTTCTATTTGTATGTGTATCTGGCACCACTGAGCGTTTGCCAGGTAGTAGCGGGTACCATAGCTTTAAGATGAAAAAGATGACAGAAGATGGGGCACCTGGGTGGCTCAGTTGGTTAAACGCCTGACTCTTGATTTTGGCTCAGGTCATGAACTCACCCTCATGGGATAGAGCCCCAGGTTGGTCTCTGTGCTGAGCATGGAGCCTGCCTGGGATTCTCTCTCCCTTTCTCTCTGTTCCTCCCCCACTTGTGCATATTCTCTCTCTCTCTCTCTCTTTCTCAAAAAGAAAAAAACAAAAGTAAAGATGACAGAAGAATTTAGCATTGGCAAGACTCCACACCTTGACTTCCTTGTGTCTGTAGTGAAGAAAAGGTGTCAGTGATTCAGTGGCAGCCCTTGAGTACCTGGGTCCCCCGAGGAATCAGTTCTCTGGAAAAAGTGAGGACTTTCTGGTCAAGGGAGATCCTGCAAGTTTCTCCAAGAAGTGACACCTAGATCCTTAAAGGAAGAACTGTTCCTCTCCAAGCCCGAATTATTTGTCTTCACATATTCTCTTTCTGTTCTGACCTTCATTTACATACTTTTTAATGTGAGAGGTCATAAGGAATTCATGCAGCGATCTTTGTTTTTTCAATTATGTCATCCCACAAAGAGCTCTCTGTGTTCCTACAAGATCTTTATGATGATCACTTTAAAATATGAATATAATATTACTTCATACAGATGAACTGTACTGTATTAGGTTTCTATTGCTGCCACAAACATTACTGCGAATTTAACAGCTTAAAACAATATAAATGAATTATTTCACAGTTGTATAGGTCAGAACTCTGGGCCTCACAGGCTGAAATCAAGTGTCAGTGGCTTGGACTCTTATTAGGAGGCCTTGAGGGAGAATTTGCTCCCAAGTTCATCCAGGTTATTAGCAGACTTCGATTGCTTGTCCTTACAGGGCAGAGGTCCCATGTGCTAGCCAGTTGTTAGCTGAGTCCAACCCTTACCATCCAGAGGCTTCCTTCTGGTTCTTGCCATTCAGAGCCTGCAATGGTGCATCAAATCCTTTTCGTCCTTGGAATCTCTCTGACTTCTCTTCTGCCACATTCATCTGTTCCAGTTACAGAAAGTTCTCTGCTTTTAAGGGCTCATATGGCCCTAAATCCATCTAGATAATCCAGGATAATCTCTATATTGTACAATCTGCAACCTTAATTATACCTGCAAAGTAGGTCCCTTTTTTCATATCATGTACTGTATGCATAGGCTCCAGGATGAGGATGTGGGTGTTTTGCAGGGGGGGGGGGTCATTATTCTGTTTACCACACATGTAAGGTAAGCATGTAAGGTAAGCACATGTAAGGTAACCTAGTGCTGGATATCGAGAGGGTTTGTAGGTGTTTTATTATTTCTCTGTTTACTTTGTAGATACCACTGCAATGAATGCTCCTGCCATTTCGATTTTGCTTCCATAGACTAGCCTCTTAGATAAATGATGGAGGGATTACTGGTCAAAACTATGGCCATCTTTACAACTTGATATTTATTTCCCAAAGAGTTGCACCTATATATACTGCTAGTGACTTGAGATTTCATCTGTTTGCCTCTAACTTTTTCCTAGCTGGGTGTCTGCATCAGCCATAAAAAGAGATGATGGGGGGTTCCACTAACTACACATTTTTATCTTCCAAATAAATTGTAAACGAACAATGAAGAAACACTTTTGCAGACAGGGACTGTTATTGTTCCTTATCCCACAGTGCTGTGTCGGGACACTGAGATCCCAGCTGAAGGTGGCTGCGTGCTGGGTCCATTGTGTGCCCGCTGGTGATGGCGAGTTGTGTACATCTCCTTCTCACCTTGCATTCAGTGACCTCAAGTTGGTAGCTTAAATCCGCCATGGTGGGAATATTTATACCATGGAAACTGGCAAATGCTAAGCAACAATGTTAGTGTTTTTTCTTGAGAGCTACTGGTTGTTGTGGAGTTGATGTGGTTTTTTTTTTGTTTTTTGGGGGTTTTTTTTGGTTTTCAGTTCTCCTTGGGGTTCTATAAATTCATTTCTGGTGTCAAATAGATTTTGGAGGGCACAATTTGGAAAGGAATAAGAAAGTTGCAAAAAAGGAGGACAGTACTTTCAGAAAACAGCCTGGCGTAGAGGAACAAGTACAGATATGGAAATGAGACCGATCTTGTTTCAAATATTGGTTCCCCAAAACTATTAGCTTTGGTATTTGAGGCAAGTTGCCAAACTTCTGTAAATCTTAGTTTCTTTACCTGAAAATGGAGAAATTCATACCTACCTCATAGAATGGTTGGGGAAGATTAAACAGTATACTGATATAAGTAATATAGAAAATATACAAACAAAATATGTAGGTTATGATAAGTATAAATCCCTGAAGTGGTTGCCAACTTACTCTTATGTCTACCAAATAAATGGCTCTATTATGTGTTACCACTCCCAAAACACCGTGCTGCCTTACATTTGGACTGAATTTGCAACATCCAGAGAAGCAATGCTGAATGCACTCACCAACAATAAAGCCTCATATTCCCGTTATCTTGCGGCAGATGCTCAGGGAGATTTATAAATTGAGGACCAGGATGCATGCCTAACTTACGTCAATCCTTGGGTGCTATTTGAATCTGTATTTTCTAGAAGTATTTTTCTATATTTTACAAGCAATCATTCATTTGACAAGGATTTATTGGGCTGCTACCTCTGTGGTGGTAATAATAACCCTTTTAATTTCCACAGCACTTGAGAGCTTACAAAGCAAGTTTATACCTATGATTTTATTAAAACCTCATAATGATGGACAAGTTAGATATTGTTATCCCCATTTTAGAGATGAGGAAACTGGGCTCAGAGAAGAGAAGCCACTTTCCCAAGGTAGCCCAGCTATTAACACGATGAGAGACACCAATCATTCTTCCACGATGAGTAAGAAAAAGTGCACCCATCCACCACAAGAAAGCAAAGCCACTTGACTGGTTAGTTAGCCCGGTTGTCTCAATTACTTTGTAATGACGCTTTATACTGTATCACATAATTGCTGTTCACAAAAAGAATTCACAAAATACTTCTTCGTGTATTATCTCAACTGATCCCCACCAAAAACTATGAGATCCAAGAAGGAAATACGTGGCTAAGAGGGAAGAGAGAGGACATTAACAGAGTACCTACTATGTACCCAGAATAGGTCGTACATATCAATACAAGTTGGATTTCCTAGAATGTTGAGTCAGAGGCAAAGCTCATATGGTGATGTTTCATTGAGAAGTGTAATCCAGGGAAGCAGAAGTGAAGAAAAAAAGGGAAATGAGACAAAAAAAGAAGAAGAAAATATAAGATGACACTTTATTGAGCTGGCTACTGCTTCTCAAGAAAGCAGCATAGGTTGCTTGGCCAAGTGGGAAATCTCCGAAAGGCTTATGGAATCACTGTGACTTGGCCCATTCTTTTCTGTGTCCTGACTGTAATGATGGACAAAATCCATCCCGAGGGCATTAATTCTTCCACATTTCTGGGCTGTGTTACTTAACCTCTCTGGGCAGTCACTGGGAAAGGCCAGAAGCTTCATGGGTCAGGTCAAGTTAGTCCTGGGAGCTGCAGCTACAGTGGCTCTTATTAGGGTGGGCACAATATAAGCTAAGCTGATGCCTGGCCCCTGCTCTAGGAGGGGGAGAAGGAGGCAGTATTAGGGGACGGTGTGACAGATGGTGGCAGTGGGGGTTTGGGGGGGTGCTTTGTGACCGTGTGTATGATGTTAGCTTTCGCTGGGGGACAGGCAGGATTGGGCCATGCAATAAGTCTGAAGCATGAATTGTCTCATCTCATGTGCACCATACTCCTGAGAGATAGATGTTGCTCTTTCCAGTTTTTCCCCTGAGACTCACTGGGGTGAGAGATGGGATGAGAGACTGAGTACAGGTCTATATGTCTGCAAAATCTGTGCTCTTTCATCTTAACTTAGCAAAGTATGAATTGCTATACTTCTTGATTTTTATTAATTTTTTTGTCAAGAGAAAATGTGAGAATTAGGCATATCTATTTCATCTGTATTCCAAAGTCACAGAAAAACAGAGTGGTTATCACACTAGTTCCTCTAAGTAGAAAGGGTATCTCTGGATGCCAGCTTGCTCCTGATCCTTGTCAGGACTACGGCCTAAGTATGGATTGGCCCTTGTTGAAAGAGTCTCACACGCCCTGTACAATCAGTGCTAGGCACCCAGGCTCTTCCTGGGGATTGTCCTATTTCCTCTCGCTTCCCAAAACGCCTCTGCATGTGCTTCCTAACCCAGAGAGATGACGTCCTCCACTGAGGATTCCTCTGCCACACTGCCTAGATTTGAGAATCATCATTCCAAAGTGCTAACCTGGTTAAGTCATGCTTCCATGGAAAGATCTTTCTACCACTCCAAAATGAAGTTCAAGCCCTTAGCTTCCTTGGTCAAGCCCCTTCCCCCACTTTTCATCTCATCTTTTTGAGCACTCTACTCCATAACTTATATTTGGATGTAGAGACAGAAAAGCTCACCTACTCTCATGCCTATGTGCCCCTTTTCGGGCTGTTTCTTGTTTTGGAAATGACTTTTGCCCTTGTCCTTTGAGAACTTTTGTTTATTTAACAAATCCTTCCTCAGATGCTTCCTGTTTCCTTGACTCTCCTGTTTAATCAAAACAGAAGGTTAAGAGATTTGTATTTTCCTAAGGCTTTATTAATACCCCATCTAGTAGCCATGATCACAGAATCTCATTGGTATGTTTATTATTTTAGGTATCCACTTCTCCCTCTAGTCAGGGCAGACTATGCTTTATTCAATAAGGTACCCGTGGCATTTAGTAGAGAGGCTGGGTCATAGCATGAGCTCAATGACTGTTGGTTGATATGATTTCTAGATTCATCCTTGGGTGGCCAAGCCTGAGTCTCCCAACTAAAAGCAGACTTATAAATTTCCATTGCATTCTGGGTCCTGAGACTCAATACAAACTCCACCAAAAAAGGCCCCCTAGAACCTAAATAGTTTCTGTAGCAGCAGCCTATTATTTGATGTATTTTTCATCCAAAAGACATTCAAATCCACTGAAGATGTAATTTTGGTTACTGAGTGGTAACTTCTTTATCCTAAAGCTACAGAGATATTTCCTCTAACATTTGCCTAAATATAAATCTATATATGGAAAAAGTGAACCTGCATGAGGCCAGGCAAAGAAAAACTATCTAGGAGTATGAACTGAACCATCTCAGAATCCACACTGATGGGAGTGGGAATCCACACTGAGTGGGAGACATTCCTGTTTCAGCCAGTCACAGTGAAGAGACCTCACTGAATACCCAGGACATTTAGTAGAGACCCTAGAAAGGTCACTTCTCAGCATAGGAACCAGAGACAGGAAGGAAGAAATGGAAATATGCTATTGTAGAGTTATTACAATAAACATGAAATGATATAATATTTTTCAAATACAACATACTTCTAGATAACTCATGGGTCACTAACAGACTATTAAGGAAAACCAAACAACATACTAAACTGAATTACAATTTCAAAAATTCACTATTTGTGGGATGTCGTTAAAACAATACTTATAAGACAATTAATAGTTTTAAATGTTTATATTTAAAAAGAGGAATGTCCATAAGTTCTGTGACTGGTCTGAGATTTTTTCCCCTAATTGCAAGCTAGCGAATTAGTGGCCACAGTTTGCTGAATACTGGCGGAAGACACGATTCTCTTGGGTCAGAAACAAAGGACTTCGTTTTATACAACAATAGTGAAGCCAGAGTATCAGCATTTGAGAGGAATCCCTGAGTCCCAATTCCCACATGGTGATGAAGAAAGGGCCAGATGACACCTGAATATGCAGCGAGCTGCATTACAGGAGAAGAATCCCAAGCTTAGGAAATCTGGATCTTTGATAATGGATAGAAGCCTGTATGACCTTTGTCCCAGAGGGAGACACTGTATTTATTATATTGATAAGCAAACACACCTGTCTTCTGCTTTGGCAGGAGACACTACATTCTCCATAATTGTTTGCCCTACAAACACACTGGAAAAAGATGGTCCAGAACCAAGGCAGTTAGTGCTTCTATTTACAAGATATGCAGAGATACCCATGGAGAATTGTCTTCAACAGGGTCTAAACCAATCGTCTAAATTATCTAAATAAAAAAGAAGTGCATATTTAAGCCAAAAATAAGTTGAAGGAAGGAAATAATAAAGGTTAGAATAGAAGTAAATGAAATAGAAGCAGATTTTTTCAAATCTGCAAAAAATAAATTAAAGGCTTGTTCTTTGAAAAGGTCAGTAGAATCAATAAACTTCAAATTTAAGTGATCAAGATAAAAGGAAAGAAGGTGGAAATTATCAGTATCAACAATAAAGAGGATCTGTCTGTGCAGATCCAGTGAACATTAAAGTGCTAAAAAGCACTTTAAATAGCATTAAAGTGCTATTATTTATATTATAAATAATTTTATGGAAATAAATTTGACATCTTAGATAAAATTAAGAGCACATTATATCAGCTTTTAATTGCCACTGTGACAAGTTATTACAAACTTAATTGCTTAAAACAACACACAAATTTGTCATCTTAAAATTCTGGAGGTAAGAGGTCTGAAATGTGTCTCGCTGGGCTAACATCAGGGTATCAACAGAGTTGCATTCCTTTTGGAGGCTCTAAGAGAAGAATCCATATATTTGTCTTTTCCAGTTTCCAGAGGCTACCTACATTCCTTGACTCACAGCCCAACTGTTCCATCTTCAAAGCCAGCAATATCGGACCAAGTTCTTTTCATGATGCTATCTCTCTGGTTCTTTCTACTCTGTCTCCCTCTTCCACTTATAAGGACCCTTGTGAATGTACTGGGTGCATCCAGATAATTTAAGCTTACTTTGCTATCTCAAGGTCAGTTTGTTAGCAACCCTAATTTCATCTGCAACTTTACTGCCTTTTGCTCTGTAACATAACATGCTCACAGGCACTGGAATTTCGATGTTAACATCTGTGGGAAGCCATTGTTCTGCCTACCATTCACACGTGGATGGAACATGAAGAAATGGAACCAGAAGAAATAGAAAATATAAATAGCCCTACATTTCCAAAAAAGAAAAAAAAAGGAAGAAAGAAAAGAAAAAGAAAGGAAAATAAAAAAGAATTAGTGACTAAAAACCTGTTCACAGAGAAAACTTTGAGCATAAATGGCTTTTCTAGTGAATTCTATCCAATAATTAAGGAAAAGATACTATTTTTACAAAATATCTCATAAAAGAGAGGTGGAAAGAATACTTCTTATTTTATAACCCCAGCATTGCCTTGATATTAAGATAAAGATAGTAACCAGACAAGATATTAAGAGAAAACAGACTAGTATCTAGAGACAAATATCTAGGGTAACTAACAATCTGGGTTTGCCTGGATCTGTCCCAGTTTTAGCATTGAAAATTCCATACCCCAGGAAACTCCTCAAGCAGCAGGCACACTACACAATATCTGCAATAAACACAGACACAAAAATCCTTAGCAAAGTATTCCAATACTGAAGTCAGAAATATGTTATAAATGTAGTATAATATGTCCCAGTGGGGCTTATTTCAGGAATGTGGGATTAGCTTGGCATTTAAAAACCAACATGTAACCCATAAAGAATAAGAAAAGCATATGATTTTCTCAATAGGTGCAGAAAAACCATTTGACAAAATGTAGCACTCATTTATGATTTTAAAAATTCTCAGCAAATTAGAAAGAGAAGATAACTTCCTCAATTTGATAATGACCATGTACAAAAACCTGCCACTTACATCATAATCAATGGTGAAAGATTAGCTGTATTATCTTCTAAGATCGGGCACAAGGCTATGACCACTACTGCTCAAACCTGTACAGATAGTCTTTTATAAATATGTAACAAATAACTCTAACCATAAAGACAGCAGTAAATATAACCTCTACATGAAAACTACCAAGAATTATTGATAGAAATTAAGGAAGACTTTAAAAATCAAGAGATATACCATGCTCATTGGAAGAATTGATAGAGGATTTCAATTTTCCCAAAACCGATCTATTGCTTAAATGTAACTGCAATAAAAATGCCAGGATTAATTTTATAAACCCTAAGATTTATATGAAAATGCCAAAACAATTTTGAGAAAGAACAAAGTTGAGGAACACATACTGCCTTGTACTTAATATAAAACTATAATCGATACAGTATGGTATTGGCATAAGGATAGACAAATAGATCAATTGAATGGACTAAGCAATACAGAATATATGGTTGTTTTGACTGATTGTCAACAAAGGGGCCATGGAAATGGGGAGAGGATAATCTTTGTAATAAATGGCACCAGAATAGTTGGGTAGCCACATTTAGTGACCTTGATCCTTACCTCCACACAATAATCAAAAATTAATTTGAAATGGATCATAGACCTTTACATGAGCTAAAACTTTAAATCTTCTAGAAAAACAAATAAAAGAAAACCTTTTCATTATTGGTGTAGGTAAAAAATGTCTTAGGATCAAAAAAGCATTAACCATAAAGGAAAAAATGGAAAGGTTATATTTCAACAAAAGCTCGAGGGGAGTGGGGGGAGGGATGGGCAAAACAGGTGAGGGGGAATGGGAGATACAGGGTCCACTAGTAGAGTGAGTAGGTCACGGGGATGAAAGGCACAGCATAGCAAATATAGTCAATTGTATTGTCAGAGGACTGCATGGTGACAGATGGTAGTGACACTTGTCTTGACCAGAGCATAATGTATAAACAAGTTGAATCACTATGTTGTACACTTGAAACTAATGTAGCATTGTGTGTCAAAACTAATCAAAACAAAGGTTAAACCTTTTTATTCTTTATAAGACACCATTTAGAGAATGAAAAGGCAAGACACACATTGGAAAAAAAATTGTACAACATGTATCTGACAAAGGACTTATATCCAGGATATTTGTCTGTCTCTCTCCATCCATCTATCCATCCATGTATCTCACAACTCAATAATAAGACAAACAGCCACAATTAAAAAAAAATGTGCAGGAGCTTTTCACCGACTACAGAAGATAGTATAGGAATATCCAATAAGCACATAATGATACTATTCATCAGAGAAATGCAAATTAAAGCTTCAATGAGATACTACTACACAGTCACTAAAATTAAAAAGATCAATTATATTAAGTGTTGGTGAGGTTTTGGAGACCCCTGGAATTCTTGTACAGTGCTGGTGGGAGTGCAAAATGGTGGAACAACATTGGAGAACTCTCCCAGCTTTTTACAAATTCAAACATACATTTGCTATACATTTCCGCAATTTCACTCCTAGGCACTCCCTCAAAAGAAATAAAAACACTATTTTTACCCTGGCCTTGTAAATGAGTGTTCATAGAAGTTTTACTCACACACCTTCAAAATTGCAAACCATACAAACTCCAATTGACTGGTGAATGAGTAAACCAGCTGTGATATGCCCATACAGTGGAGCTCTACTCTGTAATGAAAAGAAACAAGCTCTGGATGCAAGCAAAACCATGGGAGAATCTCAAAACCATTATGCTGAGTAAAACAGACCTTACATAGCAGAATATATACCGCATGACTCCATGTACCTTATACTGTAGGGCTGGTACAACAGGAAGCAGATCAGTAGTTTCTGGGATTGGAGGTGGAGGTGGAAACTGATGCCAAAGGGACACGAGGGAACTTGCTGGGTCAGTGGAAACGTTCTTCATCTTGATTGGGGTTGATGCTGCCTGGGTGTGAGGATTTTGTCAAAACTCATCAAACTATCCACTTAAAATGGATGCCTCGGGAAGGAGAGAGTAGATCTCCAAACTTGGTACAATTTGATTTGTCTGGAGAGAAGGGTTTGGGGGGGTTCTGATCACAGCTCAGCCGCTGCCAGTCAGACCATCTCTGGTGCAGCCTCGGGAGATAGAGCAGGTGGGAATGTCAAAGCCTTGCTTCTGTGATTCTTCTGCCAGAATGGGTTATAGGGCATTGGTCTTTGCTTGGGAAGGTGGAGGAGTAAGTTAGGAACGGTCCAAAGCAAGGTAGACATGGCCACTTGAAGACAGAACAGAATGGCCGTCTCCTGAGAGGAAGGAAGAACAGCCATCATGCTGTTGTAGGTGTGGTAACAGTAGAGGCTGTGACAGATGTCTGAATGTAGGCTCCAGAGCAGGCAAGGAGGTGGACCGCAGACCACAGGTCACTGGAGAGACTCACCAGTAGGGACTCCCAGATGGTTGGTGGGAATTTGAAGGGGTCCTAGAGGCTAAGGGCAGAGCCAGTGAAATACCGTGGTAGATATTTAGCTCCTAGATAAGCATACCTTTGCCAACCCAGGATGGGGCAAAACAAGATTCGTGAGGGACAGCAAACAAGACTGAGAAGTGGGTGGTTTGCCCTATGGATGAAAACCATAAATTTTAAGCACTTCAAAAACACTAGCTGGTAATTTAAATAACTGATGCATTAATTGATTTTAGACCAACAAAGCAGTTGCTTTGGATTTATAGGGTCCCCCCCCCCATTGTGTGGGTCACACCCATTTGGGCCAGTCCCCGGTTAGATTAAGTTCAGACAGGAGAGTAGGCATTAGAAACATTGGTGTCAATTTTCAGCAGGCTTGTATTTTGTAACTTTTCTTTTCTTTTTCCTTTTTATAGCTTCCCATTTGGATATAAATTTACAAAAGTATCTGAGAAAACTTGGAAATTAAAAAAAAAACTGGTCATTTACCATATACAGTTTGAGAAGTGTTGCCACAGAACAGAGGTTGGGAAACTACAGCCCACAGGCCAAACCCAGCCCATCTGTTTTCTACAGACCATGAAGCTAAGAATGGTTCATGGATTTTTAAGGGTTTTAAAAATCAAAAGAAGAGCATTCCATGACATGTGAAAATTACATGAGATTCACATTTCAGTGTCCAGACATAAAATGCTGTTGGGACACGGCCGCCTCATTCATCTATGAGTTGTCTATGAGACCATTAGCCCCACAAAGCCTAAAATATTTACTATTTGGCCCCTTACAGAAAAAAAAAATGTGCCCATCCCTGCTCTAGAAATTGCCACAACTCACAAGCCTGCATCTTGGTCATGTAGCTATTTAAAAACCATCAAACACTAAAGTCTCTCTTCAAAAATTGTCTTTAAAGCCCCGGGCTGATCCTGTGGGTCTGCTCCCAGTTAGTCCGCCTTCCCGGGGTCGGCTACTGTCCTCCTCATTGCTTTCCCCTGGGTGCCCCGCGACTGTCAGCACGTGGCTTGGCTCACGGTCTCGTGAGGGAAACCGCCTGCTGCCTTTGTTGTTCTGGGCATTCCCATTCACGTTTTTACCAGGCCTGACCCTGTCTGGCTTGTAAAATCTTGATGGGATCCCTGCCCACGGAAGGATGGCTGCAGGCGGGTGGAAGTGCCACTCAAAAGAGGTGGTAACATCTGAGCGGAGGGCAGGCTGAGCAGAGATGGGCGGCACCTCACGGCCGTATGCCTGGGCTGTGATCGCTCGGCTCCTGAGTTTCCTGCACGTGAAACTCACACACAGCTTAGAACAACTCATTAGCGAGCCCAGGAGACTTGAACAATTCAGGCTTCTCAAGAGTCCAGTGTTTCCCTAGGAAGGAATTTGCAGGGGAGGGGGTGGGACTAGGGGTAAAAGACTCCTCTACGCTCGCAGGAACATTGCCCTGGGTTCCCTGGGTTTCAACTACAAAGCCCAGTGCAAATGTGAGGGGTTATTACACGGCAATTTGGGAGAATCATTCCCTTTTGGTGCCCTGTATCGACTAGGGAGCAACTCCACGGTTAGCGATGGGCCAAAAGTCTTTTGACTGTTATGAGAATCATTTTAGGTCTTTCCTAAAGCCTGATGCTCAGGTTGTAAGGCATCTTTAAAGGCTTTTAGATATCACATTCCCCTCCCCCCCTCACCCCACCTTCCTCTGCCACTTGACTTGCTGTCTGCAACATCCTTGCCAGGTGATTTGCCAGGCTCTGTCTATATCCTTCCAGGGATGGGGAGCTCACTCCTTGTCAAGGCTATCCCTTTTGTTTCAGCATTGCTCAGGGCACTGAAAAGTTCTTCTTGGGTTGAAATTCACTTGTTGGGCTTTTACTTCTGGGTCTTATTTACATCCCTTGAGTACCCTAACAACAAATCCAACAAATGTGGTCTCTAACTCCAAATGCACTAATCTAATTTTTTTTATAAGTTACATGTACTTTCATAATTCTTCACCTATTTTGTTTCCCCCATGCCAGCATTTTAGTCTCCAAACACCTTTGCACTTTTAAAAACTATGGAAGGACCCAAGTGGCTTTGCTTTATGCAGATATATTGCTACCAATGGTGTAACTATTAAAAATTAAAACCGGGGTACCTGGGTGGCTCAGTCGGAGCGTCCAACTTCGGCTCACGTCGTGATCTTGCAGTTGGTGGGTTCGATTCCCACATCAGGCTCACTGCTGTCAGCCTGTCAGTGCACAGCCCGCTTCGGATCCTCTGTACCCTTCTCTCTGCGCCTCCCCCGCTTGCATTCTCCTAAAAATAAATAAATATTAAAAAATGAAAACCAAGAAATGTACAAAGATATTAATTCACTTAAGAACAAAAATAAGCCTACTGTATATTAACATAAGCAAATATCTTTACGAAAAATAACTGTGGAGTCCCAAAAATGTTTAGTGGGAAGAATGGCTTTGTTTTACATTTTTGGCAAATCCCTACAATACCTAGCTTAATAGAAGACAGTGGTGTTCTCACATCTGCTTCTTCATGCAGTCTGTTGCCATCTATTGTTTTGGTTAAAGTGTGTAAAGAAAATCTGGCTTCACGTAGATATTTAGTGGGAAAAGGGGGAATATTTTAATAGCCTTTTTAGATAACTGTGGATATGTCATGTAACCTCTAGAAATCACTGCACACCTGTGAGAGGGTTTTAAAAGGTAGATAACACCCCAGAATTATTCTGAAAATAATTTTGACCTTAGGCACTCTCTGAAAGTGTCTCAGGCACCTTGGGGGTCTCCAGGACACATTTGGGGAACTGCCGCCTTAAATCATGATTCTTACAACTTTAAGCTTGTTCCAGAATGGATGCACACGCTATTCCCCTTCCTCCTCCACACGCCTCATTTCTCTAACTTGGTTTATCATTACAGATTCCAAGCCTGATGTCTTTCAGGCAGAACCTGCGTTGAATGTTACTCAGAACAGTATTAAAGCCAGCCTTCTGGCTTCCAGTCACATGTAGCCGCGGATACCTGAGAGTGACAAATTGATGCCCATGATTAACAACAACATGACCCTTACGGTGACACCACGGGCCTGACAAAATGGAATTCTCCTCTGCCCCAGCCTGAAGTGGTGGGGTGCTCCCGGAACATGGGAGGGCAGCCTTATTTTCCCTGGTGACTCAGGGTAAGCTCCAGTGCCAACTTGTGCATATCCTGACTTCGCGCAATGAGCACGCAGAAGCAAAGTGTCTCAGGGGCAGGAGGTCAGCAGCTCTCCTCTCCTCTGAAGCTCTGGTTCTTCCACCACATCCCCTCCACCTCCCCAGATGGGCAAAAGCCACACGGTTTTTGTGGGCTTTGCTGAGCAGAGTTTTTTGGGCACAGTCGGAACAGGGAACAACCCAGATGTTTTCCTTTGGGAACAGATCTCAATCCCTGGGCCCATTGTTCATCTCTATAGAATTTCCAGAACCTACAGTTTTTCGTTTCTCATTTTTGACCCCCTTACCACGCCCACCTGCATTTCTGATCTTTTTATGTCATTAACTTGCCAGAGAGTCAATTTTAAGAGCCAACAGCATGTTGATCACCTGTTGTTTAAGTTCTTTTTCTTTTAACACAGAAGTCTCTTCTCCAGGCTCACATATGGGCAGGCACATAGCGACTGTTAGCATAACCCTCGACATTCATTTCCTTTTTTTAAAATATATATTAAAAATTTTTAATTTGCTTTTGAGAAAGAGAGAGAGAGTTGGGGAGGGGCAGAAAGGGAGGGGGAAAGAGGATCCGAAGAGAGCTCTGTGCTGACAACAGCTAGACCGATGCGAGGCTTGAACTCATGGACCATGAGATCATGACCCGAGCCGAGGTCAGACACTTAACCTGCTGAGCCACCCAGGTCCTCTGACGTTCATTTCTAAACACACAGATTCTATTAAGGAATCCTACATGCGTGGTCTTGCTGGACAAAAGGCTCTCTGTTTTCTTTTCAAAATCTGCCTAATCTAGGTTCCAGAAAGCCAGGGTGGTATACATTTGTCCGAGTCCCGTTTACCATTCAGTGTCTGTCACAGGATGTAGGAAGGTGGGGGAGGGCTATCATTTATTGAGGACCTACTGTATGCCAAGGTTTCTCATACCCTATCTATCTTAATCCTCATTATACAGTCAAGGTGGGTTTTTTTTAATCCTCATTTTACAGCCGAAGAAACAGTCTCAAAACAATGAACAGAGTTGCCGGATAAAATACAAGATACCCATTGAATTCGTTTGTCAGATAAACAATGAATAAATTTTATTTATTTATTTTTAATTTTTTTAAGTTTATTTATTTATTTTGAGAGAGAGAGAGTGTGTGAGAGGGGCAGAAAGAGAGGGAGAGAGAGAATCCCAAGCCATGAGCACAGGGCCTGATGTGGGGCTCAAACACATGAACTATGAGATCATGACCTGAGCTGAAACCAAGAGTCCGATGCTTAACTGACTGAGCCACTCAGGTGCCCCATCAATGAATAATTTTTAACATAAGTACGTTTCAGGAAATATTTGAGACATACCTATATTAAAAATTATTCATTGCTTATCTGAAATTCAAATTTCACTGGACCCTATGTAGTCTTATTTGCTAAATTTGGCAACCCTGGAAACGAAGCAACTGACCCAAGGCTATATAGCTAATAATTGCCAGGAACCAGAATGCCCTTTCTGCTCTCGAGATATCTCTGCAATAACTTGTACTCTGATGTCAAAAACTAATGCAAAATGGAAAAATGTTTTCCTAGATTCCTGCCAGCCCACAGAATCAAAACACTCGAAAACTCAGACTCAAAACAGAACCTGGTATGAATGTAAAGTGAGGAGATGCGAGACATTTTCTTAAGCATTTGTGTATTTCTAGTTTTACCAGATTTTAAGATCTTCACAGGCAGCAGCCATATCTAGTGCAATGGCTTGCACACACAGGGCCCCCAAGAGAAATTTGTCGAGTTGGACTGAAAAAACAGGCCTTGGACAGTCCCACTGAGGATGCTGACTTTGGTGGCCGGTTGGCTCTAGGACTTCTGTTTTCTCCTCATTCTTATCTGATTTTGAGTGTGAGAAGGAGGAATCTTCATGCAAATCCTTGTGTTCTTCTAACATTAGGACCAGGATATGGAAGATTGACAGGAGGGTTAGGCATGTGCTAAGGTTTGAATGTTTGTGTCCCCCCTCGACCCCCAGTCCCTATTTTGAAGTCTTAACCTCCAGTCCGATGGTATTTGGAGATGGGACTCTGGGAGGTGCTGAAGTCATGAGAGTGGAGCCCCCATGAATGGGATCAGCGCCCTTATGAAAGAGACCCCAGAGAGCTCCCTCGCCCCTTCTGCCACGCGAGTATACAATGAGAAATCTGAAGCCCGGAGGAGGGTGCTTACCCAACCAGGCAGGCACTCTGATGTCAGACCTCCGGCCTCCAAAACCGTGAGCAGTAAATTTGTGTTGTTGATAAGCCACCTAGTCTGTGGTAGTTTGTCACTGCAGCCCAGATAGACGAAGACAACATGGCATCTGATCCTTGCTCTGGCCCTCATTGGCTGATAACTCTGATCCCCGGATTTATCTCTTGAGGATTGAAGCGCTCTGAGTACATTAGACTTCGAGCCCCTTCAGGCTCTACCATTATCCAGCTGGATGATTGTGGATGTCTCTGAAGGGGGAATGGGCATTTGGTAGCAATGGCAGGTATGTGCAAATGGCTCCTATGGTAACGATGCTGTGAAAAATTCTTTACAAGGCTGGGTTGTCATTTCTTTGCATGCAGAGAGGAATTAAACAAGCTGGAATAATTATGATACACAGATACCCTATCATGTTGATCTCATCAGTGACAATAATAAAAGATATCAAAATTATTTGCTTCACTATAGGCAATGACTAAGAAGATGCCCCGGTGAATGTGGAGATGGCTTCCATATTAGACAGTGGCCAGCCCTAGCCTGATCTGCTCCCGGACTGAAAGCCCTCTATCACTGACCTGATTTTCCCCTCATCAAAGTCACTGAAACTCATCTGGGTCATCCCATTGATGGTGGTGGGGATCCTGGGCTTGAAATCCTAGTCTTAAGTATTCTTTGTGTGGGGCCACCGATCTAATCTAGTCTCTCATATTTGACAATTGTCTTATATCTTTCTTTTAAAGAATAGGATAATTGGACAATCCACTGGGCAAGTAGTTGGCTTCCTCAGCTGCTCCCAACATGTATATTCCTCCTTGGAATAACTTATTATTTATTATTATCTGGAGTATATCTCAGGGAACCTTCCCACCCTTCTGAGCTATCTTCTCTTGCAGCATTTCCTCACCCACATTTAAAAATGTGTCTCTTTTCAATCTGCAGCTGATTTCTCTTCTTGGAGTATCATGAGGGGTAATCTGACAAGGTCCACTTTCCGCCAAGGTCTTGTCTCCCTGCTGTCACTGATCGGCTCCCCTGGCCATCCAGAAGGAGATGCGGAATTAGTTATCCTGTGAGCTTCTGCTCTCTAAGTAGGCAGGAAGTTATATTTTTGCTTTTGCTAAAACAAACATCTAGAAAGTGAAAATCTTTCTCAGATGCAAAGGGTTTTTTTTTTTTCCCCTTCTGATATGGATTCTGCAGTTTTCTTAGTGATATTGCTTTGATAAGTTATATAATGTTTCTTAGATACTTCAAATCATACTGTGACACTGTTCCTTTAGTGATATTGCTTTGATAAGTTATATAATGTTTCCTAGATACTTCAAATCATACTGTGACACTGTTCCTTTACCAAAATGTCTCTGAGAAAACTGACTACTGAGGAAAGAGAAAGAAAAAGAAAACTAGCATTTAAATGAGTGCCCACTTTACTGCAGTGCCTGTTCTGAGCACCCAACTTACATGGTCTGATTTAATTTTCATAATAACTATGTCTTGCAAATGGGAGAACAGAAACTGTGTACACACACACACACACACACACATACACACAGTTTTCAGGAATATACATAGATACAATAAAACTGTATGTTAAGGAAAGTAAAAGAATGAAGAATACAGGATTTAGGGTGATGGTACTATGTGTGAGGGAAGACAGAGGAAGAAGTTGGTAGAAGGACCCTGTAGTCAGAGGAAGGTTATTATCAAGGACTTAAAGTTCTGAGAGCTGGTTTCAGGAATGCATACATTATTTAAAATAACTAATTAAATAGAAAACAAAATAAAAGTGGGCCATGCAAGGACCAATGATCAAAATGTGTCATGAACCATTAGGGTTGATTCAATTATATTTACCTATGGTCCAAAACACATCTCAAAAAGGCAGATGCCCCTGGCTTTACATAGTAAGGCTTATATGTCATGTACGTAAAATCCCATGAAGGTCCATCTTGTTGCCACACCAGCTGGATTATGTGGCTTCCTAGGTAAACAGGGGCAGAGAAAGATAGAAGAACCCATTGTTTTTGATTATCTCAGTCTACAAATAACATGTGTCACTTCTGCTCAAAATTCATTGACCAAAACTAGTCACGTGGCCCCAGACTAATTACAGGGAAGGGTGGGAAATGAATACTTAGTAGGTACTATCTGTCTCTACGAAATTTCACTTTTCCCCCTGTTAAAGATGTAAAATTCTGGGTAAGATCCTATTTTCATCTACCCTTCCTATGGGCTTTAATAGACAAGATAGCCCCATGGAAAGAGCTTGGGTTCAGAGTCCGACATATCTGGATTTGGATCTTAGCTCTCCTCTAACCAACTTAGGTGAACTTGGGCAAGTCATGTCCCTTTTCTGAGTCTACTTTCTTGTCTGAAAATTGGGGATAATAGTCTAAATGTTACAGGATTAGTGTAAGGGTGAAGTTGGCCAACACCATAAGGTATCCACTAACACACTGGAATCTCAGTAATTTACTAAATGGTCATAATTATTACTATGCAAATATACTGTGAGAATGTGAGGTCATTCTTCAAGTTATCCAAATCTCAGTATAGCTTTAGGGATTATCAACAATATCTTCCCTCATCATTGCTTCAAAGTAAAGCCACAAAGCCCTTGGTAGTGCTACTACCTTGAACAAATCCTTTCTAGAACTAGGAAGGCATCTATGTGTGCCAAAATTCTGGAACAAATGGAATCTCTTTCTCTGGCCATAAGGATGCTTAGGACCAGTATCCTCAGAGAAGCAAGTGAACATATTAGGGCCAGGGTGGTGTTCATAAGATTCATAGCATCTTTTTAGAAACACTTTATATTAGTCAGAATAAACTAGGTTATGCTAATCATAACAAATATTCCTAAAGTCTTAGTGGCTTAACAGGGGGTTATTTCTTGCTTATTAAAAGTTCACTTAAGAACTAGGAGATTTTCAGGGGTGCCTGGGTGGCTCAGTCCATTAAGCATCCGACTTCGGCTCATGTCATGATCTCACAGTTTGTGAGTTCGAGCCCTGTGTCAGGCTCTGTGCTGACGGCTCAGAGCCTGGAACCTGCATCAGATTCTGTCTCCTTCTCTCTCTGCCCCTCCCCCACTCTCTCTCCCTCTCTCTCTCTCTCTCTCTCTCTCAATAAGTAAACATTAAAAAAAATGTTTTTAAGAACTAGGAGGCTTTCTAAGTCACTGACTATGTAACAGTCCAGTGATCCATATGTAAGCAGCCTCCATTGTTCTATAGACATACTATTCGGAAAATACCTTTTCAGTTGATATGGCAGGGGAAGGGGTGCTAGACATTATTGCATTGGCAATTGCTTTGGCCAGGAAGTGACACTTACCACTTCTACACACAATGCATTGGCCAGAATTAGTCAGATGGCCCTGCCTGACTACAAACTACAGGGGTGGTGGGGAAGTAAAATCCTCCCTGTGTCTTGAAGATAAAGAACGCTAAATAAGGGTGAGCACCAGAAGTCTCTGCAGGACTCTTGTTCTCCACGCAATCTCCAGCATAAAGAGGCTGCCTTCTGTGAACAAGGGTGCAGCAAGAAGGTTGTTTGTATGTAAGGTGTACTGCATAGTCCATATACACCAAACTCCTTACTCTTTAAAACCCTGTGAGTATTCTGCGCCTATGTCTTTGTTTATGTTGTTCCACTGGCCCTAGAATATACTTCCTTTCCATTTCTATACTTCCAAATTCTACCTGTTTTTCAAGGTTCCATCTTAAATGCTGTCTTATCATTCCTCATCTCCTGTGTTTTGTTTTTTTCATCTGTTTTCCTACAGGACTTTATCCTTCTCTTAAGATCCTCTAACCCGTTTGTTTTCATTCGCTAATTTTGTGCTCAAACATTTGAATGAACCAAATATAGAATACCAATGGGGTGCGCCTGGGTGGCTCAGTCGGTTAAGCGGCCGACTTCAGCTCAGGTCATGATCTCGAGGTCCATGAGTTCGAGCCCCGTGTTGGGCTCTGTGCTGACAGCTCAGAGCCTGCAGCCTGTTTCAGATTCTGTGTCTCCCTCTCTCTGACCCTTCCCCGTTCATGCTCTGTCTCTCTCTGTCTCAAAAATAAATAAACGTTAAAAAAAATTAAAAAAAAAAACAAAAAAAAACCCCCAAATATAGAATACCAAAAGAACATGTGGAACTTGGAATCACAATCAAAACTTTAAGTCCAAGGATCTGAAAGTAAAACTGTGTCCTTTACCTGGGTAAAATTCTGCCTGCCATTGGAAATTTACAAGAGGATGAGCAAAGAAGCAAGTATGGGTTCTCAGAAGAATCTCTTCCCTGGACTTAATGGTATCACTTATCTAGGTCAGTAAGTTCATCTGGTGGGATGTCTGTTCCATACATATGACAGACAACAACTGGCAGACAGCTACTACTGGCCAGGTGGATTAGGTAGTGAGACTCAGTTCTGGATCAAGGGAGCCGTTCCTGGCAATTAGAAAATTTCCTTTGGAAAGTGCCATTGCTTAACCATTCCAGTGAAACTTGGTTATTAATCTCAGCAACACCTGCTATCCAAACAAGCAGTTGGCTACAAATGGCAGTGTTTTGGGGTTTCTTCTGCTTTGGGGGTCAGACGCAGAAAACCTACTGGTGACTGTTCTCTAAATACTTTAGGGACAGACATTTCTTCTACAGCATCTCTGATAAGGTTTCCCCACAGATCTACACGTGGGAAGCAAAGCCCTTCTTGTTCTGTGCCCCCATGGGATCCTCCTTTGCGAACAGCAGTGGCACGATGTGTGCAAACCTAACCAGGTTTTCAAGATCACACATGAAGGAATAAAAACCCACTGAACGTCCCCAACATTCTGGGCACCGTGCCAATGTGTTCACACACTTTCTTCTACTTAGTCTTTACAACAGTCCTGTAAGGTAAGGTAGCCACTATCAGCTAAATTTTAGCTGAACATCAGTCAAAATGCTAGTGCCCCAAAATGCTAGTGTCCCAAATTCCATAGCCAGAAGGCACAGAGCAAGAAGACAGACACGTGAACTCTATGTGATAGTTTGCGGATCATGGTGGACCACCAAATTCCTGACCTCAACTTGTTCCGTATTAGAGCAAGTGGATATGATCAGCCTGAACTCCAGTATCGAGATCACACGCTGGGCATTGTCAGCAGCTCTCCACTGGACGCCTCATCCCGAAGAGGACTTAGAGTCTGAGTGAAAGCTCACGGTGTTTTCTATGACTTTAATTACAATCTTCCCAGGTATCCAGTGCCTCATGACGTATAGAGAATACACATGGATTCTCTCAGTGAAACCCACAAGCACGATACACATGGGCAGGTGATGGGGAGCCCCAGAGCACAGTGTTGTTTGGGGTAGTGCAGACTGCTGCCATCCTCCTCCCATCAGGCGCCCTCTCTGAGGAGTCAAAGAGTGACAAAAGCCAGAACAGATGCTCTAGACCCAGCGGCGTGACGTTTGGAAAAACTTCTGCAGAGAGTATTGGTTTCTCCTCTGTTCCCACCCTGCCCCTGGGGCCTTGCAATGGGAATAATAATTCTAACATTTCAGGTTGGTTGTGAAGATGAAGTCACGGTGTATGAAAGCTCCCAACACACGGAGATACCTGAATTAACGTGGGCTGAACTATGAGCTGACTATCCTCACATCATTTCTAGAAGGTTGGAAAGAGACTGCTCTGGGCTTTCCTCTGTGGAGCCTAATTCATCATCATATGTACCTCACTGGTAGGGGCGGAGGAGGAAGAAGGAAGGCAGGAAGGATGGAGAAGGAGTCGGTACAGCACTCAGGGATGCCCCTCGCCTCTCATTTATTCCCTCTGGGTACAGTCATTTGCAGAGCAGCTGGGGAGGGGGGATAGAATCCCTCAGGACGTTATCAGCGTTTTACCCTGGTCTTGAGAGGGCTGAGCTGTGACAGAGCCTTGGGAAGCAGAGCTGCTGTGCTCTCTGGGTAATGGCTGTGTTTAAGCACTATCTGGCTTTTCACAGCCAGCTGACTGATAAAAAGGATCTTGACAGGGAACCCACCCCAGCAGCGGGTAGTTAATGGCACTTTCGGCTGAGCTCATTGCTGGCACGAGAAGCAAAGGATCATAAACCAGAGCTCTAACCTCAAGATGGATTCGATTTTCCAGATATGGATGGTGGTTTCTAAGCCTTGAGCAACGTCGAAGCGTCCTGTTTCCAGAAGTTCTGTTCTGTGTGGTGCTTCCCTGTTTGCAGGGCAGACTCCTTCATGCAAATGCATTCACCCTCCCAACAGCTCTGCAAGGTAGAGCTTATGTAGAGATTATGGCTCTCTGGCCTCCAAGAGAGGACTGAGGCTCAGAGAGGTTAAGGGGTGTGCTCGAGCTTGCACAGCTGGCCCTGACCCTCTGCTTTATGACCCCTCGGCTAGAATTTCTTTCCCTTACGATTCTGTTTGTAGAGTAGGATTCCAGGAGGTTTTCTCACCTTTAATCAGTACTTTTGGGCCCAGTAATCTAAAATGAGGAAATTGAGGCTTTAGAGAGATTACGTTCCCTGCCCCAAATCACACAGCTAGTAAATGGCAGAGCTAGGATTAAAATATGACTTCTGACTTCCTAACTGCCCTGCCAGTGTTTCTCAAACGAGGACTGATTTGTGGTTCATACTTGGGGAGCCCAGGGTTACACAGTTTTAAACATTTTGCATTTTTTGCTTTGATAAGACCTTTAAAATAATCTCATTTCACCTATTTACATTAAAAACTACTGTAAACAATTTTAGTAATCATTTGAGATGGAAGCATCTCTTTTTAATATATAAAATAAGTCATTCATTGCTCAGTTTGTAGATCTCAAAGTTGAGACTGTGTCCCATGTCCAAGGTCATTTTCTTCCTTTCTTTCTTTCTTTCTTTCTTTCTTTCTTTCTTTCTTTTCTTCTTTCTTTCTTCCTTTCTTTTCTTTCTTTATTTCCTCCTTTCTTTTCTTTCTTTCTTTCTTTCTTTCTTTCTTTCTTTCTTTCTTTCTTTCTTTTTAATTTTAGAGAGAGAAAGAGAGAGACAGAATTCTAAGCAGGCTCCTTGCTCAGCACAGAGCCCAGTGTGGGGCTCAATCCTTCTACCCTGGGATCATGACCTTAGCTGAAATCAAGAGTCAGACGCTCAAACTACAGAGCCACCCATGTGCCCCCTGAGGTAATTTTCTTAGGGTTCTATGCAGATGGTCCCCCCCCCCCCCATGTACAAAAGTTTATATATTACCCAAGTTTCAGGAACTCTGCACTGTGAGTCCCAGCCTCCTTGTCAAGTTGTGGAAACATTTCCTCATTCTCTCCTTAAAGTATGGGAGTGAGTGAGTATCACAGTCATTTTGCAGGTCAGGACTCTGAAGAGAGGTGTACATTTGTACCCAAGGTCACAGACCTAGGAACCAACAGAAGTTTACCTCCAATCTGACACTGAATATCCAGGCTACCTCCTAAGAAAATGAAATATCTGGTTTTCTAGCCAGGGAATGACTAAAAGGCTCCAATTTCTCCCTAAAAAGATTTAGAGGGGCACAGATTCAAAGTGGGTGGGATTGGAAAAGAGGAGTGTTAGAAACTTCCTGTTGGGCAGTAGGGTCCTCCTAGTAGGAGCAAGAAAAGTTGTTTATCTCACCAGCTTTGACTATCCACCTGTCCCAAAGCACAGCCACCTCCATCTCCAGGATTCTACAAGGTGATGATGCCTGAATTCCATTACGGTGTTTACAATTCCGTGACCAAGTACTCCGCTTACTTCAGCTTTAAGCAAAGGACTGCAAATGTTTGCATCCCCTTTCTTATCTGGACCGGTTCTCCCACGTCTCCTACATGTGGTTTTCATATGGCTTTTATGAATGCCCGAAGTCTGTTCCAGCTTGTTCTAATGTTGCAGTGTTTTAACTGCCATAACACAGTGGTATCAACAGATAAATCAACTAGATATGTTGAAAAAATTATGGGCAAGAATCCTGTTCTCTTCACCCGGCCTAATTCCTCCACAAGAAGAATCTGCCCTGGGAGTTGCAGGGAGAAGAGAGATGTGGACTACGGTTGAGAAAAAGCCAGTCCAGTGATCCCATTATTCCTAAACTTCTGGACTGTTTTCACTTACAATCAATGACAATTTTCTCTAGAGTTGCCCGTTCTCTGAACCTCGTGATTCCCACTTTCGGGGTGTTTGTTTCTTCTCATCTGCGGATGTCCCTTCTGCCACTCTCGGTGACTTCATTCACTGAATGGGACTTGCTGCTGTGAATCACAAGAGTTCAGGTTGCCGGCTCATAATATTTTTGTATCGCTAAGGATGTCCTGGTTCAGACCTCAAGTTCCCTCCTCTCACTTCCCGAAAGGAGAAAGTTTCTGAACGATTGTTAGAGCACACAGCGCAGAGGCCTCCCTCCCTCCCCAGCACATTCCAGCACACAGGGCTTTCCTCTGCTCTGCTCGCCCTCCGCATCTTGTTTCCAGTCTGATGAGGAGAGGTGGGGGGACATTTGCTTTGGGGAAACAGGCTCTGTAATCCTTGGTCCCTGAAGTGATTTTCAATAGGAAATCTGAATTCCTGCTTCATGTAAAATGAGTCTCAGATGCTGAGAAATGAGTATTTGAGAATAATTTACGATTTGCTTTCCATAAATCAGTGCTGTTTTGCCTACAAATCATTTTGAGAACTGTATACGGCTTTATAAAAAATGAGTCCGGGCAGATTGGGAAGCGAGCTTTATATGTTGATTCCTCCTCCTGTCACCAATTAGTTATGTGACTTTGGCACGTTGCCCCAAGTTTTTGAGTTTCATGGGGGTTGTAAAATTATTAAATTACATTCTTCACCAATTAATCCATTAGCTCAGCAAACATTTGTTGCCTGCCATCTCCCTGCCCGTCACCACATGGGGTCCTTCCACCTCTCGCATGTTATCAGAACCAGGTTTCGGGATCAGCTCTATTCTAATAGGATGCACTGGAGAGAAAGGAACTACCATTCAACGTTTATTAGGAATCGGATGATTTTATTTGATCCTTGCACTAACTCTGCAAAGTGGGTGCTCCATTTTATAGATGAGGAACTGAGGCCCAAAGAGGCCGAGCGCCATGCGCGAGGTTGCGTCTCTTCTAAGTAGTAGTGTCTGGGCTGAGACTCGGGTCTGGCTGGCCGTTTCTCTAAGACTCAAAGACTCCCTAAGACAATTAAATTGTCATGTCCATTCTTAGTATTTTTAAGTGTTCCAAGAAACTTGCGACACAGCTTTGTTTTCAGGGAAAAATGTGGAGATTCAGTCACTCTCCCTGATTGATTTTGCTGGTTTTGTCTAAACGGGGTTAGACATTCCCTCCCGTGCCCGAAGGTGGCGCCGCACGCCGTCCTGCGCGTGGGCAGAGGGAGTAAGTAGCCAGTGCGCCCCCTGGGAGGTGGGGCGGAGACCCTCCAGGGAAGAAGGCTCCTGAAGTTTGGAGTGCATCACGGTTTCTGCGCTGCCTTTGAGATATGGATAGTCTAGTACAAGAGTTCACAGCTAGAGAATATAAGAGAATCATTTCACAAGTCGGGAGGGCAGGTCCCAGGGCAGAAAGTTAGCTCCGGGTGGAGCAGTCACCAGAAGCCCCGTATTTCCTGGATGCTTCCCGTTTTGTGTATGTAGGAGACCAGGGCATATTCATAGCTTAGAGTTCCACAAGGAAGCCTTTACCATGGTGGACTTCAGATGACAAAAATAGGTATCAGTTAGTTTAAGTACAGGAATCAGAAATCACTCTAGTTATTTGAAGCAGGATAGGATTTAATATGAACAACTGAGTGCTTACAAAATAGTTGTGAAGGCTGAAGGAGCAGGTTCTAGGCTGAGCTTTTTGGATGACTTCCAAGCAATACAGCACTGACCCAAGAGGGAAGCTACTGCTTCAGAGGGAGCCATTGCTGCTAAGTGCACGTTGAGGGGGAGCCACGGCCATAACAGGAGGACAGGAGACAGGAGGACGGCTCCCCATAGAAGTCCAGGAATCAGCAAGTCCTATCAAGAAACTGTGCAATCACCACTATTTGCCGGTCCTCAGAACCCTGGAGAAGGAACACTGTGACCCACTGCAAGAAAGTCTCAACTATCCTAAGCAGTAGTGACAACCAGAAGCCAAGGAAAGGACCTCTACTTCACTTCTTTCTTTCAAGTCATATGAGTGCATCTAATTGGCTTTCCAACCTCTTCAGGTATAAGAAGGGTGACATGGAGGTTGAGATGTCAATCCAAGTATCTACCACAAAGAGGTGAGTAATTCTTCAAAGAGGTGCTTTTCCAGCACTACTTGACAACTCCAAGGATAGAACTTCCTCCCAAAAAAAGCAAAGCAAAGCAAAACCAAACAAAACCATTTAGACATTCAATGTTTATTCCTTTGAGAATAGAAGCCATCTCAATAATGGAGGCACTCCTGCTCAGTATTTATGTTCTCTTTGTCCCATTCAGGAAAGGCCAAGCCAACTGTGCCCAACCCTGGGCTCAGGGCCTTTCCCTACGTAAGCCCCACCCAGCTGGTGTTTAATACCACTCCAACCCAGTGGGAAGTTTTCTCATCAAAGAAAGTTGAGTCTAATGGGAAAAGTGGTATGCCTGTCCCCTTGCTAGAACAATAGATGGCAAGTGTAAGTTTAGATTCATTGACAACAGACTCAGCACTAGCTCTGTCCCAGGCCCTGAGATACTGTTGAGTATGAGAGACAGAGCATTAACATAAATGCTATGAAGGGGGATAAGCCTGAGAGAGTGAAGGCATGCAGCTAAACCTGGAAACTGGGGCAGATAACATTGGAGGAAACAGACTTCGTAAGTCTTCTTTCTGCTCTGGTTGTCCACACAGGCCACACCTTGACATGGGAGTAAAATTTTCCTGGTGGGAATGGTTGTGAAAATCAAGGTGTTCTGATAACCCCTTGGGGTAGGCAGCTTTTGAAATGGCTCCCCCAGACCCCCCCCCCCCCCACTCCTGGTATTCATGCCTGTGTAAACCCCTCCCCTAGATGTAGTGAGTTGCTTCTAACAAATGGAATACGGCAAACCTGAAGGGGTATCACTTCTAAGATGAGGTTACAGGCAGAAGTGTGAAATGTGCTAAGGTTGAGAAACCCTGGGCTAGAGCTGGGTCTTCCTTCCCTGGCTGTGTCTTTGGTTCCCCTGGATGACCTGATTCTGACTTTCTTACCTCTAGCCACTTCTAGTAAACCATCCCTCTCAACCAGCACACCCTACCCCCAAGCACACCCATCACCCCCACTAGACACCCTGGCTCCATGAGAACCCCCTCTCCCAACTGGTGTTCTCTAATGTCACTTGTTACTGTTGGGAGCATGTTCAGTCTCTTGTCCTCTGCTGTCTCTCCCAAACATCATCTCTCTGGGGACCTGAGGGGTGCAAAGTGCCAGTGGAGTCAGCTGTAGCCTGTGAGTCAGTTCACCAAAAGCCAGTCCCTTTCGAAAAGGTCTGTTTTCATTTAGCCCACACATGGGCTCAACTCAGAAACACTGACACAAACCCTCAACTCAGACCCATTGAAAACTATGCTGAGAGTTTCAGGCAAGGACAAATGCATTTTCCAGAAGAATACCACATAGCTAGGCTTCACAGAGACACCAGAAAGACATATATTAAAATGCAATTAGAAGAAAAGAAAACATACAAGAATATTCAAAACGTTTCCTGTTGGCAAAGAGCAGAAGCACCATTGTTTCTACATCACTTCCTTTTATCTCTTCTGAAAATATCAACTCTGAGAAGGACTTCTGGAGACAATCACATCAGCTGGTGGACACAAATAACAGCTCTATAGGCAATAACCTGAGGAAAGGGAGGGAGTCAAGAACCCCAGAGGGAAGACCCAGAAAGAATGCCCTCCTATTGTTAACCAGAAATATGCTTTGTAACTGAGAAGTCTTCCCAAAGCTTTTTAGTGAGCTGGAGTCTTGTTTGTATTTTCCCTTCTTGCGAGTGAGACAAACACCAGGTTTCTGGGAATGATCTAATCTGTGCTCCATGATAACTTCAATTTCTTCCCTGCCTGAGGTCTGCTCCTCGCCATATGCACCTTATCTGTCAAGCTTGGAGCCCAAGAAGTGGACCATAGAGGATGCTCCATTCGACAGCAGAGTCTGTACTTATATAGACCCTCGGCCCTGAATCCATGTTGTTTTCCCCACCCTGTGAAAACAGAGAGGCCAGTGGAAGGTTCTTGTCACCTTTGTTTAGTTCATTCATTCATTTAATGAACATGGAAGCTCTAATATATTGCAGGCTCCATGCTAGGTGGCAGAGGTTTGGAAGTGGCTCAAACACAACATATAATTCTGGAAGTTCATGGTCTTTGGGAAAGGGTGGGGGTGTGGATGAAGAGGGATAGACAAAGGACACCGGATAGAGCAGGAGGTCAGGGATGGCTTACAGGGGCAGATGACATGAATGGAGACACAGAGCTCATTTCCCGCCATCCCCCCCCCCCCCCCCCCGTGCCTGTTCCTCTTGAGCACTTGGAAAACAATTATGGTGTAATTGCCTTCTGACAACTTCTATTACAAATACACATGCTTATACAGACTCAAATATACCCTTTAAAAAAAAAGATTGAGTTTATTTTAGAGCAGTTTTAGATTTACAATGGAACTCAGAGAAAGGTACAGGGATTCTCAGATATGTCCTTAAACCAAGCCATCGTTATCCTGGGAATTCACAGCATAAATAAACCACTAATACATAATGGCATGGATACACAGATGTTTTTTGGAGCATGGCTTATACTGACAAAAAACCCTGGAAAATAAGAGAATTACTGAGTAACTGATCACACATCCATCTTATGGAATATTTTGCAGCTATTTAAAGAGAATAAAAAGAATGAATGCAGCCCTATGAGATGACAGATTTGTCTGTGAGCTATTGTTGAATGAGAAAAGCAAGATCAGCAAAGCATGTGCAGTATGATGCCTTCTTTTGTAAAGCAATGATGAAAAATCTCATGTATGATGTATATGAATATATAGATATCTAGAGAATTATATGTCTGCAGAAAAATCTTTGGAAGAGCACACATCAGGCTGTGCTGGGTATTTTCTGTTTACCTCCAAATCCCTTCCGCATCCTTCCTCGACCGGTGGTGCGCCCCACAGCCTGACCTGTATGGGCTGTGTCTGTGGTCCACTGTACCCCTGGGCTTCTGGTTGGTTTGGCAAATGGGAGGTACCAACAGAGGGTGGGAAGCGGCGAGGAAGCGAGGTCAGGGTATCGTGTCCTGGTTCCATTCCTGCCAGTGGTCGTGGCTGCATACAGGTGCCATCACTTTTCCGAAGACCATCTTCCCTGGCGGGGACCTCCATATAACCATTCTCTTTGTTTTCCAATCCTTATCTTGGACTCTCGAAGCTGAGAGGCCTATCTGCTCTCTCTTCACCGTCTTTTGCTAGTTTTTCTCAACCCAGCTAACACTGGGTCCCTTTATTAAAACCCCCCTGAATACTCAGCATGAGGGTGCCATCTGTTCCCTGCAAGGACCCTGCCTCACACGGCCGTGAACATAGTGTGTCTGCGGGGGATGGCAGAAGCGACGGAGGCAGAGGAGGGGGAGATGGGGAGCCAGGCTAAGAGGGAAAAGAGAAAAGACACACTTATGGAGTCAAGTACATTTATGCATATGCATGAGTATATGTAGGATGAAATTAAATAAAATTTAGTAAAATAAATAAATTTAATAAAATTTAATAAAAAGAGAAAATAAAAACAGAAAACATTTCCCCTGCCCCCAGTCCTTCTTCACAGCAGTGGTGCTGTGAGGAGCTTAGCTCTGTGCTCGCTGCTGTTTGCCCCATGTGCCCTTCCCCAGGCTCAGAGCAGGAAGCTCCACGGGCTCCTCCTCCTGGCTCTCAACACAGCTGAGCGGCAGGAAAGGTCACTGTGAATATACACAGGACAGGGACCCGAGAGGAGACGAAGCCATGGGGGTGGGGGGCCCTCTTCGGATTCTCCAGCCACAGCAGGGCATTTCACGCATTCAACACATTTCTCCTGGCAGGCTTTATTCACGCTGGCCATTCTGCCTGGTCCTAGTTGATATCTTTCTTCCCCGGAAAACTTCCCCAGACCTCCTCCTGTCACACTACAGTTTAATCACTCCTTCCCCTCCATCTCCTCCCTTTTCTGTACACTGTTGGCATTTTTTTCCACCTGCAGGTCATTATTTGGTCTGTGTCAGGCACTAAACGGGAGCGCATGGGGGACACACGCTGAGCGTAATGCCCACGCGTAACTCTAGTTCAGTCCGGGGCCCGATACTTGGGAATGTTCACTGTGCAACGGATTGAATTGATTGATTTATTGATTATAGATGGCCTAGCTTGCTGAGCTCAATCCACCTTGTCATCGTACCTATGAAGACTTTAAAAAAAAAAGTTTATTGGGGCACCTGGGTGGCTCAGTCAATTAGGCATCTGACTTTAGCTCAAGTCATGATCTCGCAGTCCGTGAGTTCAAGCCCCGCATTGGGCTCTGTGCTGACAGCTCTGAGCCTGGAGCCTGTTTCAGATTCTGTGTCTCCCTCTCTGCCCTCCCTCCCTTGCTTGTGCTCCGTTTCTCTCTCTCTATCTCTCTCTCAAAAATACATAAACATTAAAAAAAATTTTTTTTAAGTTTATGTATTTTTGAGAGAATCCAAGCGGGGGAGGGGCAGAGAGAGGGAGACAGAGGATCTGAAGCAGGCTCTCTGCTGTCAGCAGAGTGCCCCATGCGGGGCTTGAACTCACGAACCACGAGATCATGACCAGAGCCAAAGTGGGACGCTCAACCAACTGGGCCACCCAGGTGCCTCCCCCATTTAAAAAAAAAAATGTGTATTTCATATGAGGACTTGTGAACACAGACAGAAGTAACTGGCCTGAAGTCTCAGAGCAAGCAGCAGCAGAGCTCTCTGGAGTCCCCTAGTCCAGTGACTGTTTTGAGGACATGCCTCTCTCAGCCTCACTATGTCCTGGCTAGAGATGCATGGCTTCCCGCTTGGATCCAACTGTTCCTCTGTGCCTGACAATGTCCACTCTAGGATGGTTGCTTGTCATCAACCCTACAGGGAGAGGCATATCTCCTGGGCCCTGACATGTTATATTTTCCAGAAACCTAGAGTGAAGCATGGGAGGTTGACGGTCCTGTTTTCTTTCAGGAGAGAGAGCTATGTACCCTGCGTGAACAACCAGAAAAGAAATGCTTGTTCATCTTTTTCAGGCTTCCAGAAAATTTATATTCTTTCCAACCCAAGGCTTGTTGCAAATATCTCCCTAAAGAGATGATGGCCCTGGTGATTTATGGCCCAAAGCTGACTGCCATCCAAAAGGATTATTAGACACGCTGGGCCTGAAGTAAGTTTGTGTCACATATATGTACATACACAGACACACGTTTCCCTCACTCTCTTTCTCTCTCAATAAAACCTAGACACAAGCTCCTATTAGGCTGCAGACTTTCTGGAACCCATGATGCCAGTATGGTGTTAGGATTCATCTCTGTCATCATGTTCTGCCCTCTGAACAAGAGTCCTTCTGGGCTGTACTTTGAACATTGTAAAGAACTGTACAAATATGAGATATGAAGGTTAAGATGGTTGTCGAGGCAGTTCAAAAGGGAAGTTCTCTTTTCTCAGTTGAGTAATTTGGGGGAGACATTTTGACTTCAGTTACCCAGATGATTACCTCAACTCTCCAACTCTCATGCTTTGTGGACGTAACTTTTGAAATTTGGAAAGGAATTCTGCCATGAGTATGACATTGGAAATGTGACTTTGTGTAATATGTTTTCATCATTCTTTAGATTCTCCAGACTGGCCTTTTCATGATGAGAGTTCTCAGGTTGGCTAGAGGCAAAACCCACCTCCAGTTTCTTGGCTGTGCCTCTTGCTGATCCAACCCTGCTCCTCTTTACTCGAAGGGAGAGTGAGCTTAGGTATGCAGTATCTTTAAACACATAGGGTGGTGCCCACTTTTATTTAATATCTGGAAAAGACAGTTATCTGCTGGGCGGTGTGACAAAACTGCATTATGATTTCTTGTGCTCTAAAGCGGAAGGGGGAATAGAATTCCTCCTCCAGAACTCTTTGGTTTGGCAGTTGGGGTTGTTTGAGTTGAGATAAAGGCTAATATTTATTCAGCCAGCTTCCCAAATCTGACCTGCTACTTGGAATCTGCTCAGTGGTGACCAAGTGTTAGTCATCTCAGAGCCCTGCTTGTTATCACAGCCAAGAGCACAGGCTGGTATGAAATACCAGTACGTTATTCCTCCAAGACTGGCTTGGAAACATGTGGCAGGGCCTGATGGTGGGTTTCTGGTTTAATTCACGCTAGTTTGTAGAAAGACAATGCACAAAATAACGAGATCTAGGAGTTGATTGAGGGCTTTAAAGACCAACTAATGGTCTCAAAAGATCATAGATGAAGACTCAGAGGCCCAGAGAAGGTGAATGACTTACTTGGATTACTTGGCTGGTTAGGTGCAGAGTCATAGCTAGAACTGTCTTGGCTAGAGTTGCCGTTTACTGAGTTATAGGTATGTGCCAGGCATTGGAGACAACCGGCCAAATGTCCACATACGCTGCATGGGTGAGGCTCCAGCCTTTACATAGGCGATCTTACATGGATAAGTGCCTGGGGAAATGGACCTGGGAGATCAGGCATTTGGCATTACTCTTTGGCATTTACTTTAGGGAAAAGAGAGTCTGAGAAGCTAGGTGAGTGCCAGGGTGACCAAGGACAGCATGGACTCAGCTGGGAAGATATGAATGCATGCCTTCCCACTACCGCCACTACCCCCAGCCCTGACCTCCCGCCATATGCTGCCACTGTCCCTTGAGAAGCAGTGGGCTTTAGGACAGTATTTGAGCATTTGGGGCTACAAGAAGAGCACTGAGCACAGAGTCAGAGACCCTGGGTTCCAGTTCCAGCCTCCTTCATTTACTGGTGCTGTGGTCCTGGACAGTCATAGCACACTCTTTCTCAGAGCCTCAGTTTCCTTATCTGTAGAGTGAGGAAGGTAAAACCCATCCTATCCTATTTTGGAGGTGAAGTGTGGATAATAAATATATAGGGAAGTTTAAATGCAGAAATATCACATACAGGTGAGAAATCACTTTTGTTAGTCATCCACGAATTCTTACTCACTTGCTGTTGTGACCAATTTGGCTAAACGCTGGCAGGATTGAGAGTTTAGGACATTAAGACAGAGAAAAGCTAACTGCCTCCAACCAGGTCTAAAACCTCAGCCACAATGGTGTAGTTCTACTGACACTACAAAATGTCCCCATTTGTTGGGGGAGGGGAGCTATTTAATCGCTCCAGCCTTAATTCCCAAGTTGGTTAGTTCAAAGAGCACAGTACTTAGAGAAACAGGGTTTAAGATCTTGAGTACGACATCGATGGATATCTAATTTGGGGCAATTTACTAGCTTGTTGGAACACTAATTTATTGATTTGTAAAATGTATCAAATACAGCCAATTCATATGGCTGTTGTGAGGTTTGTTTATGAGTAGGCGCCCCATGCATGTGGCTGAACTTGAGTCTGCTATTTATTTAGGTCCCATTCTGTGTGATGTTTTTATGACAAAATGACATTTTTGTGTTAGGTCATCTTAGTGTACCAGTGACCCCAGAAAAAGGAAGCACATGAGGGAGGGCATCCATGTCATTGTGAAGCTAATTAATTACAGCAATAAGAACTTTTGTAATTCTGAGGATGAAACATCTGGTGACTATTGCAGGGATAATTACTAACCCTTGTAATTGCAGGTATTCCTGGACATGACATTTCCTGGTACTCTGGAATTCTCACCAAGTGGCAATGGCTAGGACATTTTTCATTTGCATTTCATGGGATACTTTATGCAGCAAAGCATTTCACAACGATACGTTGTTTCTTCCTCCCACGCAAGAACCCTGGTAAAAATGTCCCTGTCCTTCATGGTTCCTATGTTCCCTTGATGGACTGCTCAGGGCTGTGCACGAATGGTCTTCAGCATTGGAGGCAATATAATTCTGTCTACAGTTAATGTGGTTCCATCTGTCTGTCTATTGGTTTGTGTGGGTTATTTCACTGACATAGTAGCTTATATTTTGCTATATGACAAAGTAATAAAAATTTAAGAACCATAAAGAAGAATTCACTTCCCTGGGAGCTCTGAGATCTTCCCTTTATATATATGGAAGGAGAAAGAGGAGCAATCAGGAGCAAGGAGGCATGGGACTCTCTAGGTCTCCTGGATCAGCTCAGCACAACCTATGTATGGTGGTCACTGCTGATTAAGAAGCACGATGAGATGGCCCAATGGTGAAGGAAACCATGAAAGGGTTAAAACAGGATGGCACTGAGATACCTAGGTAGGGAATGAAGGGAAGACAATGAGAGAGATGAAGAAAAGAAAATAATATCTAAAGAAGATTTTGTCCGTATTTGTTGGATTCTTCCCAGTCCTTGCATTGACTCATTTGAGAACACCTAGAGTACAGATCAGTATTAATTCCTAAGGCCTTTTGAGTTAAAGCTGTTACTGAATATCATTCCATGTAGAAAATGGTCCACATAAGGATACAACTCATAAGAAGGTAGTGTGTGGTTATAAATTCTCAACGGAGATCTCCCCTCTACCTTATACCACCAGCAAGTGAGCTGTGCAGTTTCCTTGTATCTTCTTAGAGGCAATGGGGGCCATGTTAACCTCTAGTTCACCATTGCATTGAGGGTGTAGACATCTGAGAGCCTAGCTTTGTGAGTTTCCTTAGGCTTATCTTTTGTCACTCATTCACCACAAGGCAAGAGAAAAAAAAATACTTCTATTTATCAGGCTTGGCAAATGCCATTGAAGTACAAATTGTCTTCAGGGCTCTACCAGCCTCTATGAGGTTCCACCTTGATTCATTCCCTCATGTGAATATTCTTTTCTTTCTTTCTTTTTTAAGTTTATTTATTTATTTTGAGAGAGTGCACGCACAAGTGGGGGAGGGGCTGAGAGAGTGGGAGAGAGAATCCCAAGCAGCCTCTGCAATGTCAGCATGGAGCCTGACACAGGGATCGATCCCACAAACTGTGAGATCATGACCTGAGCCAAAACCAAGAGTCAGATGCCCCTTCTGACCTTCTGAGCCACCCAGGTACCCCTATATTCTTTTATTTCTTAACATCTCATGCATTGGAAGTCTTAGCTAGAGCAATTAGGCAAGAAAAAGAAATAAAAGGCATCCACGTTGGATAGGAGGAAGTAAAATAATCTCTGTTCTAAATAACAGAGGGAAAATAGACTGAAAAAAAAACCAAAGAGCTCAGGGACTTGTGAGATTATAACAAAAGAGGTAACATTCATGTCATTGGAGTTCTAGAGCAGAAGAGAACTGTCAGTATAAAACCCTGCACCCTCTGAAAATATCCACCAACCAACATGATGCAGCTGACATTTAGAGAACACTCAACCCAACAGCAGCAGAATACATATTCCTTTCAAGAGCCCAAAGAACATACACAAAATATATCCTGGGTTATAAACCAACCTTCCAAAAAATGAAAAGAGAAATCATATGGAATATGTGCTCTTACCACAATGGAAGCAAAGTAGAAATTAAAGACAGATAAGAGAAAAATCTCCAAATACTGGGAAACTAAACCACATATGTGTAGATAATCTGAGGGTCAAAGAAGAAAGGACTCTCAAGGGAAATTTGAAAAAACAAAACAAAATAAAACACATTGAACTGAATGCAAATGGAAATCCAACTTCTCAAAATTTGTGGCGCACAGCTAACACAGTGTGAAATGGAAATTTATAGTACTGATGCATCAGTTAGAGAAGAGGAAAAGGCTCAAATCAGTAATCTAAGCTCCCACCTCAAGAACTTAAGGGGAAAAAAAAGCAAAATAAATCCAAAACAAGCATAAGGAAGTACATAACAAAGACAGTTGCATAAATTAGTGAAATTGAAAACAGAAAAATTATAGAGGAAATAAATGAAACAAAGAACTAATTCTTTTTTTTAAAGATCAATAAAATTGACAAAATTTTAGCAACACTGGCAAAATGGAAAATAGAGACAGAAAAGAGGAGATCCAAGTTATCAGTATTAGGAATAAAACAGGCGTAACATTACAGATCTTGAAAATAATCAAAAAACAATAAGGGAAAACTATAAGTGACACACATACATCTGACAACTTGGATGAAATGGACCAATTACTTGAAAAATACTAAGTACCACAACTCACTCAATACGAAAGATAAGTTCGGTAGCCTCATAACTATTAAGGAAATTGAATTTATCACTGAAAAACTAAAAAGAAAAAAAATACCCTCCAGGCCTGAATGGTTTCATTAAATACTTTTACCAAACATTAAAAAAAATTAACACCAGTTGTACACAACATCTTCCAGAAAAAACAGGAAGGAGTACTTCCCAATTCATTTTATAAAATATACATACTGCTGGAAGTTCTAGCCAGCACAACAGAGAAAGAAAGAAAGAAAGAAAGAAAGAAAGAAAGAAAGAAAGAAAAAAGAAAAAAAGAAAAAGAAAGAAAGAATAAAGGAAGGAGGGAAGGAAAGGGGAGAGAAGAAGGGAATGAAGGACAGAGGAAAGAATGGTGGGAGGGAAGGAAGGAAGGAAGGAAGGAAGGAAGGAAGGAGGGAGGAAAGGAAGGAAGGAAGGTGGGGAGAGGGGGAAAGGAAGGAAAGAAGGTGGGGAGGGAGGAAGGAAGGAAGGAAGGAAGGAAGGAAGGAAGGAGGAAAGGAAGGAAGGAAGGTGGGGAGAGGGGGAAAGGAAGGAAAGAAGGTGGGGAGAGAGGGAGGAAGGAAGGAAGGAAGGGAGGGAGGAAGGAAGGAAGGAAGGAAGGAAGGAAGGAAGGAAGGAAGGAAAAGGTACCAGTATGAGGAATGAAAAGCATACACATAGACTACATGGAGAATTATATGATCACTCATATATTGCTGGTAGGAATGTAAATGGTACAGACACTGAAAAATGATTTGGCAGTTTCTTAAAAATCAAATATGCCAATACCCTATAATCCTGCACTCCTGGGCATTTTTCCCAGAGAAATGAAGACTTACACTCACACAAAAACCTGTAGATGAATGTTTATAGCAGCTTTATTCACAAAAGCTCCAAACTGGAAATAACCCATTTGCTCTTCAACAGGTGATTGGTTAGACAAACTATGGAATATCTATACCATGGAACACTACCCAGCAACAAAAAGGAACAAGCTCTGATACATGCAACAAGGTGGATGAGTCTCCAGAGTGCCCTACTGCGTAAAAAATGCCAATTCCCAAAGGTTACATACTGTTTAGTTCCATTTACCTAACATTTTTGAACAAACAAAACTACAGAAATGGTGAACAGAATAGTGGTTGGCAGGGGTTGAGGAGTGGGTGGGGGCAAGAAGGAAGTAAGTGTGGCTATAAAAGGGTGACAGGAGGGATCCTTCTTGTGGTAGAAACGTTCCGTATCTTGACTGTATCCATGTCAATACCCTAGTTGTGATACTGGGCTATCGTTTTTCACGATTTGCCATGGGGAAAACCGGGCAGAAGGTACACTGGATGGAGATCTCTCTGTATTATTTCTTCCAACTCATACGAATCTACAATCCTTCAAAATGAAAAAAAAAAAAGAGTTCAAGATCAATTAGGATACTTAAGTTCATGCAATAAAAGGGCTTCGCAGCTGCTGCTTGACAACAAGTACACAGACTGATTCGACAGTGCCAGCAGATGTCATTTGTGCAGCCTGTTTGGTAATTATACCTCATGGGTTCCCTAGTAATTACAGTGGGACTCACACTGTATTTCCCATGCCGGAAATCACCACATTCCCTTAGTAATTACTCAGGGCCAAACACCTTTGGCAGTGGAGGGTTTGCAATTGATAGCTGACAAACTGTCAAGAAATAAAGAACTCAGCTTAATTTGGAGGAAGGATTGGGCAGGGGCCCACAGCCCCTTAAGTCTACCATGGCCATTAGCAAAATATCTGGGAAAACTGTGACGAATGTTCTAGCAATAAATGTGTAGTTTGTTTCAATAATATTAGGTCTAAGCTAGTGCTTAATTTCGCTATTTATTGCAAAAAAAAAAAAAATTAACTCAAGAAGGCATGATGACAAGTCCTTGGCATACAGTCACTGTCTATCCCTCTTGTCTCCCGAAGCGGAACCTTGGCAGAAAGGCTTAGCAGTGGTCTCCAGAAGAAAGGCACTGACCACTCACTTGTGTTGACTGTTAAAGAAGTTCAGGAAACTCATGGACTTCATTCCACGGAAGCTCACAACACAGTGATGTCCATTTTCCAGGAGAAAGATGTAAGGCTGCAGGAGAGTAAAGCAACAGCCCTGAGTTTGTGAGTGGATTTAATGAGAGCTGAACTTTGGACCTGAGTCACTTCAACCACAGAACTCTGTCTGTCTCCTTTCTGCCCCATAGTAGCAGGTGCTGCTCCCGCTTCTCCAAGACATTGATTCCAAAGCTGAGGCTGCCAGCAGGTCTATGAACAATTTCGGCACAAAGTGGAGAGAGAGAGGATCCTGTGCTGTGGAAAGAACACTGCATCTTGATCTCTGAATTCTGGATTCTCATACTGCCTCCAACTCTGAGGCCTTGCATGAAGACTTGCACTTCTGTGAGCCTGGGGTTCTTAATTTGTGAAATCATTATTTTAATAAATTTTATAACAAATGAAAAGTATGTAGCACAAGGCTTGTCCCATAGTTCAATGAATGATGGATAGTGTGGTTGTGGTTGTTAGGAATTCTTTGAGCTTAGGAGAGGGCAGAGCAGACACTCTGGCTCTCGTTAATCATTAACCTCTAGTTTACAGCAGATGCCTCTAGGCCACTTGCTTCTTGGGGACTCACTCCAGGTACATGTAGGGTAGGAACCTCCCCATTTCCTCTTTGGAGGCCTAATTTAACACTCTTAAGTCTTGCCAACTCATGTGCTCCAAAGAGAACATCACTGACTCAAAGGTGTTCCTCTCCAGAAGCCTTCTAGAGCTGGGGTCCACCAGCTGTGCGCTCTCGTCTCTCTCCAGCCAAGCTCACATGGCTGTCACTGTCGTTGCCCATGTGCCTGTCTCCCTGTTGGAATGCCAATGCCCTGAGAGCAGTAGTCTGCTTAAAGCAGTGTCCTCAGGACCTAGTCCAGAGCTAAGAAAAGAACAGTCATGCCATCTATGTTTAAAAATAAATTAATAAATGGATAAGCACATGTATGGCCTCCTGGAGGCCATGCTGACTTTTCTCCTCGGCATGCTCAACACTCAGTCCTCATTGTCCAGGCAGTGTTTGATGTCAGAGGGAGACAGGGCTGTGTGTGTGTGTGTGTGTGTGTGTGTGTGTGTGTGTGTGTGAGAGAGAGAGAGAGAGAGAGAGAGAGAGAGAGAGAGAGGAGACAGAGAGAGAGGAGAGAGATAGAGAGAGCGAGGAGAGAGAGAGAGAGGCAGTTACAATTGTAAGTATTTTGCGTCGGGCAAACAGGAACATTTCCAGCAGAGCTGATGCTATCTTATCACACCTGTTAATTTTCATACTGGTCATCAGGTGTGTATAAAGGACCTTTGACATGAGGGACCTGAAGTGCTCTGGCTTTTGCGCTCACCTCTAACACTCTTGTGTTCATTAGCATCTCTTTTATTTCCTTCCCTAAAAGAGAATCACAGCCTGGCTCCCAGCTTGGGTTCCTAGAGACTGTTGGCAGGGACCGACAGCAATGGCAAAGGATGCCTCTTTGGGAACGTCTACATTTTTCCAACGTCACAGAAGACATAGGCCATGCTGGTTGTGGTTGCTGGTGGGGAGCGTGGATCCAGGAGAGTCAAGTAAGGGAGAAGCAGCCTCTGCCTCCTCCTCTATCCCCTCTTCCCCCCTGAGCAAACACTGAGGTTTTGAATCCCAGCTCTGCCAGAATCTAGCCCCTGCTAGGATCTCTAGCTGTTGACTTGGTGCATAGAAGTCTGATCTTGAGTTTTTGAAGCTTTACAATGGGGACAGTAAGAGTCATTTTTACAGGGTTGGGGAGAAGCTTTATTCATCAATTCTGCAAGGCTCTACTAACTGCCAGCTGCATGCCAGGCACTGCTCTAAGTCACAGGAATGCATCAGGGAATAAATCAAACAGAAATTTCTGCTTTCATGGTCTTTACATTCTAGAAAAGGGAGACGGGCAATGAACAAGACGATAGGTGCTGTTGGTGAAAATTATGTCAGCAGGGACACCTGGTGCTGGGAGGAGGGGTGTGTGGCATTAAACCAAGTGCTCAATGACAGGAGGGCTCACTGAGATGACAGTAAAGCCAAGCCTGCAAGTTATAAGGAGGTGAGCCATTGGGATACCTGCGGGAAGGCATTCCAGGCAGAAGGGAAGATAAGTTCAAAAGCCATGGGTCTGGGGGGGGGGGGGCGCCTAATTTGTAAAGCTACAAGGAGGCTTACAGTTGCCCAGTGGACAATTATCTAACAACAACAACAACAACAAAACTGAAAAAAAAATTTTGTAAGTTAAATTTGAAACTTTATTTGCATATAGTTAGGGTACCCAACTTTATGCAATAAAAAGGCAGAGACAGGGCAGCAAGGGGAGAGAAGAGAGGTATGGGGTCGAGGGGGTGGGGGCAGAATCTGTAAGAGCGTTGTGAGCAGAAGACAGAACCGATCTGGCTCGAACTTTAAGAAGGCTCCTCTGATCACAACGTTGAAGGAGGCCATAGGGCTGATGAGTGAACCAGCAAGGAGGTCGCTCCACCAGGTAGGGTTGCAAACAACAACGTCGGGAACAGTGACCAGCAGGTGATGGAACATCCGCAAATGTTAGTGTTTCTATTACAGTGTTAGTGAGAGACCTCTGCTTGGTGCTCATGGCCCCGGTGATGGAGATCCTCAACCACCGTTTCTTGGCCATGCAAACCTGATATGCTCTTTAGGACAACAGTCTCCTGTGCAAGCAGGGGAAGAAGGTAAAATAAATCCATGACTTCTGTAGTGAGACAAGTCTATACTCAAATCCTGGCTCCACAACTTTCTCTATGACCTTGGGAAAATTCTTTCACATCTCCCTGAGCTATATAGTCTCCTCACTGGCAAACTGAATAATAACAGTCCCCTCCATGTAGGGTTATTGTGAGCACTTATTATAATGATACATATAAAATGTCTGGCAATAGTATGCACTCAAAATGCTAGTTCCATTCACCAACTCTCATGCTCATTCATGCTGGACTTATTTATAGTCTATATTTCTCTAAATGATGCTTATTTCTTTTAAGTATTTTCTGATTCAGAGTCTTTCTGAAATAAAAGGTCTTTAATGTTTACTAAACTTTCATGTTTAATAAAATAGCCTCTTTAATTTTAAAAGGACAATGTTAGAGGTATGTACTAATCACTCTTGGCCTAGTGCCGGTGGGAAGCTTGTTTGTTCAGATTACAAGGCTGACCCAGCACCTGAGTGCTGGGCACATATTCAGTGCTCAATAAATGTTTGTTGAATGAATGCATGAGGCTATAATCAAAGACCCATCACTCATGTAGCTGATGACATCTGACCCTAATGATAGGCAAAAAGGAAGCTAAGGGATAATTATACTAATGATATTTTATACTTCCAGAAGTTTTCAGTGTATTAGCTAGATTGATTCTTCCACAGTTTTAAATTTTGGTATTTTAAAATGTATTTCTACATTATACAATTTTGTACCCTCATGAGAGCACTGTACTTGGAGTCCAAAATTCTGGGCTGCCATTTGGATTCTCTCTTAGTGCTTGCTGTGTGGCCTTAAACATGTGACCTATAGTGTCTAGAAACATTGTAATTAAAATAGAATTGACCTTACATGACAATGAAGCTGACGATATCCCAGAAGCAGATGGTCCTGAAAGACCTTTATGGATCCAAACTATAGTGTCTGAGAAAGGGGCGGTGGGCAGGGGTGGGGGCTTCAGCGCACAGATCACTCTTTCCTTTTTCACTATCTAGCACTGAGGTGGAGAGTAAGTAACTTTGGGCAAAATATTTCTTTAGCATGAGTTGCTTTCTTCATTTGGTGCTTTCAAATTATGAGAGTAATACATCCTTGTCGTAATAAGACCAGTGATGCAAAGGTACAGAACCCCAAAGCTCTCTTTCCCCACCCCACTCCCTCTACCCCATCCCACACAGCCAAGGTCCACAAACTAACTTGAATCCTTCCACCATTTCCTCTTTTTTCATGCATGCATAATCAATTATAAAGACACATACATAGGGCTCTATTTTTTCCCTGAAATAGAAACATACTATGCTTATCATAAGTATAAGCATAAGTATATACATAAGTATATACATAAATATATACCCACATATACAGCTAAGAGGTTTGTTTCATTGGAAAAAATATGGGATCATATTATAGACACTTATCTGCATCTGGCTTTTGTCTCTCAACATGACCTCTAGAAAAAGGCTTTCCTAAGTCAACTGATATAGTTTGAATTTGTTCTTTGTGATGACAATTAGTTCATGGTTAAGAGAAATCATAATTTACTCAGCCATTTACCTACTGATGAGCATTCTTAGCTTCTAGCTTCAAGGCAAATTACTTCAATTCTCTAAGCCCTATCTTCTTCTAAAAAGTGGGGTTACTAATAGAACTTGTTTGATAAGGCTGTTTTAAGAACTAAATAAGAATACACATGTAAAACAGGAGAATTCTGGCATGTTCTAAGCACTCAAGAAATACTAGCTAATTTATTATTTCCCATGAAATGCTTTACTGGAGTGTACAATCCTTTCTTTTCTTTTTTCTTTTAGATTTAAACATTCAACAACCGTGATATTTTGGTTTCTTAGACTTTGCATACCCAATTACAGGTTTCTTTCTTCTTATGTTTCCCCTATCCTTTTAATGGAACTCCATCAAAGTCTTTCTCTGTGGCTAATTTAATCACCCATTTCCCCCGTTATCTTGGTTTCTCCCTAGGGCATGGCAAATCTTCAGCTCAAAACTTTCTATTTGTCCTCATTGAGTAAGGCTTCTTGGGAGAGAAAGAGGCTTCTTGGGCAATATGGAGGAGAGGCCTACCTTCCTAGTTGGAGGAAATATTGAAGGGAGTGAGTGTCCACAGTTCAAAGGGGCATGCTATTCCAGGAGAGAAGTTCAATTTAGCACGTAGGGAAGGAGGGCAAAGGACGCTCAGGTATGATGCTTCATTGAGCACATAGGTGAAAGAGCCCTTGGAACAGCCAATACAACATCAGTTGGGAGGTTTCTGGTCCCTAACATGTGGCAACCAGAACCCCAGTCACCATTGGGGTTCCCTGGAAAGTCTAGCCTTTGGAGTGAGAGTCTGGCATGAGCAGGTAGACTGGAAGGATCCACACAGCAGGGTGAACTCCAAGGCAATAGCAAAAAAGAATTGGGAAACTGAGACAGAAACCCAGTCATATGGACTGAATTAATGCACAAGGGATGAGGCCCAGGACTGGCAGGCAGTGGGCATGGAAGTATATGATCTTCCCCAGGGTTCTCTGAGGCTAGATCCGATTCTTCCCTTGTTGTAGACTGGACTCAGAGACAGAGGACACAGGTCATTCTAGCTGGATGGGTGTGGATAAAGAGGAAATGGTGCCACTGTCTTAACCAAACATTCCACATGGCTCTCTGTCGCCAGGCTGCACCTTCCAGACAGGTAAACAAACAATGATACCCAGAGTGACACTTGCTGTAATAGATGTAAGTGCAGGGGATTATGGGAGCACAGTGCAGAGTGTATACTAGGCGTTCAGCAAATGTTTGTGGATTGACTATTCAATGCAGCCACTGTGCTTTGAGAACAAATAGGAGAACGCCTCTGCTTCTTCCTGGAGGAGTCAGGAAGTCTTCCAGAAATAGTTGGGGTTGGGTGGGCCTTAGGGTAAAGAAGAAGGAAAGAGAATTTAGTGCAGAGGGAGCTATGCCCATGGGTAAGGAGATAAAAATGAATATGTATATTTAGAAAAAGCCTAAAATTTGATGTGGCTGGATCACAGTCGGAATGAGACCAGGAGGAAGCAGGAGATAGAGTTAGAGAAGCCAGTAAGGTCCTAACATAAAAGGCTTTAACTGGCATGCTAGACAGTGTGATTCTTAAAGCAAATAGAGAGCTAAGAGAAGAAAGTAAGAAAGTCAATGCCACTGCCAAACACATCAAGCATGTATTTCTGAGAAACTATGTACGAGTCAGATAGAGACATACCAAATTATTTTCCCATTCTGTTGTGGTGCAATGTTTTCATCTTTATGGCTACTTGAATAATTTGGGCTGCCAATGCTTTAGCCTTCCATGTCTGGGTCCTTGCCACTCTCAAATATTAACAAAATATCAGAGCAGTCATCATTTAATATAAGAAGGCTTACCAATGAGACCATCAGAAACAAAGAAAGTACTGAGTATTAGAAAGATACAGAACGTGCAATCAGGAGAGTTGTATCACCATTACTGGGAGCCCCTGAAAGATCTAGCACATCTATTGGTTATTAATACCTTTGGTAAAGGAGTTCCTTGAGGAGGTAGGAGAATGTTAAAGATACTTGCTAAAGAATCAGGAAATTAGAGTTACTGTCCTGCTTTAAATAACCCAAGAGTAATGTGGGACTTGGACCCCAGGCACTGAGAAACACATCCTGGAAGGTGTACTTATTGAATCCTACAGTTTTCTGGAAAAATGTGAACAGTTCCCCCATTTTCTGAGCAGAAGTGGTATATGGAATAGCATGACAGACTGAGTAGATCAGGAGATGTCTAGTGCCAGACCCCGAGCTGGTGGCCCATGAGACAACTTGCAAGCTACTAGTTAGGGTTCACTTTGCACATCAGGTAATATGGCTACTTAATGGAGAAACAGTTGCTGGTTCTTCTCTCTGCTAGGCTCAGGGAACTTTCATCTTCACTTTGTTTTCTTTGAGTATTTATTTGTATCTGCTTTTAAAAGTAATACGCTCTCACTATTTAGAAAAAACAAAACAAAATGGAAGATCATCAAAGTAGAAAGAAGCAGGAAGTGTTTTTATGCTTTGCAAACCAGAAACAACCATTGTTTCCAAACATTTTACAATATTTTCTTCTTGCGTTTTTCTATACAATCGTCCTATCGTTGAGTTTATAAAACTTCCATAAGCAACAAGAGGGCATCTAAAACGAATAAGCTCAATATAAGGAAAATTGTAATAACAGCATATTTTAAAAAAAAATTATGAAAACATGGGAATCAGGATAACAGTTGTGTCTAAACTAATAACCCATGTCTGGTGGGTTCCAACTCCTGTGGTCATTCCAGCTCACCCATCTACCCACTCTTTTTATGCTATATAGCTGCTTTTTGCTTCTAGAATTTAAAAACAAATCCTCTTAGGTGGACTATTGAAACAATCAAGTTCTATTAAGTTTTATTTTGAAATTCTATTATGTATATATAATTATACATATATATATACTAATATCTATCTATCTATCTATCTATCTATCTAGATATATTTGGTTTTTAGAGTTAATTTTAATATACATTTTTTCCCATTGGGCACTAATTTTAAAAATTTTAATTCCTGTGTAGTTAACATATAGATATTTTAATAGTGGATGTTTGTTATATTTGTGGCTGCCCACCATCTTTTTTTCTTAATAGACTATTCTTAGATCAGTTTTAAGTTCACAGCAAAATTGAGCAGAAGATACAGAGATTTCCCATGTACGCTCCTATGTTTAAGGAGATGTTATAAAATTTTCTTTCCATACCAGTAGATAGATTATCTCACCTGCCAGCTGCCTTACCAGCTGCCAAGACTTTTGCTCTTGCTTGGCTCTCTGTGCTGATGCCAGAGCGATCTCCACATTGCAGATCTCACCGGGTTGGTTCCCTGCTAGAGCCTTCTGAAGCTCTTAGGTGAAATGGACTTCTCATCATCTACCTAACTGCTTTCCCAGGTAGTGGGATATGAGCCCCTCTTCGGCTTTGTCTCAAGACAAAGTTACACAGGCTGGTTAGTTGGTTTCCCTGAATAAGGCGAGACAGTACATTCTCCAGCACTTGGTTCCTTTTCCGTCTCTCCCACCCTGGAGAGCCATCCCCATGGATCCGTACCTGAGCTCAATACACTCAGCTTCACCCACCAGAATGCAAAACCCATATAACTTTGTGCCAAATGCCTGGTGAGTTTCATTAAAACCTTTTAAAAGTATACTTATCGAAACTTCGAATCAAATGACTTTGACGTGTGTATTATATTTACATTTCTCAGACTATAAGTTATGGAGGTGGTAGGTATCGTCACCCTCCTTTCCAAAGGGAAAACTGAATTTCACCAAAGTTAAGGGACTTGCCCAAATTCACATAGCTATAGAAGCCAAGCTAGACCTGGTGTCCAGATTTGGCTCGTTCCAAGCTCATGCTTTCCTCACCATCCACTGCTCCTCTGGTAAAATAATGAGAAAAATGAGTCTACAATTTAGTCCAGCCCTGGGGCCTCCCCTCCCACCCCATACTAGTCACCAGCTAGAGCCCCTTTTCCCCTTAAATCCTAAGTTCCCAAATGAGGATAGACATCTACACCTTCCCACTTAACAAGGCTGCTGGCAGGATTAATGAGCTAATGTTTGCAAAACACTTTGAGCTTCAAGAAAAGCCAGGCGCCAAATAACTACAAAGGGTTATTAAGAGGGTAGACTTTAAATCCCCTTAACAAGCTCCCTCCCCTCAGAGCTAATCTGGGGTGGATCCTCCTTTTCCTTCTTAAAGCCTTGGAGAATTGCTCACCTCTGTATCTTGAAGGTGAGAGTGATTTCTCTTCTGTTCACTCTATTTCTAGGACTCTCACTGCTTATAAATCCTTGAGCCACAGGTATTTTAATATGGCACATAGAATCCTTATAATGTTCAGAATCCTATCTTGATAAGGGCCCTTTGAGATAGCATCTAGCCCAACTCTTCTTTGCATAGATGGGGACAAAAGGGGACAAAAAACCCAGAGACTAGTGGCAAGATGAGCATAGGGGCCATGAGCCTTGAGTTGCCCATTCCCATGCATTCAGGAGCAAGCCTGGAGAGGCTCATACAGCCTGCCCCTCACTCCTCCTGCAAGGTCAATGACATGCCTATGAACTGAGACTGGCTCTAGGCTGATAGGGTCCCCAAAGGTATTCAGCCAGTCCCAGCCCAGGTCTAGATCCCAGACTGGGGAAAGCAACATGGTGGAGGGAAAGAACACACACATAGGCTCACACCACCCTCAGTTCCACCCCCAGCCCCTTCCCTTTGTAACTGTGTGATCACAGACTGGAAATGGTCCACAGATTCTGGTTTCCTGACCCCTGTTCTAAAGCACAAATCTGGGCATGTCACTTCTATGTCCAATGCCCTTCAACTATCCTTCCATTGCCTGCAGGAATCAGAAGTTTTTGATACAGATGTTGTCTGCCTCATCTCTTGCTACTGGCATTCCTGCCAATGATTCCGTGAACCTGCCCTATTTTTTCCTCATCCCTGCTTCTTGTCTTGTCATGCGCCATTCCTTCTTTCCTCGCAGAATACTCTTTCTCATCTTATTGGCTTAGAGAACTCTTTTAGTCAACCCAAAGTTTGTAATTTCCCATCTCCATTTACCCTTCTTAAGATTCTCCCACCGAGTAGTTATTTCCGTAACATGCACCGTGTATGTACCGGTGCCAGGGACCCGATCAGAACCCAGGGAAGCAGGAGCGAGTGGGACTTGCTGTCCTCCAAGAGCCAAGCTGTAACCAGATAACTGTAAGAATTCCACAACAGAGGATAGGACAGACTGTTGGCAAAAACAGAGGAGGAGTTGGGCATAGGGTGGAGGTGAAGGAAAGCTTCCTGAGAGAGGTTCACGCGAAGCTGAGGTGTGAAAAACACACGGGATTTGGCCAGAGGTGGATGGGGGACGAGAAGTAGAGGAATTCAGGCAAAGCAGCAGCATGGGCATCGATGACAGGGTTCTTGAAAGGGTTTCAGGTTTACATGTCTTTTACCCTGTTTGCATATGTCGCCATTAGGATAACAATTCCTCCTTATTCACTAATGGAAAGAGCATAGCGTGGCTTAGGCCAGAGGTCAACAAATGATGGCCCAACACCATTTATTATATGGTTTATGAGGTAGGAATGGTTTTATATTTTTTAAATGGTTAAAAAAATTAACAAAATATTTTGTGACACATACACATTCTATAAAATTCAAATTTCAGCGTCCAAAAAGATAATTTTATTGGAACACGGCCATGCTTATTTGTTTTCATATTATCTATGGGCACTTTTATGCTACAATAGCAGAGCTGAGCATCTGAGACAGAGAACAGATGGCTGACCAAGCCTAAGCTCTTTCCTATCTGGCCCTTTACAGAAAACGTGTGTAGATTCCTGGCTCAGGCCATGGAATCAGAATGCCTGGGATCAAATCCTGACCCCTCTTCCTACTTCTTATGTGACGTTGGGCAAAATTCTTAACCTGTCTGTGTCTTCGTTTCCTCACCTGAGGATTAAAAATAGGGTTGTTATGCAAACTAAGTTAGCATGCTATTAAAATATGAAATATTTAGAATGGTGCCTTGCATGTAGTAAGTACTCAATAAATGGTAATTATTACTGTTGAGTCTCTAGAAACCAGCAGCGCGCTTGGCACACTCTATTATTCAAAGGGTATTTATCGAAAGAATGAATGAGTGAGTAAGTGCGTGGAGGTGTATTCTGCCTCACCTGGTTCCGTCTAGCCTTTTAAAAAAAGGCAGGGAAGGGAACCCTGGCCGCAAACTGCCTTATTCCACTTGGGTTTTCTCTTGCCAGCACCCTTCAAGCATCTGCTAGCAATCTGGGTCTTGTGGCATTTTCCTTCTTGTGCTGTTAATTTTTAAATAAATTTTCAGGCTGCGGATGATGGAGGGAAAAGCAGTGGGTGAGGGGAGGGAATCCATAAAATATGGACAGTGGGGAGCCGTAATTGTGGGGTTTATGCACAAGGGATCGTGTTTCCAGAGAGTAGGGAGCCCCCCAACATAAACAAATTCTCTAAGAAAAAGAGAAGAAATAACCATTTCCCAGAGCCCCCTTGAGTCCCATTGGGAAACGGTCTTTTTTCTCATTTGGAACTTGTTTCAGCCTTCCAGGGAAGCCCAAGGAACAGAAGGGCAGCGTCACTCATGTGTAAGCTGAAGCTTTTGTGGCTGCAAAGCTCCGTTGTGGTTTGGAATAAGGCTCCTGTCCCTGATGAGGCATTTGTCCTTTAAAAACCAGCCCAGAATGCTCTGAACCCCTCCAGTAGGTCTCTGAATTCATCCTTCAGGGAACATTTTGTCTACAAATTGACTGGCATGCCAATGATTCTGAGCCTCCCCGGGCTGGGTCACTACAAACTCTGCTTCTAACTAGCTTTAGTTTCTACATTCATCCTAGCCTTAGTGTGCGAGCCCCTCAAAGGACAAAGCCTTTGGATTCATGTCTGCCTGTCTACGTATTCCCGAAAGTTAGCACAGACCGGAAGTGTAGACGCAACAAGCGTAGACAGAAGTGTCAACACAAGCAAGTACGTGTTGACTTGGAAAACACACACACACACACACACACACACACACACACACACACAGAGCTAAAGAATCCTTTTCAATGTACTGAATCTCCAGAGGCTCAGACCTGTCAAGAGAAATACCGCAGCCTGTGGTTCGACTGGTGATCGTACTGTTTTTACTTCCACCTTCATTCCTTATTTTCAGCCCCACCGCCTATTCTGAGATGGGAAAGCATGTAGCGTGTGACTCTTACTCACTTACCTCCCAGTACATCGAGAACTGGAATCTAGCTTCAATAGTAATTACTATGATTATAGTTCCCTGTGGAACTCGTAGGGTGAGCTCCAAACACAATTCCTCAAGCTTTTCAAATCACTGCGTCGATTTGCTTATGAAAGGCAGTTCTAATCAAGAGGGGTAATTACAATATTAAGTGCCAAGCCTTGGTGTGCAAACTCTTGAGTCATAAGATATTAAGCCTAATTTAACTCCACTGAAGGAGGCGTGCAGCATCATGCACTCAGCTTTCTGAGTTGAGGTGAGCCCAGGCTGAAAACTTCACTCCAGGAAAGTGGACAAATTACTTATCTATTAGCCATTCAACTATCACATATTATACAAGCCAGAGCACCTGCCTTAGGGAGATGTTTCCTCTCTGAAATCCTAATGCTACAGGGGTTGGTGAGCAAGATCCCACCCTGCCTTACAGCGCTTTCAGTCTTTCTTGGCTATAACCACACATTCATTCATTCATTCAATATGTACTGAGATTCACAGTATGCCACGTCCCGTGCCAGGCACTCTGGATGCTGAGACAAGTAGATGAAACATGGGAAAGTTAGGTTCATAAACAAGTGATTAGCCCACAATGTAGAAGTTCTGTAGTAATAAAAATATTCAGGAGGAATAGAAAAAGGAATGCCCCAGCCAATCTTGAAGAAGTCAGGTAAGGTTCCACGGGGAGCTACCACCTGAGCTGGTTCTAGAAGGATGTGTGGGCATGACAGGCTATAGGGTATCTCAGTCAGAGGGACCACCTCTGTCATATGAGATGTGACAGAGTTGAAGAACTCTACCTATTTCAAGAAGCTATAAATGGTTCACTGAGATTTTTAAAAAATAATATGTACACATACAGGCCTGTACACACAGGCACTTGGATAGAGGCTGTGAAGAGGCCCAGGAGAGGGACGAAGGAGCTAGTAATAGGATGAGTCTTATTGGTCATATGAGGGTTATTCTAAGCCTTCTCTCAAGTGCTATATTTTGAGGAAATTACGCAAAAATATGGTGGCAATCAAGCAGACTGCACAGATTCAGACCCTGACACACACCCCACACATAGACGTAACTGCCTCGCCCCCACAAAGCACACAGGTGCTTCTGCTGGGTGTGGTAGCAACCAAATGGAGAGTACACTTTTACACATACAGAAAATGACCCGAGTGCTCTCGGGGACACACCCTCATCTTACGACCAAGTCTGATCTGGGGTTCATTAGCAGCAAAGAAAGTTTTCCCATAAAAGGAGCAGAGTGATCAATCATACTAGCTGATAGGGTGCCTAGCTGATGAATGTGCTTGTTGCTTATAATCACCTGTTTTCATTAACAATTGAGTCAGCCTTCAATTTGGCCAAGGCACCAAAAAGAAAGCACACATTTGAATCCATTTAGCTCAGGACTTTTGATTTTTGTTGTTTAAGAACATGAAACCAAAGATACTGGGAGAAGGAGAAGAAAAGAGACATTTATTACATACTCTTGATGTGCCATGCTCTTACTATTTTTTAAAATCTAATAATCAGAGCAACACTTGTGGTGGAGAAATTCCAATTCCTATTTTGAAAATGAAGACACGGAGGCTCAGAGAGATTAAATGATTAAGCAAAGTCACCCAGATAGTGAATCAAGCACGGGGACCTAAGGCAGTCTGATCCCTATACCTGGCCTCTCACAATAAAACCTTGCTTTCTCTTCTGATAAAAGTGGAGGAAGATAATTACATTGTTTTTCTCATCAAATAAATCATTTAAGTAAATCATTCAATATTTCATTAAATTAATGATTTGATTTTGTCAAAGTCAGCCGTGGGCCTGGTTGAGCCATGGCCCATAAGAATTGCAGAACAGTAGGTATGTGCCATTGCCCATTGCATTCCTTCCAGAAGAACCCAAATGAGACATGTTTAAACCAGCCGACATGTCTGCCACTGGTCCTGAGCCATACTGTTTGTCATGTTAACAGATACACAGCAACATTTAGAAAGGGGACATGCTGTGGATCCTCAGCTGAGGAGGTATTGGGGCTAAAGAGGCCAACTTCATGAGCCTGATCTTGTCTTGATCTATTAGCTTCACCATATTCTTCTCTTGCCAGACTGCAAGAGAGGCTGGACAGTGTGTTGTACCTAAATCCATCCATCATTAGAAATAATCATTCTGAGCTTGGATCTCAGTGTCCTGTACAGGCCTAATGATCTGAGCATCTGGACAGTCCTCAAGGCTCAAGGCTTCCAAAGTAAAGCTTGATAGGTAGTCCTTTGCCCCTCTGGGTCAGGAACAACCAGAGATATTTTTGGTTTGATCATGTTGGATGGATGAGAGTTTTTCTTTAAGCTGTTCAAGTGAATAAATAATTGCCCAGAATTCCTTTTGTTCCATTTGAGACTTTCTTTTGGTTACTGAATGAACAATGGCAATAATTAGCTGGTGCCTTGCTCATTACTTCCTAAGGTCATGAGTAATCTGTCCTTGTTTTGAGCCAGTTTGATTCCTTGGCAATGAGAAAACAAAAACAAAAACAAAAACAAACACAAAAACAATGAGCTTTCCTTTGATTTCTCTCCATTTCAATCCTAAGTGAGTTGCAATACAAGGAGAATATGTTCTTGCTCCTTCTGGCTCAACAGTTTAAAAGCCTAACTAACATTCCCATCCCAGGAATAAACCAATGGTGCTGAGCTCTTCCTTGGGAGGTTATCAGAGAGGCCTGGAGATTTAGCAACAAGGTTACACTCGGTCATACCATTCAGACTTTCTGATAGCAGATTTCCTGGGAAGCGGGTATCTTGGATTTGCCTGTCGTTTCCAGGCTTTAGTATCTAGTGGGGAAAGGGCAGTGAGAGATTCATCAAAGGACAATGTTTCTAGACTCAGTCTATTCCAGTCAGTAGCTCAGTGACCTTGCATCGTTCATGTCCACTCTCTGGACTTCAGCTGTCTTCTCTGTAAGGTAAAGGGTTGTGGCAGAAAGCTTCCAATAGTTAGGAAATCTTAAGTTTAATAACACAGCAAACATTTATTGAGCATCTACATTTTTGGGGACACTGTGCTAAGTGCTAGAAATAAAAAGGTGAATCATAAGTGGTCTTATCTTCTGAGTTTTCTGGATCTAGGGGGAGAGGCAGATACAGATACTGCCGACATAATGTGTATGTTGTATCAGAAATTTATATAATCTATTATCCTACAAAATGTTCCCTTTACACGGACAAAATGACTTTTGAATCAGTCGAGTAAAAGGAAATTACATTATAGAGGTGTCCGAATGACAGCTGGAATCAAAGCTTACGGGAAAATGGATTTATTTGGGGGAAACTCATTCAGCTCTCAATGTTGTTGTTTTTATCTTAACACAACAGAGTCTCCTGCATAAAGGCAATGACGAGCTATGAAGATGGACGCTCTGTAAACAAGCCTGTTATTAATCATTATCATAATGATCTGAACCAACCTGCTGAGCTTTTTGATGTTTGCTCAACTTCAAGGATTAAGATGCAAATCGGGGTGTGATTTCTATCATCGCTGCATTAGGATCTGTGGTCCATTAATCTCAGGCTACAAGTGACCAGAGGTAACCTCAAATAGACACATGGCATTTCACCGCCCACCCCGGGAGGCTCTGTGCACCACTCCTGCCCCCTACCCCCACACAAAACCTGGGGAAGGCTTTTCTGGATGGAATTTAGCCAGAATGGTGTACTTTGCCTCTACTCCAGAGTCATCAAAAATATTTTCCTAACGCTTCCCTTCAAGTTGAATCCCCAGTGGCCATGGGAACTTGCCAAACAAGATACTTTCCAAGAGGAATATCTTCACAACAAAATCTGTAAAAGATGAAAGAAAGTGGGGGAGGGGGGTGCTCAAACATAAAAACCCCAGGCATGAACCCAAGATCTAAACACATGGCAACAATGTCAGGTGGCTGCTGCTTTTAGTCCTTTAGGAGAGGAGATCTAGGTTCGAATCTCCACCCTGTTCCTGTTTCATGTATCACCTGAATGGTGGGGCAGTTAGGACCACAGGATTTAGAAACAGGTAAATGTTTGGGTTCTGTTAAGTGCTCTATGACCTAGCTCACATAACCTAATTTCTCTGTAAAACAAGAACATTAATGCATCCACACTGGGGGGGCCTGGATTGCTCGGTCAGTTAAGCGTCTGACTTCCGCTCACGTCATGATCTCATGGTTCCTGGGTTCGAGTCCCGTGTCAGGCTTTGTGCTGGCAGCTCAGGGCCTGGATCCTGCTTCGGATTCTATGTCTCCCTCTCCCTTAGCCTCTCTCTCGCTTGTGCTCTCTCTATCTCTCTCAAAAACAAACAAATAATAAATTGAAAAAGTATATATCCATTCCTCGTAGGCTGGTTGGGATACAGCGATATTTCTGTAACCATTAAGCATAAATTGAAAGGAAGGTGTCTCACAGACAGGAGCTGTCTGTGAGCTCAGAGCAAAGGTAGTGGAGGGTAAACAAACACACCACACATAATTAGAAGCCCCCTGTCACCTCTGCCCCATCTCCTGGCTCCCAGGAGAGTGCAGCGGGATTTCCTCCTTTCCAGAATCTATCACTCAGGTTAACTTGAATGGAGTTCTGACCATGCTGATGGGCTTGCCTGGGGAATGTGGTCTAGCCTGGAATGTGGGCTCCTCTGAAGGGGAAGGGATGATAATGTGGGAAGCTCAGATTGTGAACACTCTAAGGTTCTTTCCCCAAAGTAGATTCCTTGCCTTTTGCTATCTAGATCAAATTATTTGTGCACTTCAGCCACATGCCCTGCGAAATGCTTCCCTGATTGCTCTAGTTTCCTTTAGGCCAGACATCAACCAGTGGCCAACGGGCATCAGCGACGTTACAAAGGATCCTGGAATACCAGCCTTGTGCCTGACCTACAGTGACACTTTCCCATGTCAGGCTTTTGTTTCTGAGGCTGAGAAACAGACCACGACAATGAGAGAAGCCCCAAAAGGCTAACGGAATGGAAGTTAGCAGAGTGTAATGAGAAAATGATAGGAAAATGTAAAAGCTATACGGAACAAAAGTGTAGGGAATGCCCCACCTTTTAGTGGACAAGTTAAGAGCTTTATAAACTGTCAGGTGTCTGTGCAGATAGCTGTCTGGGGGGGCTGTTATACCACGTGAGGTCAGCAGTCTTGCTCTCCTACTTCGGCGGCCCGAACGAGTGGGCTCCTTGAGAAAACCCTGAACTCTAATGGACAGCCTGGTTGTAAGCTGTCTTAGAACTAACTGAAGGAAGATGACTCACTTCAGATAAGCAAACGGGATTTCCCCGAGGAAATTATCTCTTTGCATCTATCCCCACCTCTCCCCAGGCCTGATAGAGTGACTGACACAAAGTAGGTACCCTGTGAACTAAGAATTTTCTCTCATTCTGTCAGTTTATTGGGTATTCCAAAAGATCCTTCACATTATGTTTTATTCTTCTAAACACACTTAAACACTCCTTTTGTGATTCACCCCCCACCCCCACCCCCAGAGAACGCTACAGCTCACTTTTGAGAGACCACCGGCTGTGCAAATTATGCTATGCCCTGGTGGTTCCTTTAAGACAACCAGGAATTTACCTGCCAGGGCTGTTCCCTTAAAGGAAGTCTCCCTTTAAATCTCTCAGTATACACAGATTGCGTGTGTGAACATATGCTCGGGTCCCATGTTTTATGGAAACGACACTGAATCATTTTGCAACAAAGGAAGGGCTTTGGATGCTTTGGGGAGGTGTGGCTGAGTGGCAGGATCTGGGCAAACCAGTTGAATGGGTGTGCCCCGAAGCAGCCAATGGCCTACTCTGGAAGGAACTGGGTACAGAAACCAGAACGAGCTATGATTACAGACGACCTAAAGCATTCCTACCCATAATCCTGGGATGCTGTCTTCTTTCCAACACATGGAAAGAGGTTCCTAGCCAGTGAACGGCCTGTTGCTCACCAGACTGAGAGTTACTCACACCTTTCCACTTAGATTCTCCTAGCCAAAGAGCCCCTTACAGAGCTCCCCACCAGCAGTTTCAGGCTCCAAGGAGCCCCAGAGTTTCTCAGAGTTGCCTTTAGGTCAATTGTAGGAGCAAGGAGATGGGATGAGATCATTCTTGAAGTTTCTGCTTCAGCTATAGCAGCTCTGATTTTGTTTTGTTTCATGTCTTGGGGTTCTTTTAGTGAGTTAAGAAAAGAGTACTTCTGGGGCGCCTGGGTAGCTCAGTCGGTTGAGCGTCTGACTTCGGCTCAGGTCATGATCTCACAGTCCGTGAGTTCGAGCCCCACGTCAGGCTCTGTGCTGGCAGCTCAGAGCCTGGAGCCTGTTTCAGATTCTGTGTCTCCCTCTCTCTCTGAACCTCCCCCATTCATGCTCTCTCTCTCTCTCTCTGTCTCAAAAGTCAATAAAGGTTAAAAAAAATTATTTAAAATAATAAAAAAAAGAAAAAAGAAAAGAGTACTTCTGCTTTTAAAATGTTTGAAAACCATTCTTTTCCTTCCTTCCTCCCTTTCTTCCCCTTTCCTTCCTTCCTTCCTTCCTTCCTTCCTCCCTTTTTCTTTCGACACACGGAGTCCAAGAGATGAGATGTGAAGCTGAAAGGTCACCAAAGGATTTCCATGTTACCAAATCTAACCTTCTTCCTAATTCATCTCTTGGCAGCATTTGACCCAGTTTACCAATCCCTTTGTTTTGAAACATTTTCTTCTCTTGGCTTCCAAGAACATCTCTCCTGGAGTTCATGCTTTGATACTGGCTGCTTCCCTTTGGTATATTTTGCTGGACCGCAGTATGCCACCTTCAAATACTGCCCTTTCCAGGGTTCTGCTCCGGGATCCTTCTTCGACTATATACTCGTCCTAGGTGATCACACCTGCCCCCGTAGCTGTAAACGCTATGTGAGGCCAGTGATTCCTACTTACCTATCCGCAGTTCTGACCTCTTCCCCTGAACTCAAGACTTGGGTACGTAACTTCATGTCTTTTCCATTTGGATATCTACCAGGCATCTCAAATTTAACATTTTGAAGACAGATGTCTTGAATCTCCTACCTCTATTCTGTACTTGCCCAGCTGTCCCCATCCAATGACTGGGAGCCTTGTATGCCACCTGGAAGGTGAACTGGAGTAGTATTCCTAGGTGCGGAATGTATTGCCCACAGGATTTCCTCAAACACCATGGGCAAAAACTTAGGAACCGTTCTTGATTCTCCTCTGTCTTTACCCCTACATTCAATCCGTCAGCATCAGGACTCTGGTTCACCAAGTCCTACTCCACAGACACCACCTGAGCTTGTGTGCTATTCACCCCCGTTATAGGAATAGCCTCTTATCTGGTCTCACGGCTCATTCTCCCGCCTCTGCTTATCTCGTAATCCATTCTCCTTTAGGCTCTTCTAAAAGCGGATATCAAACCATATTACTGTCCGGCTCAAAACCTTCCAGTGACCACCTGTTGCACTTAGTATAAAATCCAGTTTCTTTCCCCCGCCTGTGGGGCCCCTGCCTTTCTTAATGACTTCAGGTGGTATTACTCTTACCCTCCCAAGTTCCAGGCACACGGAATTTCTTCTGATCCCTGGAGCACTCCGAGTTCAATTTTACATCAGACCCTTGCAGCAGCTGCCCCCTCTGCTTGGACTCTTCTTCCCCTAGGCCTCAACCTCAAGTCTAAATGTTACTGTTGGCCTTCAGAAAAGCCTTCCTTGACCTACTTTTTAAATGTAGCCTTTCCAGGCACTTTCTCACATGTTTTCTTATTTTATTTCAATCATAGCACTTAAAACTATCCAACTTTTTTTTCTTTCTCTTATTCATTACTTGATACACTGTTTCCCTCTACTCGGGGTCCTCGCGAATAGGAACCTTGCCTGTCTTGCGCAATGCTTTCTCTCTGGTCCCTAGAACTGACACATAACTCACGTTCGACAGGAACATTTTGAGCAAACGAATGAAAGTGACTTGTTCAAGGACACACAGTCCCTGGTAGAACAAAGACTCTGATCAGGATGCCATACTCCCGCTTCATGGAGGGACTCATGAGACGGACTTCAAGTGGCTCTGTGCAGGACAGAGTGCTTTACGGATTTATGTAATGTCTTCTTTTCCGTGGAGCAAAACAAAGAAATAAATAAAGTTCCCTGAGATAAAATCTCTGGAGTCATGGGGATATTTTACTGCCCAGAAAATAATCTACTTGTTCAATAAACATTTATTGCGGGCCTATTACATGGAACTGTCAGGCATCAGGAATATAGCCATGAGTAAGACACAGTCCCCACCCTCTTTTCTAGACAAGGAGACACCTAAGCAGATGATGACAGTACTCAATTTTTAGTGGACAGGATAATAGCGAGCACGCACTGAGCATTTATTATGAATGGAAACTCTTCTGAAAGTTTTAAGTGCTTAACACACTTATTTCCGACAGCAATCCTATGTGGTATTTACTATTATTACTCCCACGTTTTACAGCTGATGAAACTGAGGCATGGGTGAGGTACTTTGCTCAAGGTCAGAGAGGTAGCATGTACTGAGCCGGGCTTTGAACCCTGGCGATCTACTATGGAGTGCATCTTTGTGGCCACTATGCCATAGTGCTTCTCTCATGGAGGTGTGTGGAAAACTTCGCAGGAGCATAAGGAATTATCCCCTCTATCCTTGGTGGCAAGGGAGATGCAGTGAAGGCTTCACTGTGGAAATGACATTTGCGTTTGGCTCTTGAAGGAGGGAGGGGGTTCCCACAAGGGAGAATGCGAGGTAGACAGCACAGCTTGTGCAAAGCCACCAAGTTGGGAAGGACCGGACTGTCTCAGAAGTCTGGTGGAATTTTGTGCAGCTGGCACATAGTGAGCAGTCGGGAAGGGATGGCAGGTAAAACTGGAGAGAAATGCAGGGGCCAGGATGAGAGGCTCCTTCTACTGCAGGCTAAGGAGAAGAAGTTTTACAGCCTTGGCGATGGGGAGCAAGTGGAGACTGCCAGGCCAGTGAATTGCACATTCTAAGTCTGCTTTTAGAAATGCTGCAGGGTTCATGCCAAGGGTGGATGGGAGAAGCGGAGAAGATAGTAGAGGGACTAGGAAGTGCTCGCAGCGGTCCAGGCAGCAGATGCAGGGGGCCCGCGGGACATCGTGGCCCCTAAGTCTCAGGGAAGAAGGGGGTGTCTGATGCTCCATGTGGAAGGAGAGGAAAAGAACAGCTGCCTGGGTAAGCTAAATGTGCTTGCCTAAGGCATGTGTGGGCCATCTCTCCAAAGTCTCACTGGCCCCTGGCTCAGCTGCCCCACCCTCTGACTCTAGCCAGCTGTTGCAAGGGCTCTGGGGACATTGCCTCCTGGGCCCCGTTGTGGCTTCAGGACCTGCTAGGAAAAGGCTACTGTCTTCTCAGTAATGGCCGCACCTCAGCCCAGTGCAGAAGTGATGTCAATGCGTTTTTGTCCTGCCTGTCTGTCACTGTTCTTTCACAACAGGTTTTACAGACATGCTGAGGTCACACAGAATGTGTTAACGTGTTTGGGAGATTATTATCGTTTTGTCATTCCTGTGTTTGGTTATGGGGGATGAGTTCTTTTGGTATTTAGACAAGAAAGCATTGGAATTACCATGATCTCTCTCTACAGTTGATACATGGAAATGACCAGAGAAGAACATGTCAGTATCCACAGACCTCTGCAGACCACACTACGCCCCTCAGCAAGAACAGTAGCTAGAGATTTTTCCCATAGTACTCAAAATTAGTAGGAAGAAGGGTTTTGGGTTTTAATTTTGTTTTTATGGAGCTATTTCTGCCTCTCAAGTTTACACTATTAAACTGGCCACGATGAATTTTTTTATAAGAAAGAACTCCTAAATATAAAGAATTCCACTGACCTTCCCAGTGTGAGAGTTGTTCTCTGTGGTAAAGACTTGATTGGAGCCAGCTGTGACCAAGCTATTTCCTCATCGCTTGTCCTGCCATCAGTGAAAATTGTCCTTCCGTCAACTTCCCCTCGCCCCTCTTCACCTGAGCATTTCCACGAAGCTTACCTGTGTCACAGGTGCTGTCACGGTGAGATGTCTCAGAACAACATCCAGGAGTTTAGAGGAGTGGCTGATGGTGATTTGCTCCCAGGATACCCTGTTAGTTTTAAAGAAATGATACTTCTTTATATAAGAAGACGGGATATTTATTAGCTTTATGTCAATACCTAATCCCAATGCCTAAAAATCTAGTTACTATCGATACGGTGATTTTAACAAAATCTCACTGTCATCAATTTGTTGTTTTTGTGACTCGGTATATTTTGTGATTCAGCCTCCATAACACATGCCTGCAGAGAGCTGCAGATGTTTTCAGACTTAGGTATCTTTTACCAGCCTGGGGCTTCCACTGATCTTACCACATTAGGGAAGGGTGTGAGCTACGATGCTGGAGGACTCATTATGCCGAGGAACTGTTACAATAGATTAAACTACGGTTGGAATTGTTTAGGGCAGAACTTTTAAAAACCTTTAAAAAGTTTGAAACACAAGCTGTAGGAGATATTTTAAGGAAAAAAAAATTCCATTATGTACTAACTTGGAGATATGGTACATAATTTTTATTTTGTCTTAGAGACTCATAATAAACTGTTCTGTCTGATTTTCTTTAAACATGGCATTTGCTTATACTTGTAATAACCATAGAGCCATGGTGCATATGTGTGTATGTGTAACAGTGCAAGAAATCTGCAATGAATGATTTTCTAATGTTTGCCTAAAAAAATGCAAGATGCAAGCCCACAACTGACGTACTGTCCTACGTGTGGATGTTCCATTCAGGTTGTGCTGCCTATTAGCTCTTTTTCTGATGGATTTTTCAAAGCTCAGGTAGTCCCTTGTAAGTTCATCTTCACGACCTTGTCCAGTCTCGCTACCGCCCATACCGCGGCATTTTCCTTCCTCATCAAATTGGTGGGAAGAATGTTCTAGGTTTTTTCCTCCTAGTCACCTTCTACTTGCTAGTTAATTGCACTGCACCATCCAGCAGGTCCCTATCACTGCTCTCTTGTTCCACAGAAAAGAAGCTGAGATGCCAATTCCAAAGATTCTTTTCAGGTGCCTTTACCTTTCTGAGCCAGTTGATAATGCTACAAAACGATTTAACTCTGGGAATGGTGTCTTCCTCAAGCTGTTAGGATATTAACCTACCTTTTCTTAGTATCTCAGGCATCCCTTCTCTGCTTCTATACATCCCACCTTCTTTCTCCCTCATCCAAACAATAAACGAGCTGCCTATTAAACATCTGTTATTCCCTTTATATATTTTATCTCATTTGACCTTCACAATGGAGGTTGGCAGTAGTGGCCCAATTTTAGTGTTGAGAAACCAAAGTTCAGAGAGCTCAAGATACCTGCTTAAGGTCACACAGCTAATGAGTGGCAGGATAAGAAACTGCATTTGTATTTGTCAAATTCCCAATTCTGTATTATTTTCTCTACTCCTGTATCTCAAACAAGGGTATGAGTGCCCTGGATGAGGGGGTGGGCAAAACTGTTGGCCAGTAAAATTGAATCTACTAGACTATACTGCTTAAGCATTGTGGGGAGAAAGTAAATAAATACTTTAAAATATTTTCATGGCAAAGCAAACCAACCCATAATATGTGCTAAGCTACATATTTCAAAAGAATTTTAAAGATGAAACTTGCAATTGCAATGAAAACTGCTTTTTGAGATAGCTTTGAGCCGAGCATCTGGATTCCCAAGGAGCTCAGTTTATTCTTCTTTACCAACCGGGCTACACCATGGAAAATATGCTTTGCTTGTACCTTGTTACTCTTCATTGCAAGAACCACTACATAGGGTTCTAAACTCAGCTCTCATCTCTAGATCTTCTTGTCGTGATTCTGTTCATCACCATGATTCTGTCTCTAGCTTCCATTCTCTTTCGACAGATGCCACCGATCCACCTATTCTTTGCTCCATGAGAGTTTTTCTGTACATCTATTAACTTATAGGACATCTCTATCTCTACACGTGTCCAGAAATAGCAAGCAAAGCATTTAAAAAATGAAATTCCTTGGGGAGCCTGGTTGGCTCGTTCGGTTAAACACCTGACTCTTGATTTCAGCTCAGGTCTTGATCTCATGGCTTGTGAGTTCAAGCCCCATGTCAAGCTCTGTGCTGACAGGGCAGAGCCTACTTAGGATTTTCTCTCCCCCTCTCTCTATGCTCATTCTCCATGAATTTTACTGCCGTTTTCCCAACCATTCATACTTGAAACACATTTGCCTTATCCTCACATTTGTAAAGTTTAAAACATCAGCTGTCTGGTGGCTGTCCTCCTTTTCCTTTGTGGCCACCCTGGGTCAGTCCCTCTTTAGTCCTTGTTTAGCTCAGTTGTTCTCAAACGGGCAATTTTGTCCCCCAAGGAACACTGGCAATGTCTGGAGACATTTTTGGTTGTCCCAGTTGGCATCTAGTAGGTAGAGGTCAGAGATGCCACTAAACGTCTTACAATGCACAGGACTGCCCCTCCCCCCCAACATTGAGCTCCAACAGTCAAAAGTGTGGTTGGGAAATGTGGTCCTGGTCTATGAGAAAACTTTGCTCCTTGGGTTCCTTCTACCTGCTCCTGCTTCACTCTCCATTCAGCTGCCAGTACGGATCACTCCACCAGTGAATGACCAGTCCATGACTCCTAGTAAATCTTTAATCCTGTCATTCAAGAATCTCCAAGAGTTCTAGTCTTACTTGCCACTCCTTCCCGTCATAGCAGACACCGTCACACCAGATATTCCCCTGGCCGCATCCTCTACTCTTGATGCCTTTATTTTCCTCCCCTCAGCCTCACCCTTCCTATCACTGCCTATCAAAGCCCTGTCCCTCTTTCCAGCCCAAATCCAAAGGCTACTTTACTTTCTGCAGCCTCTCCAGATTCTCCCAAAGGGGTTATGCCTTTCTCAACTCTTCTCTGGGTGGAATTCTGTCATCAGCAAGTTGTATGTCCTTGAGGACGGCACCTGGGCCCGGATGCTCACACTCGGATCACACACCATTGAGCCTCATCTGGCATGTTTCAGGATGGCAGTTGAGGAGGGAGAAGTGGAAGAAATGAGAAGGGAACAGACATTCATACAGAGAGGAACAGAGAGGAATATGAGGAGCAGAGGTGGCCCCATCACAATGCTGACAACTGGTGGCTTGGCTTCATCGGCTTCTCCCGCCATCATCTTCCATTAAGGCATCTCTACAGCTCCTCCAATTTACTCTTCCTTCCCTCCCTCCCTCCCTCCGTTTCTTCTTCCCTTTCTCCTTTCCTCTTTCATTTCTTTTAGGACATTTGTTCTTGAATGGAGGATATTACTGCCAAAGGGATAAAAATTGCATCTTGGATGTGAAAGAAAAAAAAAAAAGAACTTAGGTATTCCCATGGTTTGTGGCCCCCCAAAGCTCTACTCTACCCAAAGAAATCTTAAGAATTTTTCTCATTAGGGAAAATTTACATCTTAATTTATGTTTTCTCTTTGTTGGGGATTGGTGGTGATAATTTTTGTTTTAAGTGGAGAAATGATGATTTAGTATAAAGTAAAGGGTGGGGCACCTGGGGTGGTTCAGTCAGTTAAGCGTCTGACTCTTGACCTTGGCTTAGGTCATGGTCTCGGGATTTACGGTTTCAAGCCCAGCATCGGGTTCTGTACTGGCAGCATGGAGCCTGCTTGGGATTCTGTCTCTCCTTCTCCCTGCCCCTCCCTCTCTTTCTCCCTCTCTCTAAATAAATAAATAAACTTAAAAAATTTAAAAAAATTAAAAAATAAAGTAAAAGTGGCTTTATATACACATGCTTATAATTTTTAAAACCCATGGAAAAATTAAAAAAAAATAGAACTATGCTATGACCCAGCAATTGCACCACTAGGAATTTATCCAAAGGATACAAAAAAAATGTTTATTCAAAGGGGCATATGCATCCCAATGTTTATAGCAGCACTATCAACAGCCAAATTACGGAAAGAGACCAAATGTCCGTTGACTGATGAGTGGATAAAGATGTGGTATATACATATAATGGAATACTACTCAGTGATGAAAAAGAATGAAGTCTTGCCATTTGCAACAATGTGGATGTAACTAGAGGGTATTATGCTAAGTGAAATAAGTCATCAGAGAAAGACAGATATCATATAATATCACTCATATGTGGAATTTGAGCAACTCAACAGATGGAACACAGGTGAAGGGAAGGAAAAATAAGATAAAAACAGAGAGGGAGGCAAACCCTAAGAGACTCTTAAATACAGAGAACAAACTGAGGGTTGCTGGAGGAGTTAAATGGGTGATGGGCATTAAGGAGGGCGCTTCTCGGGATGAGCACTGGACGTCATACGTCAGAGATGAATCACTGGGTTCTACTCCTGAAGCCAAGACTATACTGTATATTAACTAACTCGAATTTAAGTAAATAGCAATAAAATAAAATATTAAATCCTTTCATTTGTGAATCGTTAAAGAAAATACAAAGTACTTCAAATTTGGTTGTGATTTTCTCACATGTTACTTTCTCCATTTTGTCTATAAGGAAAATGATGCTCAGAGAAATTAGGTACATTAATTCATCCCAGGTTGTTCAGGTTTAAGAGAACCGGTTCAAGAAAGCACTTAAGAGCAAGACTGGCACATGCTTCACACAATGACATTAGCTACTGGTATAAGCTGCACCAGCACCAGCTCCACTGTTACTGTTTTTACAATGTCCCATTTCTGTAATCAGGTACTAAGAGTGAGTTCACACTCTATAGATGAGGTAGGAAGTCACCACAGGCTGCATAATTGCAAACTATGGTAAGTGCAGCGAACTAGGAGAGTGTGTAACAGGAGGAACTGAGTTAGTGGTAGGGAAGAGGGGGCAGGAGGAATGAGGAAGGCCCTCAAGGGCAAAGATAATGAGCTAAGATCTGAAGCATGAGTTGAGTTCAGTGGGTGAATTAGGATGTGAGAAGTATTCCCTGGGGAGGACCAAAGTCTCTCAAGGCTTCAGAGCAGAAAGAAACATGGAGTATTTGAAAGATAGAAACACCAGTGTGACCGGAGCCCAGACAGCAAAGCAACAAGTGGCTCAGGATGAGTCTGTGGAGGTATGCTGGACCCTGGAGGCCGTAGCAAGAGATTCCATTTTATCCCAAGATAAATTGGAGCTGTTGAAGGGTTTTAAGTAAGGGACTGACATGCTGTGACTTCTAAGGTGATATCGGTGGGGATGAAGAGTGTGCAAACTTGAAGATATTCAGAAGGCAAAATCTGTAAGGGTGGATTACATGAAGAGTGAGAGGGAGGTGTTGAGGACAAGCCATGGGCTTTGCGTTTGGACAACTGCATGGATGGTGGTAACATATCAGAGGTCACCTAGTTAGTAAGCAGCAAAGGCAGGCCTATGACCCAACCTATGATCCAAGGCTTAGGTCAATGACCTATAACAGCATATCTCAGCCTGTTCGCAGTGGCTGTGGTTGACCTACATCTGCCCCATTTCCTGTTGAAGCATTATACCCTTGGATATGGACCTTATAGAAATGTTCTTCCCAAAGTGGAAGCTTCTAATAACCTTGGACTTGGAGTTAGGGGAGCTGGATTAAAATTTCTGTAGCATGGACAGGCCACTCAGAATTGTTGAGCTGACACCCTCATTTTGTGAAACACAGATGGTCAAAGTACCCACTTCAAAGGTTAGTGCTGGGGACCAGGTGGTGGAAGGGAGCCAGTCTAATGTGTACATTTGAACTTAAAGTCTGGGCACTGAATTCCATTCTACTCCTCAAGTTATGGTTGTATCTTTTTCTCTATGGTTTGTTCTTGTGACATATGGGCCAAGAAGAGCTTTTGGTTGGGCCAAGATATTTTTGTTCCGGAGTCCCAGGTGAAGTCAGTTGCAATTTCCTGCATGTTAGAGGCTCAAGAAATGTGTGCTGCAAATGTGGTGTGGTGGCCGCCATCACCAGGTGGGCCACCAAGTTGTGTTTGAGGTCCAGAAATAAAACACCATAGTTGGTTAGGAGCCAAAGTAAGGCAGATAATCTCAAAGTTACAATGTGTCAGAGTCACCTGTGATGGCTTTTTAAGAACACAGATTCCTGGGTCCTACCACACTAGATATCATAATTTTGTAAGCCAGCAGGTGGCCAAAGAATTGAATTTTCATAAACTCGTGAGGTGAAACTAAGCCTGGTCACGTGAGTGCTGCCCTGAAAGAAACATGAGCCTGGAGTGTACCGATTTGGTTGGGATTCTTTGGGGCAGAAACCCTGTCTGGTTCCCCACACCATGGTCTAGTAGGGTGTTAAACAAACATTTGAGCTAAGTTGAATAAACATTGAGTTTTGTCAAATTGAATTACTGTACCCTGCTTTATTTTTCTTCCCATCCATCCCAAGTCAAATGTTGACAAATCTGCTATGATTTTAGGAACAATGGATTTTAGACAGAGGGGTAAAGTTCAGGAAAATGTGTGTGTGTGTGTGTGTGTGTGTGTGTGTGTGTGTGTGTGTGTGTGTCTAGTTATGGAAATTCCACAGTGCTACCAAGCAAGTTAAAAGGATTTGGGATTCCCGTCCATGAGGACCTGCTGCTGATGGGACTCCATTCCCATTCCATCTCTACCATTCACTGGAAGTTTTCATGGAGACACAGAATTAAAAGTAAATGAGGCCAGGTCCAGGTTGAACAAGGCACATATCTCACCTGTGATGCATTCTTCCTGGGAGCAGGTGGCCAAACCCTGGAGCCCCCCTTATGCCCTGAGGGCAGCATTGTGGGGGCTGTCTGGCTTCTTCCTGACCACATAGGATTCCATTCTCTCCCCTGTGCAGCAGCCCATCCTCACATCTCCCTCCCTCCAGTATTGAAATATTTTACAAATTGTGAAGTTAAATGTTTTAATAGCTGGGACAGAACAACCCACCGGGCTTGCTTTACTGCCACCACAGGCATGGCCTCTGACCAGCTTTCCTATATAACACAAGTCCTCATACATATTTGAAAAGCAAAACTTAAATCATGTACTTGGTAGACATATGATTTCAAAATACCATGTACAAGAGGATGTACTTACAGGAAACACAGGGTAAAGAGCAAAAGGGTCTTGGAAAGGACAAGGCAGGTAACTGTAGTGACTAGTTGTTTTTTTTTTTTTTTCTTTATCACAACTAAGCTACCCACTAATGTTGATTCCTGTCACCTAACCCTTTATTCTCACAATCGCTGTCCCACTTCTTTCTTCCAGACTGGTTCATGCTTTCTGAAGGAACCTGATTTTGCCTGTAACTTTTAATTGATCATGGGGTCAATGTCAGCCTTTGGAAGGCCACCGGATGGACAGGAAGAAATTGGGAGCAGATGGAAGAACAAGGTTTGAATCCTGGATTCCCTACATGAGTGATCGTGGGTGAAATCTTCCACCCTAAAAAATACCTATGTCATGCTCTATGCCCTCCTAGAAGTGGAGTGAACATCAGGGCAAGAAGAGTTTAGAACTAAGTCCATGATGCAGAGGGCATTATAGGCCTGTCTTTTATTAGGGCAGGCCTTATGAGCAGGATGTAGCCTTGCTGGCTTAAAGGAGATGCTTGCTAAGCTTTATTTTAGCACCCGAATTCCTCTTCCCCCTTTAAACATGTTGAGTTTTAAAAACGTGTTTGTTTTTCTTATTTGTATTCTGTAACTTTATAATGTACTCCACTGTATCTCTGAAAGCTCTTTATAAAGAGATTGTTGGATGGGCAACTCATATATATGTGGAAAGCCACTTCATGCAGTTGACAGTTAGTGAGTCCTAGCCTAAATGGAAGGCACACCAATGATAATAATTTTTTTTATATGATGTCACCCCTTGCATTCTGAGAGAGACTTGGTTCCCCAAACAGTTACTCAGCAGAAATCTCCTGTTGTTCTAAAATATGATCAGTTTCTGGATGAATATCAAGCAGTTCTGAGATGCCATGGAGACAACAAGGCCATCAACCACTTTTCTTGAAAGTACAGTCCATCTCCATCTGCCCACCTCCCCAGATTCCTTGTCTGAATCGAGTCTATGCTCAGAACACACGCTCTCTTTTTTTTAGAATGTGCTTTGGAACATCAATGCTTTAGGAAAAGAATAACTGATCTCCCAAAGGTCCAGGCTATTACTCAGTGGTCCTATTTGCCAGAGAGTTTAGGTTGAAGAACATTCTGGGCTCCACCCAACCCCACATAGTAAGAAATGCATTCTCATACAGGACAAAGGGAAGGTATGTTATCAGACCAGATTTTACCATTTAGGAGGAAACCAATGATTTAACCCAGACAGTGTGACCAAAGGAAAGAAACTACTACTCTATCAACCTATAAACCCTATTTCTGACATTCCAGCACCAGCCATATTATTCAAACATCCAGATTCCTAAGAGTGCTCAAGTTTGGCCTAGAATATGAGTCATTTATTGAGAAGTACTGCGTACCTTATGCTGCATTAGGCACAAAGAAAAATGAGAAAACATATATGAAGTGCCTTTGAATAGTTTCAGGTTCTGAGGAGCCTAGCTGGCTCAGTTGGTTGAGTGTCCCACTCTTGATCTCGGTCCAGGTTGTGATCTCATGGTTCGTGAGTTCGAGCCCTGCATTGGGCTCTGTGCTCGCTCTCGCTCTCTCTCTCTCTCTCTCTCTCTCCAAAAATAAATAAGTAAACATTAAAAAAAAGAATGGTTTCAGGTTCTGGAACACAGCAATTGTTTAAAAGTGGTATTATTGTTGTTGTCGTCATTGTTGTTTATTGTCATTGTTGCTGTTAGGTGTCATTGTCCCTGGGCAAGTTCTGTATCTTGTACCAGTAGTGTTTGACATCACTGATTACCCCCTTCTTAAACCTCTGTCCTCTTAGATTCTCCTCCTACTTCTTGAACCATAACTTGTTTCATTTGCTTTTATAAGAGATATGTTATCTAATTTATCCATTGATCTATCTATCTCCCACATATTATTCCCATCTTTTCTCTCTGGCTTTGCTGTGAGCTAGTCTGGTGAAGAGCAGAGACTTCTTTAATCTTCCCTTCTCTCTAGTCTATAAGACCCTTAGGGCAGGGACTAAGACCTATATGCCTGCATATGCCCAGAGTCTGAAAGGAGCTCGGTAAGTATCTGCCAAGTACATATGTGACCAATGGATCAATAAATGAATGAATGAACTTAATCTTTTCACCATTAGTCTTTCCCTCTCCAGCTAGTCATGCCCACTGCAGGCAAAGCTACCTCCTGAAAATTCCATCTTTACCCATTTATTTCTTGCTCAAAAATATAAGTGTCTCTCCTTTACTCTACAGGCCAGCTTTCAAGCCACCCCCTTCCTGTTATCTTGCTCTAATGTCCTGTCCAATGTCACCTCCTACTCTTGATTGCCTAAATCCTGGGGCCAGGCAGGTAGGGGTCCTCTCAGGCACTGAATTTTTGTGTACGCACTCTTTCCAGATCCCTGCTTATGGCTTTATAGCCTTTTTCTCTGCCTATCAAAATGTGGCCCATCCTTCAATGCCCACTTATCAGGTCTTTGTAACGATAGAGCCCACACAGATACAGCCCCTTCTCAGAACTTCCCACATCCACACTGCCTCTGGTTGGCTTCTCATCAAATGCTGCCCTGTATTATTAGTGGCAGTCAATTCATAAGGCGTTGATAGTAGATGCCTTATGTTTCTTTTGCATCTGGACCATTGTTAAGGAGTCTTGTCAAGGTAGTCCTATCAGAGTGCACCAAATGCAGCATGAATTTTACAGAAGAGAATTCTATAAAGCGTAAAGCTGAGCTTGGCCCTTCTGTTCCCATTGAATCACTAAATTTACTACTTTGGATATGGAGCAGAACATAGTGAAGTCTTTGGGTCTCCAGTGTATCTTGCATAACACATAGATCCTAATGACGGTGATAGAAGTGGTAACAGGTAACATATTTGAGTACTTGTTCTGTGTGCAAGGCCCCGTGCCGAGGATCTTAATATTTTAATTTCATCATAAAAAATCCTTAGAAATATATTCTATTATCCCACTCTACAGATGAGGCAATGAACCAAAGCTTCAAACATTTCTCAAGCCCATTTTTCAAGTCTCAGTCATAGACTTGGGCTCATGCCCAGTGCTAGATTCTGAAGATAAAGAGATGAATCAGGCTCAGTCTCTATCCTCAAAGAGTTTACAGACTAGAAGGGAAGAGGAAAAAAAACAACAACTATGATTCGGTTTAATAACTGCAATATCAGAATTAGTATTAACCTTTCCTCTATTAAACGAAGGCAGTGACCAACCCTGTCCAATGTCCAAACAATGCTTTACAAATAATGTCAGTACTTAACTTCTGTAGTGTTTATCCTAATAACCTATAACCCTATTTTAGTATGAGAAAACATCAGCAAATTTCAGTAGGATATTATAGAATATACCTGACCACCAGTAGTCTAACCTATTAAGCTAATTAAAAACAAAGAAAGCCTGAGGGATTCACAGCTGAGAGGAAACTAAGGAGACATGATTACAAAATGTAATGTGGTGTCCTGGATGGGGTCCTGGACAGAAAATGGATATTTTATTTTATTTTATTTTATTTTATTTTATTTTATTTTTTAACATTTATTTACTTGAAAGGGAGAGGGCTAGAGAGAGAGAGAGAGAGGGAGAGAGAGAGAGTGGGGAAGGGGTAGAGAAAAAGGGAGAGAGAGAATCCCAAGCAGACTCCACATTGTAAGTGCAGAGCCTGATGCAGGGATCAATCTCACAAAATCATGACCTGAGCTGAAATCAAGAGTCAGATGCTTAACCAACTGAGCCACCCAAATGGCCTAAAAATGGATATTTGAGGTAAAATCTGAATAAGGTACGGACCTTAGTTAACAATGCACCAATACTGGTTTATGACATGTAACAAATGAACCACGCTAATATAAGATGCTCACAAGGAAACTAACTATGGGGTATATAGGCACTCTCTGCACTATCTTCCCAATTTTTCCGTAAATCCAAAACTGTTCTCAAACATAAAGTCTACCAAAAAATAATAATGTTAACCCTTACAATAAGGGTCGTGAGCGACTGTCAGGATAGTGGGGCTGGTCAGGCGGGGAATCTGAGCGAAGGAGCGCGTTTGTGCTGGGAGGCGAAGAGGGGAAGAGGGTGAGCTTGGTTTTGGAGACATTGTCCTGGAGAGTATTGGTAGCAAGTCTGCATGTCCAACAGCAGCTGAGGAACTTGATTCGGAGTCTAGGGGAATGGGAGAGGAAGACCTGGGTTGAAGACACACACTTGGGAGTCATCATGCAAGGAGGTGGTAGTGGAAGCATTTGATGCCCTAAACACCATTTTGGAGATCGGCAGCCACAGCAAGTCTGTTATTACCGTGTGATGGATGAGCAGGGGGAGACTGAGGGGGGAGTCAGTTTGATTATAAGTGCAGAGCAGCTGGAGCCTTTCATCGTCGGGGGAGCCAAATCATCCTTGTGGGCACAGACGCTGTGTTTTTTTGTTTTTGTTTTTGTTTTTTTTTTTAATTCTGGAAGGCATTTCCTGAGGCGAACTCTGGATATGATGATTATGCTTGTTAGTAAGTTGATCTAGCCTCAACTGCATGGACAGGGATCCCACCACAGAATGCTTCCTTGTTATTCGATACATTGGCTTTCTTTAGGAAAGAAACATTTTAATTCTTTCTTCTAGAGTAGGTGTAGCGTAATTGTGTGAGATGAAACTATTCTGATAACCATCTCTCTTGAGGACACAGCACCTCAGTCGTTTTAAAACCTAAGTTAATTAGATATCTGATGTTAACAAAAGCTTCCATTAAAAAAAAAATGCTGCACCCCCCCAGACTCCTGCTATAGCAGAGGAATCAATGTTAAGTACAGCTTTTATCATCAAACTGGCACTTTTGTATAGTTAATCATAGATGTCTGCGGCCTCTGAGATGAAGGAGGCAACCCCCCCACCCCAGTTCTTACCCCCAAGGATGAAAGACCCATCACTGTGGTAAAATCTGTGTTTTTCACATGGCAATCCTAGTGGGCTGGGTCTTTCGTGCACTAAGATTAACTTTGCTTGGCATTCAAGGATGGTCTAGTTTGTAGAAAAAGGAAAAGAAACATAAGAGAGATAGTCTGAATTAAATCTAAGGTAAGAATGAAAGAACGTGCAGAATGTTTTATCTAGAAACTTGGCAAAATGAGCAGTCTCCTAGAAATGCTCCTAGCAATGGATTCTCAGAAATTTAGAGTCTCCTGACTAAAAGCAAATGAAGTAGAAAGGACTGCCATATACTCTATAAATCCTCCCCGAACACCCAAGCATGTACAAGCACGTGTGCATGCTGACATACACACCCCCTTTGGACATCCAAGTTGGGCAAATAAATGCAAGGGCAATTTTGTTAACTCTCTTTAGTTCAGAGAAAGAGTTGGTAGCTGGAAAGGCTGCTGGGCAGCTTCAGCTCCAGGCAGAGGACAGACTGGGATCTGTGGCCACCAGCAGCCTATGTCTGAGCTCCTGCTCTGCTACTCACAGGCCCTATAATCTCAAGTGTGCTGGCTAGCTCCTCAGAGTCTTGGGCTCCTTCTTTAAGAAATGGGGATAAAGATGAGCATCTCAGTTCAACTGAATGCCTTCCAGTGTCAGGCACTGTGCTGGGGATATAGTGGTGAACAAGAAAAACGTAATCGCCCCACCCCGAGACAGGCAACTTTCAAGGGAGGTTGCTGTATCCTGACATATTCAGTGTGCATGTGGCTTGGTGCCTGGTCATTGAGTACACAAGGTTGCCGTACTTTTCTCCCACCCCAAACTGAGTGGTTGCATTTGAGTAAAAGGACAGCCTAACTACAGGACATTTAGGAGCACTAGGACTTAAGTGTATTAGTTTATGGAGCCTCAAAAGGCTTTGATAGCAAACACGTTGAAAAGGCAATGGGCTTTGGAGCCATAAAGAGCTGGCCCCCAAATCTTTGTGTTGTCCTTCACTATCTGTACGACATCGTGAAATCTGTATCATCTCTTCGAAGCTAAATTTCCCCATTTGTAAACTAGAGTTATCGTTAGAGATGCTTACCTGAGGCTTATGTAATAGGTGATAAAGGAAATCTTATATATGAAAATGGCTTGTTTCAGGGCAAAGTGATACCCACGTGTTGGTTACTATGGAGTACTTTCATTATTATTAATGAGAAAACACCAGCTACGACAGCCTCTGCCATGTGGTGCCTTTGGGGCTGGTGTTCTGGACTGAGATACTACAGCAGTGACGTCAACACATTTCACAGGCATTAGAATGACATCCCATCACTGGAAGGGTTTGTAAATAAAGCCTTGACCTAATTAGGAGCAGATCCAAGGACTGCGACTTTCTTCTGAGTAACAGCAGCACAGACCATGGCGCAGGGAGAAAGCTTGGGAATGGCTTTTCCAAAGAGCCCATGAGCTCTGTTGGTAGTGCTTCACATCCACTGTGGCTCCCACTTGCTCTCCTTCTCAGTTGACTCGCTCCCTCTCCATTTCAAGGATTGAGGGGAAAGCATTTATTTATTTTTTTTTTTTTTAATTTTTTTATTTTTTTAAATTTTATTTTTTATTTTTATTTTTATTTTTTTTTCAACGTTTTTTATTTATTTTTGGGACAGAGAGAGACAGAGCATGAACGGGGGAGGGGCAGAGAGAGAGGGAGACACAGAATCGGAAACAGGCTCCAGGCTCCGAGCCATCAGCCCAGAGCCTGACGCGGGGCTCGAACTCACGGACCGCGAGATCGTGACCTGGCTGAAGTCGGACGCTTAACCGACTGCGCCACCCAGGCGCCCCGAGGGGAAAGCATTTAAGAAACACAAGTGTATATCATTCTCAGAAACTGGTCCCCCTCACCAGTAGTCAACCAGTGCATTCCAATCGGAGGCCAATTTCTCTTGGGTCTTATATTCCAAGATGAATTCCAGGCTCGAGTGAGGACCCACTTGAAGAACATTCGTGATCTCTGCAAACTAGCATTTTAATCCTGATAGTCCTGGAGACGTGAGCCAGTCAGGAAGGTCAGCTTTGCATTTTCCTTCAAGAGGCTATGGAATTCTCATGCCAACATACTCTTGGAGAGTATCTCAGATGTTCCAGAGTTTTCAGTGAGCTTGCAGGAATCCTCCTGTACTAAAAGGATATAGTAGATCTCACCAGTTTGTTATGCCAAACTACCATAGTTTTATGAACTCATCGGTTTCATACCCCCATACTTTTGCACATGTTTTCACTTTGTGTGGAGGGCCTATTTCACCTGTGTCTGCCTATCCATTTCTGTTAAGCCTTTAAAACCTAATTCAAGAGTCCCTCTGTGAAGACAGCCCTGATTCTCACCCTCTCTCCACTCCACCAACAGACCTGGCTTCAAATCCCAGGACTTGGCCCATTTAGTGAGTTCGTAAGAACTGATTATTGTTTTCTCAAATTCTTGGAGTTGACCTGGTTTCTTCTCTAGTCTCTGATAATTACACTAAGTGCAATATGGGATGCTGGAAATCAACTATGCAGTTGTGAAACCTTTGATTTGAAGCAAGATTCTAGGTTGCTCAAAGCGAGTTATGTAAGATTTGCATTATGCAACAGGCAGGAGGACCTCACCGTGAGCAGAGATTTGGAGGCATTTCTGGTATAGCAGCACCTCTGCCTCATTTCCACGGAGGCCATCACATCTCCCAGCCTCAGCACAGTCCCTGACCCAAAGCGGGCACTCAACACAAATGTGCCATTTCTGGGGGCCAAGAAAGCAAGCTCAGAGAGGGAGGGAGGATCCTGGGACTCCTCTCTATGAGGCTTAGTGACCCACTTACAGATCCCATCTTGGCTGCCCTGGAAACATTTCCCCACTTTAAGATAGTAATCAGGACAGGGAGGCAGTCTCCTTATTGATGATGAGGCTGCCTTGATTGTGAGGTAGGCGTTTGGGTGAAAGATGCCACCAGAGCTCGAAGTAGTCATTATTACTAATCAAAGGTGGGTTTTTTGATAGTATGCAAAACATTGTGTAATATTCTTGGAAAACTATAACCATTCCATAATAATTCCTTCTACTTTTTCTATTTGGATATCCTTCTGCCAAAGATTTCTGCCAGAAGATTTCTGAACCAAAAGAGAGAGAGAGAGAGAGAGAGAGAGATTGAGAACTAAGACCCCCACACAGCAAGCCAGGCTAAGGCCATCATTGCTGCTTGGAGATGTGGAGCAGTTGTTGGGCCATGGTTTTTAATCCCTCTCAGCCCCTCCCAGTGCTTCCCTCCCCAGGAGGCCTTTCTTTACCTTCAACCAGAGATGGCCTCTCTTCCTCCACACCTTGTCTTCCTGAAGACGCTCCATAGCTGTTTATATGTCTTAATATTCTTAGTAAATGAAGGGATCCTTAATTTTGGAGAATGTGGCCACATGAGTTGGTGGAAAGAACATACACTCTGGAGATAAACAAGCTTGTGTTCAAATTTTCATGTCACTGGTTAGCTGTGGGATATTAAATAAGCTACTTAACCTTTCTGACTCGGTTTCATCATCTCTGAAACAGGGATGACACAGCCTACTTTGCAAGTTAGTTGTGACAACAGAGTAAGACAATGTGAATGAAGGGCTCTGCACACAGCTTAGTGCTCTGGGATCAGACAGCCTCCCCACTAACTAGCTGGTCATTCCTGTCAAGGTATTTAACTTCTAAGCCTCAGGTTCCCCTTCTGTAATAGAGGGCCAACAGAGCCCTCCTCATAAAGTTTTGAAAGGATTAAATGAGTGAATAAATAGAAAAAGCTTAGCACAGAAAGTGACATGAAGAGAATGCTTGTTAAGCGCTGGCTATTATCAGTGCATCCATTTCGTATCCTTCCGTCCCACCTTGATCTTCTGAAGCATCTGGCACAATGCCTGGCAGAGGCGATAGATATGGCTGAACGGAAATGATGTCACGTTGCATGGCTCACCACGTGATCACTTGAGCGTTCATTTCCCCTGTTCCAGTGTTTTATAGTGTCAAGGATTTTTCTTAGTTTTTCCTTGAAATCAATTTCCATATCTAAAAGGAAGTCCTCAGCTAAAATGTCAAGATTTAGAAAGTTTAGAAAAGAAGGGAAATAAAGGTTATGATTGAACACACAGGAGAGAGACAGAAAAGTAGAGAGAGGAGGAAGAGGAGGAGGAGGAGGAGGAGGAGGAGGAGGAGGAGGAGGAGGAGGAGGAAGAGGAGGAGAAGGGAAGTGGCTAAAAGGTGAAGGAACAGAGACCATTCTGGAAGAGTAATAAACATTTGGCAAGATGACTGCTAGATTAATCCTGCCCAGATCACTATGCTCCTCTTACACTCATATGTCTCGGATTTTGAAGATATGGTCACTGCCCCTAGGCTGTGATGGTGGTTAGAAGATGGTTGGCAGCTGGCACATTCCTTACCAGGAGGGTTTGGCATCCAGGAATCTTCCACCAGGATGGATCCAGCCCCACAAGCATTGCTTGTAAGAAGCCCAGTGAAGTCCCTGCTAGCCCCTCAACTCGGCGGCCACAATGGCTCAGAGCACGCTTCTTCAGAAACGAAGTGTGGAATTCTTAGTCAAAATCGTTGGGGGACATGGCCCGGCTCCTTCACACTCAGTCTGGCAGCAGAGTCCAATCAAAGGCAATTGCCAGGCCGCGGCCACACTGGTCTTGGCCAGCTCCCTCTGCTTCCAATGAGTCAAGCACACAGGCTGCAGACTGACTTAGAGCCCTGGGTCTTTGTTGCAATTAGAGCATGTAATTGGAAAATCCAAGATGATTCTATTCGGGAGAATTCTCTTTTCACCAAATCCCCAAGCAATTCTTAGAAACCATCAAAAAATCCAGAAATCCATGCCTGCAGCTGTTTGCTTGTTTGTTTGTCATCTGAGAACAGTCTCTGGGGAGCATGGGCTAGGAAGAGAACAATGCCACTCTACAGAGCTTTTATTCCTGGATGTAAAGAGAAATCTGCACCTACCCTGGAAGGGTCTTCATGGTCAGGGACATAAAACATTCACCCAGGAGGTTTCATCATACCAGAGCTTTCTACCAAAATGTTAGGTAACTCCTTTGGCCCACCACCAGACCACATACCATTTCCTCGAGGATCCCACAGGAGATATGACCTACTCATCCACACGTGATGGCTCCAGATTTTTGGAAATCATGCTTTAGAGTAAAAAGCAGTTTCGCTTTTCCAAACCTTGCTAGTACAATAGGTCATGTTTCACTTCATTCTTTGACTTGTAAATCTCCTAAGAAAATGTGGGGCTTTGCATTCACCCCTTCCCCAAGATGTTCGGGAGATAGCATATTTGTGATTTCATTGTGTTAAGCAGAATTTCCCAACTTCCTTTCTTCCTTCCATCCCATCCCGGAGTTGGGCTTTGCTCTGCAAGCTTCTACTGAAAAAGGTGCTAGTCCTATGGTCTTGCTGCCTCCCTTGACTCTGCCACAAATGTCCACCTGGTATGTCCCCCCACACCCTTTTTAATGTTTATTTATTTTTTAAAGAGAGAGAAGAAAGAGAGACAGACAGAGAGAGAGAGAGAGAGAGAGAGAGGGAGAGAGCACGTGTGGGGGAGGGGCAGAGAGAGAAGGGGACAGAGGATCTGAGCAGGCTCTGCCCTGGCAGCTTTGGTGCTGATGGCAGACAGCCCGATGTGGGGCACGAACTTCTGAATTGTGAGATCATGACCTGAGCCAAAGCTGGACGCTCAACCAACTAAGCCACCCCTGTGTCCCTGTTATGTTCTTATTTTGCTCATGGTTCCACTTACCAGCGCAATGCTGGAAATGAACACTTCCCGATGCTGATTTGTTTTTTGTCCCCCTGCCCCAACTATTCTTCTGTTTTTCTTCTAAGATAACATTTCTTTTTAAAATTTAAAAAGCTGTGCTGACAGCTCCGAGCCTGGAGCCTGCTTCAGATTCTGTGTCTCCCTCTCTCTCTGCCCCTCCCCCGCTCGCACTCTGTGTGTGTCTCTCTCTCTCTCAAAAATAAATAAACATTACAAATTAATACAATTTAGATATACCATACAGGCAATAAAGCTCACAAATCTCAGGTGTAAAAGCTCGGTGATTTTTCGCTTACATATACGTCTGTGTTAACAACTATTCTGATCAAGATATGGACCATTTCCAACACCCAGAAGCCTCCTGTGTGTCTCCAGCCTGCCCACCAAAGGTACTCACTATTCTGAGTTTCTTGAATATTCTATCTGTTCTTGAACTTCATCTAAATGGAATCATACAGCATGTACACTTTTGTGTCTCGTGTCCAGTGCTTTACTACTGGGGATTTACCTTCTTCCTTGGCATATGAGGGACACTGAACAAACAAGTCACTGGAATGAATATATAAAAGCTTCATGTAAGAAACTGATTTTTAAAAGGACATCTGGTTTTTTTAACTTTATTTATTTTTTTATTTGGAGAGAGTGAGAGAGAGAGAGTGAGCAGGGGAGGGGCAGAGAGAAAGGGAGAGAGAGAATCCCAAGCAGGCTCCCACACTAACAGTCCAGAGTCCAACGTGGGGCTTGATCTCATGAACCAGGAGATCATGACCTGAGCTGAAATCAAGTCAGATGCTTAACTGATGAAGCTACCCAGGTGCCCCTAAAAAGACATCTGTTTTAAAGAAAATACCTTCAAGGTTGGACCAGATCTTCTCTAATAAGGAAAAGAGGGTATTAGTAAAACCATTGGTCATAGGTAACATTACAAACGAAGAATATGAGAGGTATTCCTCAGTCTTATGCCCTCCTCTTTGGCACCCACAATAATAAATTCTTTTGGCTGATAGGTTCACATCAGTCTTTCTTTTTGGATTATTATTTTCAAAGACGAGTCTGACCCCAGGGAAGGGGCACAGCTCTGGAGTCTGGCTGTGTTGGCACCACTGTGAAATGGGTCAGAGAACCTGGTCAAGACGCTTCCTAGTTGTGTCTGGGGGGTTACTCAGCATTTCGACCTCAATTTGCTAATCCACAAAAAAATGTATGGAGTGGATTAAAAGAAAGAATAAATAAAGGCTAAAAATTTGCACTGAAATTACAAAGCACTACACAAAGACTACTGCCATAAATTAGTTGTGATGGTTTGCTTTATGTGTCAGATTGGCTGGGCCATCGTGTTCAGGTATTTGGTCGAGACGTTATCCTGGATGTTTCTGTAAAAGTGAGCTTTGGAATTCATTAACATAAATCAGTGGACTTCTGAGCAAAGCAAATTACCCTCCGTAATATGGGTGGGCCTCATCCAATTAATTGAAAGCCTTAATAGAACAAACACTGACCTCCCCAGAGCAAGAATGAATTCTTTCAGTAGCTAGCGTTTGACTTTGAACTGCAACTCTTCCCTGGGTCTCCAGCCTGAAGGTCTATCCTGTAGATCTGGGACTTGCCAAGTCCAGCCTCCACAATATATGCACCAGTTTTTCATCTAGTTTACTGATACTAATGTTTACTTATTTTGTTTCCACTGTTATTTCAGATGACATCTGGTTTATTATTTCTTTTCCAAATCACTGAGGGATAGATTTGAATCACATTTTTGTTTGCTTTTCATTGACGATATTTCAAGCAATAATTTTTCTTTCCACTATTGCCTTGGCCACCCTCCATGAGAAAGGAAAGGGAGATAACTTTTTTGTAGACACACTGTACTGTCCTCTGAGTTAGGTTGTTAGTGACATTCAGGAACATTACTTCTCGCCACCCCGTGGATTTTGGCATGCTTTGCTTATTGGTCACGTTTCTAGACCTGTTGGGTCCCCGCTGGACATACTCTACCCTCCATGATACCAGAGTCATGCTTAAATTTCCCTGGAAGATTCAGTGTATACTCAGGACTCTGGTTCTATTTGAACGGAGAACACTCAGTTTTGTCTGGTGCCTACAACCCCTCTCCCTTCCTACTGTAATGAACTGATCAGGTCAAAATGTGAAACTTCCTGACATCTCTGTGGTCCTCCCCTAACACAAAGTTTCAATCCAAACTTATTTCCTCCAACTGCCCCCTCACTTTTTCTTGGTCATCTCAATCTGACAGCCTCCCAGGCAAAGGCTACACCCAGTCCTGCCTTCCCACTCTATGGGGCCTGTGGAAAGGGAACTAATGGGCTTTGGAGGAGAAATTCTGTCTTCTTACCTTCTAGTGAAGGCCCCACCCCTACGTGAAGGCCAGTTGTGTCTCCGATGACCGCAAAGCAGGTCAGGGTTCTGTCAGACAAAAGGAAGTGGGGCCACTGTGGTCAGTGTCCTTTGTCATAAAAACTACCGTTCATGTTCTGGGATTGCTCACTCAGACATGAATGATTTTAGATTAGAAAAAAATTCCCGTATGATCAGAATTCGGTAGCTTTATTATTTTCATCTAACTTCTTTTGGGATTATGAGTTGGGAACATCATGGATAGAATTTCAGCTTACACTGCAGTTCATCTCAGGCCTCCACGAGCTCTCTTCCTCCTCTTCCTCCTCTCTTCTTATCCCTTTCTTCTTTTAAAGAAGGTGTAGTGGGATAGGACACAATTTCCCAGATTTTAAACGTAGTTTTTCCTGATGTCAATCAGATCTATATAAATATTTCCTTTTGTATTTGTAGCAGGTGTTTTTCAGTTCTTTGATGACTGTGTTGCTCTGATATCTGTAGATTTTGAAGCATGCTAATCTAAGCCACTCAAGCAAATGTTAATCGCCTAAAATGGCGTCATGTGTTGTGTGGCCTCGGATGGTGACTTATACTCTCCATGCCTCACTTTCCTCATTTGTAAAGAAAGGACAATAATATTTATCTTTCAGCGGAGTTGTGGTGAGGATTACAATTAATGTTTTTTTTTAATGTCTTATTTACTTTTTAAAATGTTTCTGGGTTTGTTTTTTGTTTTGTTTTTTTTTTTTTGACGGAGAAAGAGAGACAGAGTGCGAGCGAGGGTGGGCCACTGAGAGAGGGGGAGACACAGAATCCGAAGCAGGCTCCAGGGTCTGAGCTGTCTGCACAGAGCCCGACGCGGGGCTCAAACTCACGAACGGTGAGATCGTGACCTGAGCCAAAGTTGGACGCTTAACCGACTGAGCCACCCAGGTGCCCCAATTAATGTTGTTTTTTTTAATGGCTCCTTATATCATTAGCTTTCATACTTACAGATATATATTTTTGTGTTTATCAAATACTTTATTTAAAAAATAAATAATGTTTGTAAGCACTTAGTGGTTACCAAGCCAGGTATAAATTCAAACTGTCTGGCTTTTACGCCCTCTTTACCATGTCCTATCCATGTGACCCTGGGGAAGTTACTTAACCTCTAAGCCTCAGCTTTATCAGCTGTAAAATAGAAACACTTTGACTTACTGCTTTAGTCTGTATCAGCTTTGGCCTTAGTGACCTTTGACAGCAGGTTAATTCCTTGTTGTGGGGGCTGTCTTGAGCCTTGCAGGAGGTTTAAGAGTCTAGTAGTCTCTACACCAGAAACAACAGTTCCTCCTTCCCTCGTTGTGAGAACCAAACCATCTCCGGGCATTGCCACATGTCCCCGGAGGGGAAAATCACCCCTGGTTGAGAACCACTACTCTATGGAGACATCTGGAAGGCATCCGCCTGGCACATTAGCACTGTGATTATGCCTTGGGCTCAGACCCATCTTTGCCATTTCGGAAAAGCCACTCAAACTCTCTGAGCATCATTTCTTCATTTAAAAACGGGAACATCATTCCTATTGGGTCTGCCTCACTGAGCAAAAGTTAAACAACAGCTCTGAAATACAAATGCCACGTCAGCCATCGAAGCTGCCGACGGCTGCTTTGACACACTTAGTACCATGGGCGGGAGGGTGGGGGGATGGTTTGGTAAGGAGGCTGCACGGCTGAGTTTAAATCCCTCCTAACACTCAAAGTGCCTGGCAACATTGAAGCACTCAATACATTTTAGCTTCTATTGTTATGGCTTCTGTCTTGCAGGTGAAGAAGCTGAGGCTCAGAGAGGTAAAGGAATTTGCCCAATGTTACCCAGCACGGGGCATGGAGTCAGGGTTGAACTCAGAAAACATCAGCTCGAAAGTTGGTGCCATAGCCACAACATTTGTGTGCTTCCCAACGGTCACAAGTGCCATGATTTAAATGACAGCAGCCCCTTCTGCTAGCGAAGGGAGCTGTCATTTATAAAATAGGCCTCTGTCTTATGGTTGGGCTTGTACCACAGGACAAAAGACTAAGATAATTCAGATACTCTTCTCCTGCTTTCAATTCAGAAGAGACATCTCCCTCGGAACCTCTTGAAGGAAGCTGAAAATGAAAGGGCAGAGCCAGCCCCACCTCCATGCTATGAATCACTCAGTTGGAGGGCTGAGCTATGCCTTCCACATCTAAGCTCTTATTTTTAACTTTGCAAGCCTTGGTTATTCTGGCTTCCTAGGGAAAACCCCCCTGGTGCCTGCAGCCTCACTCAAAGTCCAGGCGAGCCTCTAGTGGGCAGAAGGGGAGCACGGAGCACGCTTGTCCTCTGAGCCAGCTTCTACTGGGGGAAGTTCCTCATCTCTGGGAGTGCTAAAGCCTCAGCTCAACAGCCACCATCACCCCTACCTCTTGTCCCCAGACATGCTCAGTTCATACTCACTCAGAACTTATACCTGGCATTCGAGAGGGAATCCCCCTCTGGGTCTGGTCTGGACTTGGAAATTGTGTGGAGCCAAGGGAGCTTTTTCGAGCTTCCGAGTTTTGGTTACGTAACCCTAAGAAGGGCAGCCTACCCAGGGCACAGGGTTCCGTACCGGCACACGCCGCTTCTGTCCTAAGACTCCACTCTGGACCCAGGACTCCGGGGCTCCATGCAGCGGAGAGCGTGGGCAGCATTTGACGTGCAGCCACAGCCCCCTTTCCGACAGACCCCGTCACGTGGAAAAAGAGGAAGTGTCCGTGAGCTCGTGTCAGTGCCTCCAGGAAGACGCCCGGCAAAGTCCTGAATGTGTCGGGGAGTGGAGTGTGGGGAGGGGAGGCGTGAACTCTGGAGTCGGAGAAACCTGGGTTGGGAATCTCTGATCCAGCCACACACGAGCTGTCTGACCTTTACTAATCCTTAGGAAGAGTTAGCTTTGTCTTTTTTTTTTTTTCCTTGTTTTTGCTGAAGCATATTGAGAAAGTTATTTACCCTCTCCAGCTGTCTGTACCATCAGGTAATGCTACCAAACTCAGATGAGGTGAGAGCGTACAAACATAGCACAGCACACGGGGGCGCTCAGTAAGTGCTGTTTCCTGTCCTTCCCCTGGCAAATCTTTGTGGAGCACCTGCTGGATGCCACTGTCCTGGGCCCAGGCTCCGGAAGGTCACCACTCTGCACGTTATAACGCCACAAGGATGGGATGTGCGGACGGTACTCACCTCAGCATTAGTCCCTCCTCCCACAAGCACGCCACACTAGGCAGGTCATCTGCCTTCTCCGAGTCCAGGTCTCCTTGCTGTGACACGGGCAGAACATTCCCAGGGTGGTGGTGACTCTGTGACATCGCATACCTAACGCAGTGCCCGGCGCGGCGAATGAGTTAATACATCTGTGCTTTGCTTCTTCCTTTCTACCATCTGCCAAGAACTTGAAACCGCTCAGAGATGGGGAACTTTTGAAACTCTTCCCATTGTTGCCTAAACCAGGACAAATACTGCTCCTCCTCCCAGCAAAGTTCATTAGTAAGATCAGGGGCTCCTCACAACAGCTGATACAGGTCACCATGTCTGTCTTCGATCTTAGAGGCGCTCAACTCTGGCCATCAGATCACCTAGGGGACCTTTAAGAAGTATCAATGCTCAAGCCTTTCCACAGAAGGCTTTAATGGACAGCCAGGAATGAAAACCACTGGCTCTCTTCCAGGGGTTCATTTTTCATTTGAAGGCATGAAAGCTCAGAGAAGTTAACTGTCCTTGAGGACAGTCAGCTACTACGGACCCTGGATTGGAGTCCAGGCCGGTTGTCCCCAGCAAAACAATCTTCCCAGTATCGTATGTTCTCTGTCACTGTCTTGGCAACTTTTAAGCATTTGATTGGTTTGTCTGATTCAAACAATGAATGGGACTTGAGGAGGGGGTCCCTGGAGTTGGCCTCCATGGAAAAGAGAGAACAGGTCTCTCTGACTGGCTCAGAATTCCCTGGAGTATCTTCATTCCACAGATAATTCCTGAGACATCTGCCATGACCCATGCTCTGGGCCAGATCTGATGATGTAGCATGAAGGAGACATAGGGCCTGTTCTCAAGAAGCCCAGGGCTGGTTGTTAGGAGCCGAATTGTATCCCCATCCAGAATTCATATGTTGAAGTCTTAAACCCTAGTGTACTTAGAGATAGGACTTTTATTTTATTTATTTGGAGATAGGACTTTAAAAAGTAATTAAGTTAAAACGAGGTCATTAGGGTGGGCCCTGATCCAACACAACCGGTGTCCTTGCAAGAAGAGGATATAGCTCACAGAGAGAAGGCCATGTGGACACGCATGGAGGAGAAGATGACCGTCTACAAAAGCCAGGAAGAGGCCTCAGAAGAAACCAAGCCCGCTAACACCTTGATTGTCGACTTCCAGTCTCCAGAACTGTGAGAAAATAAATTCATGTGGTTTTAAGCCACCCAGCTTATGGCGCTCTGTTATGGCAGCCCCAGCAAACTCTGTACCCTGGTTCTAAAAGGGAGACAGACCAGTAAGGAATTGGCCGATGAAAATACCCCACAATAAACATCAGGATGGTCATGAGCTAGGGTTCATGGGAGCCCAAAGGAAGTCTCCAACCCTGGAGGGAGGGCTTGGGAGGCTGGCAGAGAAGACTCCATGGAGAGGAAAGACTTAAGCTGAGCTTTGGAGAAGCCTTGGAGAAGGAGGAATTTGCTGGGGGAAGAGGGAGAGTGGAAGTCAGGAAAGCAGACTAGGGAATGTGACGTTGCAGAAATGTGAGAGAGGATGGCCTGCTGAGCCTGTACGGTGGGTCAGGGGATGGGGAGCGTCATGCGGAGGCGACAAATGAGGCTTTGAGGTAGGCAGAGGCAGGTTATCTGAAGCCTTGTTGTGTCCAGGTAACGGGCCAAGCTTGGATGAACGGGAACCCACGAGGGGCATTACGCAGGGCAGTGCCAGCTCAGGTTTTGTAACTGGTCACTCGGAGGCTGGATTGGGATGGAAAGAGCAAAGGCAGGAGACCATCGAGAGGCTGCTGCTGCAGTCCTAGGGAGAAATGCTAGGGGTAGGAACTAGTGCACAGGTCCAGGGCGTGCAGAGGACCTGGTGAGTCCTCTGGTGGAGCTCCAGCAGAGAACCAGGCAGGTTGGAGAAATGTGTTTTTTTAAGACACTGTGGTTGATTAGGTGAGGCAGGTAGAAGGAGGAGGGGCGTCAAGGACGACTCTCGGGGCTCTGGCTGGGACATGCGGGTGGACGATGGTGTCAACGCTAGAGAAGAATCGTCTTTCCCTCCTGTGTTAGGCAGCTCAGGCCGCCATACCAAAAGTCCCTAGAATGGGAGGGTAGGCAACTGTAATTTATTTTCTCACAGCCCTGGAGGTGGCAAGTCCAAGGTCAAGGAGGCAGTATGGTTGGTTTCTGATGAGGGCTTCCTTTCTGGTCTGCAGATGGCTGCCTTCTCACTGTATGCCCACATCACCTTTCCTCAATGTGTGCTTACAGAAAGACAGAGAACAAGCTCTCATCACACCCTAATTACTCAAGATCTCATCTCACCCTAATTACTTCCCAAAGGCCGTATCTCCATCACTTTGGAGTTAGGACTTCAACATATGAATTTTGGGGGATACAGTCAATTCATAAAACCTCCCCACTAGAAAGAGAGAAATAATAGTGCCACATATCCCAGTGAGCTCCCTGTTGCACCTCTTTGATGATTTCAGGACGAGGTCTGCAAGCACATTTGTGTCTCTTCGTTCATTTATCCTTCCATCCATAAGGGGAGGTGGTAGAAAAGGAGCCTCCACAGGCAAGTTGTGGGTAAGCTAAGAGTTAATAGTGAAGACTTTTTTCTGACACAAGCATGGAAAGCCAGATTCCTGAGGACTCAATATTTGACCTAGAAATGGGATGTTGGCTGGATCAGATGGCCGCCTGCTCTCATGGATCTCGCTGTTTCATAGATCAAGGGGCAACTCATCTGGGAGGCTGGGCTCAGGTCACGAATATCTTGCTTCTGGACAGGAAGATCCCTAGGGATGACCCCATCACTCTCCTCTTTAGGACAGGCGTTCATCTAATTCACCAGGCAGGGGATGGTTTGCTTGCCTGACGCCTAAGCTCCTGGGTCTAAGTGAGCCCAGCTCAGTTTCTCAGGCTGCCAGAAATTGTAATCCAAGTGAACCAAAAGCATTTAACCTGTCTGACATAGCATTTGCTAAGTCCAAAGACATGCAGGCTGAAGGTCATCGAACAGGAAGACATTTTTTCTGAAAAATGAAAGCATAGGGCAAAGGCTTTCACCTCAGACTCTGCTCTCCCTTCCTGCCATCCCCTGGGACCTGTGCTTGCCCAGGGTTATCTATGGAGTCACCAGGTCCATATGGAGTCACTGCTGGTCAGAGCAGTGAAAGGGAGAGAAGCCAGGGATTACTACAGTTCAGGTCCTCGCTTGCTCTGTCTCACTCAATTTCCTCCTAACTCTTCCTTTACGAAGTGGCTGTGGGAGCCCATCTTACAGTGGAGGAAACTGAGGCTCTGAGAGGTGCAGGACTTTGCCTAAAGGCAACAGGCTAAACTTGCATTTGAGCCTGAAATCTGTTCGGCTGCTAACTCTGTGCTCCTTTCACCATCCCGTATCACCCATTGGCACACACATAGCACTTTCTATGTTTCCTATTCTCCTGTAAGTCATGGCTATTAAGATCTAGACTTTTCCTCTCCAGTAGAAATGAACAGTTTGGGGGCAATGACCTTCTTGCTCAACTCTTCATTCCCCACCAGATTCAGCAAGGGACCCTATAAATAGTAGGCACCTGAAAATAGTTTTCTTTTATTGATTTAAACATCTAGATGCGCATATACCCCATGGTTGGTTCTGTCCAAAGGCCAAAACCCAGAAACTCTGGGTGGCATTTTCCTGTACCCTGAGCTGATTGACTGTCACCATCCCAGCTGTATTTCTTGCCCCTCCTCTTGGGTAACAGGAGCATCTTTCAAGCAGTGAATTCTTCTACCCAACAAAGCTCTAATCAGAGGTACAAAGGGATGCTATGTTATCTGGGGCAGGTTATATAGGACAGTGGTGCTTTGGACTCTACAAATTCCCAAATCTATGTTACAAGGTCTGTTTTCAATCTTCAGGCATTGTAGGCATCTCCTGGGGCTATAAGAAGAATGCTCTCATTTCAGGACACAGTATAGCCAAGAGCCAACTTGGCAAGGGCCAGAGGGATATAAATTCAGAGTGACAACCTAAGGAACATGGTTTTAATAGAAACATACTTCTATTTCTTCTCCAATCACATGTCGACTGTCTGTTTGCATGGGGAGACCTGAGCTAAAATGAGGATTGTCAGAATTGGTAATTGAGGGGCTCTGCTTTTCCCCTAATGCTCCCCTGTCCTCCAGATGACAACTATGAGAGATCACTTGGGTGGCTGGGGACTTAGTGAAGTCAGAATTACAGAGCAGCCAGGGCAAATGTAGGTATGATTTCCTTTATGCCATGGGGTACAATTCTGACAAAGTTTATTTGAGAAAATGCTAAGGAATCCCTGGACTATAGTGGTCATGTGCTAGGTGGCAATGTTTCAAAGGTGAATAGGATACCTTTTTAAGGAGCTCGTGGTCCAATGGAGGACATGTAATTTACAGACATGTAAAGAATTACCTTCATTAGCATTGTGAATGTCTCACAAGTGACATCTTTGGGCATAAGCTGGGGAGTAGAGAAAAGACAACAGAGAATGCCTGGAAAGGCTGAACGGGAGTCTTCAGGATGAACAAGGGAGAAAAAGCATTGTGGGAAGATGGAAGAATTAAAAAAGAATGGAGTGTTTGGGGGTAACTAATGTAATAGAGCTTGGCTGGAACCAACGTTGTGTTTTCAGGCATGGTGGGGAAGTAGGAGATGTCCCTGGAGAACTGGATGGAGGCTAGATTACTCACGGCCTCATGCACCACACCAAGAAGCTTGGACTTTCCCCCTTGGCAACAGCATGGGTAACATGGTCAGAGGCACACAGTGGAACAATCCCTGTGGCTGCAGCGTGAGGGCTGAAGGAGACCAGGATCCAGGAGAGAAAAGGAGCAAAAACAGGGCTGATGTGGTGGTACAGGAAGGGGGTGATGGTGATCGGAACCAGGACAGGACAGTGGGACTGGAGAGACAGGAAGGACCAGGGAGATAGATAACCAAGAGGCATCCTTCAGAGACTGTTAATAAATCCTCTGTAGCCTACCAAAAACTTTCCAGGGCACCAGGACCTCAACATGGACATCCTTCTTACTGCAAGATGACTTCATACAAGGAAATGCAGAGGTTCAGAAAGGAATACATTCTCATGTACATACAGGGTTTACTGTTTATAGTGCTCCTTCATGTGTACTATCTTATTCGTCATTACAGGAGTCCTGAGAGGCATACATTATTAGTAATGTATTTAAAATTATGTTCTGATTTTTCTGATCATAAAAAAATTACAGAGGGGTGCCTGAGTGCCTCAGTCAGTTCAGAGTCTGACTCTTGATTTCAGCTCAGGTCACAATCTCATGGTTGGTGAGTTTGAGCCCTGCGTCAGGCTCTGTGCTGACAGTGAGGAGTCTGCTTGGGATTCTCTCTCTCTCTCACTCTCTCTGTGCTCCTCCCCTGCTCGCTGTTTCTCTTTCAAAATAAATAAACATTTTTTAAAAATTATGGAAGCAATAATGGTGGAATGCTTAAAATAGTTTTACAAAAAAGGAGGAGGAAATTAGAATTGCCCTAGTCCCCCAGATTAATAATGAGTTCATTTGTTGGTAACCAGTTGCTTATAACACAACATTCAGTGAAAACATACAAAATGACATTTCAATCACAATTTTATAACAATAACAACAAAAGAGATTTTTCTAGTTTTTATTGTGGTTATAAAATTGGGATTGGAATATAAATAAGTTTTATTCTTTTTTCTTAGCATTAGATTGCAACCCTTTTTAATGTTAGTAAATCAAATTTGCAAGTCTAATTTTGCATTGCTGCATAGTAGCCAAACATATCCAAACACAAGGGTGTGCTGTAATTTATTAACACAATTATCTGCTAATAGATGTTGAGGGACATGTAGGTTATTTCCATACATGGAAATTTTTGCTTTCATAAATAAGCTTTGCTAAACACCATTTAACATACATTTTCCTGCCGTTTATGTCTCAATTATTTTCTTACAGTCAATTCCTAGAAGTGTAATCTCTGGGTAAAAGGATATGTGAATTTCAAAGACTTGATGCTTAATTGTTGACTTCAATCCACCACACCCACCCACAGTCAATGAGCCAGCTTCTATTATCTACCTTCATCAGCACTGATCATTATCTTTTATTTATGTATTTATGTATGTATGTATGTATGTATGTATTTGTTTATTTATTTTGATGTTTATTTATTTTTGAGAGAGACAGAGACAGAACGTGAGTGAGTTGGGGCAGAGAGAGAGGGAGGCACAGAATCTGAAGCAGGCTCCAGGCTCCCAGCTGTCAGCACAGAGCTGGACGCGGGGCTCAGACTCACAAGCTGCGAGATCATGACCTGAGCTGACGTTGGACGCTCAACCGACTGAGCCACCCAGGCGCCCCTGATCATTATCTTTTAAAAAGCTTTGTCAATCTGATACACATAAAACCATATCTCATCATCGGGTTACCTGGAGTGTCCTTATTAGTGTGGTTCAACGCTTTTTCTCATTTTACAGATGAGGGGATTGAGGGTTCGTGACTTGCCCCTACCAGGGATCCAGTAAGCAGCCCAGAGTGGATGTAAGCCAGCCCACGCGGACTCCCTGAGCAGTTGACTCCCCGCTGTGTGATACTGCTCCTTTGGTGTAGGAAGAGTCGCCTCGACTTCTCTGTGTTGACTGGGTTTCCTTTCATTGAGGTCATACCCTCAGGAGCTCCTGGCCTGCATGTCAAGGCAAGAACACACCCTTCCTTCCGAGGGGCAGTGGCTCCCGCAACCTGTCAGGGGACTCAGCAGTGGGGACAGTTCACACTGTGCTCTGGGTGGAGGCCATGGGTATGGTATGTGCTTAGGTGGCTGGTTCCTATGGAACTCCTGGAGAGAAAATGACATGAGGAACGGAACCCCATGTCCCTCGGAGAAAACCGGGCTGTCGGCCCTCTGCCTAAACCCTTCTTCGCTGCCTCGGTGCAGGCTCTGCGGTCTGGCACATAAGGCCCTGAGAGCTGGCCTGGCCTGCCTCCACCACAGGGTCCACGTGGGCTGTCAGGTCAGCGCTGTTGGTTTCCACTGTGCGTTTGCCTAGTCTTCCTGTTTCTTGTCCTTCCGGCCTCTGTTCCAATGTCTCCTTCTTCAAGAAGCTGTCTGCCTTGTCTGTGCTATCACAGCCTTCTGAGCTCAGTCACCTTAAATTCCGCTCCTGGGGGACGCCTGGTTGGCTGAGTTGCTTCAGTGTCTGACTCCTGATCTCTGTTCAGCTCATGATCTCACAGTTTGTGAGTTCAAACCCTGCGTGGGGCTCTGTGCTGACAGTGCGGAGCCTGCTTGGGATTCTGTCTCTCCCTCTCTCTGCCTCTCTTTCTCTCTCAAAATAGGTGAACTTAAAAAAAATTAAAAAAATTTTTTTTTTAACCTTTATTTATTTTTGAGACAGAGAGAGAGACAGCATGAACAGGGGAGGGTCAGAGAAAGAGGGAGACACAGCATCCAAAACAGGCTCCAGGCTCCGAGCTGTCAGCACAGAGCCCAACGCGGGGCTTGAACCCATGGACCGTGAGATCATGACCTGAGCCGAAGTCGGCCGCTTAACCGACTGAGCCACCCAGGCGCCCCCCAAAAAAATTTTTTTAAATAAATAAATAAAGTCCTCCCCGGGAGGTAGGACTGGTTATGCGTCTGCTTTTCTTCTCAAGGGGAGAGAACACGTCCGACTCATCCCTGAGCCAAGCACCCACACAGCCTTGGCCAGGGGGTCATACGTTCTAGAGGTGCATGGACTGCATGGGTGTTGGAAGTGCCACAGGGAACATACAGGATTCCACCAGAGACTGGCTGCAGATTCTTTCATTCACTCGCTGTGTGTTCACCGAGGGCCACGGTAGGCCAGACACGATCGGGCACAGCGACATGGCACACAGACACTCCCTGTTCTGGCACCTAGGCTGTCGTGTTTCCAGCAGCTGTGAGTGTTGGCAGACCCTCAGCTGTGTCCCTCTCTGGGAACGTCCTAGGCTGGAGAGAAGTGCCTGGCCCCAGGTTTCACTCCCTCCCTGAGGCAGCCTTCATCCAAGACAGGTCGATGGGAGGGTCTTGTCTCAGACAAGACAACTCTGAAGGGCCTTCCCCAGCTCACAGTTTCCACAGGACCAGCTGAGTCCTTTGTTGCTAGTGCATTGCAATTTGGCTTCTCCATCGGCCCAGACCTGCTCCCCCCACGATCCCAGAGGGCTTGATCCCAAAGACGCTCCCCAGTAAAGTCCTTGCATGGCCATCTCCATCTCAGAGTCTACTTGCTGGGGGTCCCAACCTGTGACAGTGGTAACAAAACAGACATGCTACCTGTTCTCACAGAGCTTCGAAGCTGGCTTTGTCATCAGATCCGCCTTCGTTTCTCCCCAAGGATAAACCAAGAACATCCAGCCCCATTATAGGTGTGCTCACGGTGACACTTGCCATTGGCCCGAGAGCAAAAACCCTTGCCACCACACCTCTCCCTGCAGTCATAATTAATGCAAGAACAGGGCTGACTTTGCAGCTTACGATCATTCATATTTGTTCCATAATAGAGTGTCCTCTGTGTCCCAGGTCCCTGCACTGGTGCCAGGGACAAAGATACATAAGGTGTAGCTCTTGACTTTTAAGACCATCTGCTGGACGGGAAGATGGACAAGTAACCAGACAGCTGGGGACATACAAGGGATAAGGGCCCCAGTGAAGTCGGCAGATGCTGTGGGAGCTCAGAGGATGTGGTGATGGCCTACCTAGGGTAGGGTAGGGTTCCCAGAGGGTGCCAAGGAAGGGTTCCCAGAAAAACAGAAGGAGGGGAGCAGGGTGAGGGTGGTGTTGATGAGATAAAGAAGGAGAAATAAATTTCAGATTGAAGAAATGTGTCATAAAAGCACAACTAGGTAGGGGTGGGTGAACAAGCACGTTCGTGCCCGTTATTCATTGAGCTCCACCACATCTGAATGAGGCTGTCTGTAGGGATCCTTATCCCTACTTTATAGACAGAGAAACTGAGGCCTGGAAGGATAACAAGCTTACATGCAGCCGCTGGACTTGAACCTCAGTCTTCCGACACCAAATCAATGGCTCTGTTTATTACCCTGCCCAGCAAACACTGGGTCTTTTTTGCAGTGGCCAGCATTGTGCCCAAAGAGGATTAAAAGGCATATAATATCAAGGCTCAACTCCTGATGTGCTTGCATATAGCATCAAAAAAAAAAACCAAACCACGATAAGGTCATGGGACATATTCTGGAATAAAGGTTCATGCAAATGCCCTGGGATCATGGCAGAGGTAGGCCCCAGAGAACAGTGCTTAGCCCTGTTTAATATTTGGTACCAGTGATTTGGACAAAGACATATAAAGTCCGCTTATCACATCTGTGGCTGACACGCAGCTGGGAGGGATAGAAAAAAATGATTGATGACAAAATCAAACTTCTAAATGATCTCAGTTGGCTGGAACGATGAGCCAAATCCAGTGAGATGAAGTGCAGCAGGGGTCCATGTGAGGGCCAGCATTTCCCTTCGAACAATCAATTGTGAGAGAACAGAAGGGAGCCCGGCCCAGCCCCCGGCCATAAGGGAGAGATCTAGGGACTTCCCCAGGTCTCAAATCGAACTTACACCAAGTATTTAAATTAAAAGTGTAACAAGCTAGCACACCCTTAGTCTGTGTGAAGATTATGGTCAGAGCTGTGGCTCACATTTAATGGGACATTTCCTGAATCACTTTGGAGGTGGCCTGATTGGGGAACAGCATCTTCAGATGGAGAAGGAAGCTACTTTTGTATTTCTTCATCTGAGCAATTCTCAATTCTCCCTGTGCACCTGCCATACAGCCGGTCCTGGACAACATGGAATGTTGGTCTAGGATACATTGGGATCTGGCAGAAGGACTTGCACTTACATTCTGCCATTCATCTGTTGTGTGACTCTGGGAAAGTCATAGAAGCTTGCTAGGCTTCGATGTCCTTATAGAATGGGCACATTCATCTCAATTTCACAGGGTCTTGTGAGTAATGAATGAGGTCATGTATGTAGAACGCTAGACACAGGGCTTAGCCTGAAGGTGGTATTAAATAGCACATACTATTTACTATCCAGATAGATCCAGAGACATCTACAATAGGCAGTAGGACCCCAGGTCCCTTAGACTTAGGTTTAGGGTGAGGCCTTTAGTCTTCAGATAAGTTTCAGGAAAAGATGATTTTTCTTTCTGTAATTATGCCTTTCTGCTCTGGGCGTGTGTGTGTGCATGCGTGCGTGCGTGCGTGCGTGTGTGTGTGTGTGTGTGTTCAAGTGCAATAAAGTTCAAGATTGTGGAAGGATCCAGCTTTGGAATCCCTGGGGCATTTAACACATTTAACACATGAGAGAGGCAGTCATTCACTTACCAGAATGGCGCTCCACGGCGGGCACAGTGCCTCAGGCATGAGAACATATCTGAATGAGGGTAAAAGTCAGAGCTATATTGGCAGTCAGGGAGATGTGGGCCTGATTTCCATAATTCTGACTGGAGCATCCTCAATCCACTTTGATTCAAGTTGATCTCTGGGCCCTGGACCCCAGCTTCCTCATCTGAAAAGTAAGAGGATTGGACTAGATTAGTGGTTTCAGATATGCACGTCTGGAAAAGTGCTGTCTGTGTCGAAGTCAAGTCCATGGCACTCCACTCAGATACATTCCAATGGCTCCACGTTAGGCTACAGATAAAGTGCTCCTAACTGTGGGTAGCCAGGCAGAAAACAAAAACAAAAACGAAAACAGCCTGGCAGGTCCTTCCCTGCCAGCCTCAGCAGTCAGACTCCTGGGCCACCGTCATGAGTTTTGTTCCCTGATCTGGGGGAAGAAAAGAGAAGTTGCGGAAAATATGGTAAGCGGAGTTGCTCACACATTTCTCTGAGTGTGCTCAGGATATTACAAATTGAATGAAGTAGCGAGAATGTATGCTTTCCATCAATAAACCTCTTGGCGATTTTATTTTTGATGACAGTATTAATAATGAAGTGACAAAAAGGGCTGGGGAGACTCAAGCTCACTTTGTATTGCAGTGTAGCCCATATATACTTACCTTGATTGACAACTTGTGTCAAGAAAAATATTATCTGCAGCATAGATAATTAAATGCAACTTTACATTGTATTTTTATTTTAAAGTTTTAAAAAATGTCCTTTAAAATGAAAGTGTTAGATGGCCAACTGTCCTTTCCTGGAAAAGATGGTTTTTCTTTCCAAGATTATGCCTTTCTCTTTTGAGGGGGTAGGGTGTTAAAACTATCATCCTTTTATGAAATGATGTCACAACTGATGGGAGATGTTTTATTTTTATTTTAAATTAGTTTTAATTGAATTACTTGGAAGAATAAAAGGTTAATAACCTCATGATGATTTCCCTCTTTAAAAAAAAATATTTCCCTGTCCCTGAAATACCAAAAAAAAAAAAGCCTGAAAACAATTTTAGAAAGAATTTATGCATTATATTCCTAAAGAAAGGGGGTATATTTAAAACTATTAAATAAAATACATGATTGTGATGGTTAATTTTGTGTCAACTTGCCTGGGCCACAGGGTGCCCAGATATTTGGTTGAACACTATTCTAGGTGTTTGGGGGATGAAATTAACATTTAAATCAGTAGACTGAATAAAGCAAATTGCCTGCCTTCCATGATAGGGGTGGGCCTCATTCAATCAATTGAAGGCCCACCTGCATAGAAAAAAGAAGGTTGGCCATCCCCAGAGTAAGGAGAATTTTTCCCACCTGACTACTTTCAAACTTGGATATTGGCTTTTTTGCTGACTTTGGACTTGAACTAAAGCATTAGCTCTTCCTGGGTCTTGAGACTACCTGCCTTCAGACTAGAACGAACCATCAGCTTTCCTGGTTTTCAGGACTTTGGACTGAGACTAGAACTAAACCATCAGCCACCCCTGGTTTTCCAGCTTGCTGACTCACCCTGCTTGATCCTGGGATTTGTCAATCTCCATAATCATTACATGAGCCAATTCCATATATACACACAATAATATATACATTTATACATTTATAATATATGCATTTACACACACACACACACACGCGCGCGCGTGCGTGATTTATCCCTAACTCCCAAACCCAGTGTATTTAGAATCAACCAGGCTTCATTTCTTTTAATATAAGGCTTAAAAACATCACCAGAGGTCCCTAAATAGCTCATGTTAAATAAAAATAGCAACTGTTCTCTGAATCTACTTCCTTGGGATCTTTTGCCTCCTTCATTTAACCTCTCTGTTCTTTCTAACTAGAATGACCTCTTTCCCATTCCATCTTTCTATGTCAAAATCTTAAATGTTCTGGAGGGCCAATTTCGAATATCATTGCCAAAGGAAGCCTCTGTCCAGTCCGGCCTCCCCTAACTGCATGTGATCTGTAAGTCCATAGAGACATGAGCATCACTTCCTAGCATCACAGTCTGCTTTACTGTGTGCTTATCTGCATATTTCCCTTTCTTCCCTTCCCATTGATCAGACAGATGCACGAGAGCAAGAGCTAATGTCTTTCTCTTATTAGCACAGCTAATAAATATACGATGAGTTGAACAGAATTAAAGAGTTCTCCCTAGTTCACCCAACCCACATAGAATGCCTGGGCTATAAATTTGAACAGGAAATTTCAACACATCAAATGTCATCTCCTACTTGCTATTTCCCTACTTTGGACTCAGCACAAGCCTGAAATGGCCCTGTAGGAATTAGTTGCCTTTGTCTGGAGTCCTGAAAAGACCTGAGGTGTGAGTAGGAAGAAAAAAAAATAAAAGTTTTCAAATCTGAAAAACAGTAAGAAGTGTCGGGATGGGTTTTTCTGAGGTTTATGAGGAAGACGTGTTCACCACCACTTTATTTACTCAGGAAGCTCCTTCTTTCTGTAAGACAACCCTCAGTGGACATTCAGAACCTGGGGGCTACTCAAGGCGGTGGCCCTGGCAACCCACTAATTATAGACAGATATGCATACAGCTTAGCTTGGCATTCAAGGCTCTTTGTAGTCTCACCCTAACCTACAGTTACAATCTTTATTCCTCTTCCCCTTCGGCTTACCAACTTCAGCTCAGTGCAGCCGAGCCAACATCTACCATATCCTGCACTGTGTCAGGAGAACAGAAAGGCTTTGGGGATAACAGGATGGAGAAGGTCCAGGCCATATCTTCAAGAAATCAACATTAGGTGTTTCTCAAGAAGGAATGATGTTAACCAAACGGGAAAGGGGGAAAGCAGATGCTGTTAGGACTCAGTCACAGTGCAGAACACAGTGACTCCAGACAGAACTGGACCTGATTGTCCTAAGTCCTATAGACGCCAAATGTCATGCTTTTAAAAATAGATTGATATTTACCTTCTAGGGATTATATTAACTTTTTAAAAATTATGTCTTTTTGTTTTACAGTAACCTTGGTCAAATTATTTCATATTTTCAAGCCACATCTATTCAACTTCACGATGAATGTTAATAAACATAGTAGCTGCTCAAAAAGTGTTTTACCAATAGTGGGTAAGAGTGCTCCAAAATTACCAAACATTACTTCATTTCCACCAGCTTGTGTACACATGGGGTAAAGCAGTGTTTGACAGGCCGTATTCCTACCGAGGGAAAAGGAGGCATATGCATAAGAACCAAGACCTCCTCCAAGTCACGTTCGTGAATTGCTTGGTGACCCCACATGGATCACTTTGTCTTTCTATCTGTCCCTCCTGCCTGATTTAGAAGACAAGCGATATTGTCTCTGCCTTATATCTACCTCCTCCAAAGACAGAGAAGATGATTTAGAGTCCAGGAGAAAGTGAGTACCTTTGGGAACATGGAAGGCAAGATTTTTTTGTCATTCTCTATCTCTCATTCCTTTTGTTTTTGTTATTCTTTGCCAAGGCCAGTTTTTCATGATGTGTTTTTGTTTTTTAAGGCTGGTAAGACCTCCAGCTTGGGAAGCGAAAGTACTTAACTGTTAGGATGACCTGGTTTAGATTTCGAACTTGGAGAAGCTTGACAAATACGTTGAGGACAAAAGATGTATGTCTACCTTAGAAGTAAGGACAGCACTGGCAGACAGCTGTCGTGGAAAAGACCCTGGGGTCAGGACACCTGGGTTTGAATTCCTGTGCTGCTTTTCATCAGCTATTTGACAGTGTGCAGATTAATTCACCACTCTGGTTCTTACTTTTTGTACCTAAAATAATATTTTGTCTATCTATCTATCTATCTATCTATCTATCTATCTATCTATCATCTATCTATCTATCATCTATCTATCTTATAAGGTTTCACATCCACATCAGCTCTCAGTGTACCTGCTCTTGTAGTTCATGCTCTTGGAAGATGACATTATGTTGAAGGCTTTACTAAAGCTCTATACATCTTTGAGGCCCCGTGGAGAAACATCTCTATCTTCTCTGCCATCACTCACTCCCATGGTGATCTAGTGTTTCATGGTCTCAAATACCGTCTACATGTTTGTGATTCTCATCTACCTGGATACTCTGCACCTCCCCCTGAATGTCTAACAAGCCTCTCAAACTTAACCTGCTTCATCTGGAATTATCCCCATCTCTGCACGTGGCCGCTTCTTCCAGTTGTTTATACTCAGAACCTTGGAATCTCTCTTGACTCCTCTCTCTGAAATCCATATTCAAGCTATCAGCAAATCCCGGGGGCTCTCTTTATTTTCATAATACATTCCAGAACCCCACCACTTCTAATCACCTCTCCTCTTATCATTCTGGTCCAAGACACCATTTGCCTTCACCAGGATTCTTGCAACAGTCCCCTGACTAGTCTCTGCTTCTGTACTTGCAAAAATAGAAACTCTTCTCAACGTGACAGCCAGTGCCATCCTACTTAAGAACAACTAACTAACTAACTAACTAACTAACTAACTAACTAACTAACGTCCAATCTTGTCACTCTTCTGTCCAAAACCTTGCCAAGATGCTCCACTTGTACAGAGTCAAGCCAAAGTTTTACCATAGCCCCCCATGCCTCTCTGACTTCTGGCTCCTTCCAGTCCAGCTACACTAGTCTCTTTGCTGCCCTGAGTACTCTAGGCTCTCTCCTGCTCAGTGTCTGCACTCCAGTGGTTTTTTTCTGCTTTCAGTACTAGCCTCCAAATAGTTCCATGTCTCACTCTCTCACTTCATTCAGCTTTTGTTCAAATGTCACCTTCTCAGCAAAGCCTTCCCTGACTACCCCGTTTAAAACTGCACCCCAGTACTGGCCCTCCTGAACCCCTTCCCTATGTTTTTTTTTGTATCCATAACACTTTTGACCTCCCAACATTCTATGTTTTACTTACAGCTAGAGTGAAAACTCTATGAGAACAGGTTGTTTTGTTTTTTAGTCACTGATTTATTCCTCTGAACCATGCCTGGCCCCTCATAGGTACTTAATAAATATTTGTTGAATGACTGAACAGTGTATTCTATCCTGTAAATAAAGGTAAGGAGCATCAGTTCATGTACTCTGTTTTAAGAAAAAAATTTTAAGTTTATTTTTGAGAGAGAGCAAGCATGAGTGGGGGAGGGGCAGAGAGAGAGGGAGAGAGAGAAAATCCCAAGCGGTCTCCGTGCTGTCAGCACAGGGCCCGACGTGGGGCTGGAACTCACAAACCGTGAGATCGTGACCTGAGCCGAAACCAAGAGTCTGACACTTAACTGACTGAGCCACCCAGGTGTTCCAGTTCATGTACTCTTAAAAACAACCACTGGGTACATTATCTTCCATTTACAGACTAATGAATGGAAGCTCTGAAGAGATAAAACAGCTTGCTTATGTTTATACAAAGAGTGTGTGCATGGACAGATTAAATCAGGTCTCACAACTTTCAATCCATGCTCTTTCTATTATGTTATAAAGCAGAAAAGATTTGAAAAGCATCCTAAAATTTATGCTTAATTTTTTTTTTTTGATTTCTGGCCTTACCTCCTTGTGTATAGTTCCTTCAGGCTCCAGCATCTATCAGGATGTTTAGGTAAGAAAGGATTCTGTGCCCCAGCACACATCCTACAGAGATCTGTATGTGTGCTGAGCCTTGGCTCTGTTCCCAGACAGAGTCTTCTCTGTCCCTTCTCAACTGGACCATCAGAGCGTAGAAAACCAGGCTGGGGAGGGCTGGGCTTTCATGCAAACGTTGACAAGTCCCTTGGCTTCATGTCCCAGTGCCCGACACCTCATCCCCCTGTCAGGCAGGCTCCTGTCTCTAGGCTTCTGAAACAGCTTTTTCCTTCCTTCACACAGCTTTTGTCTTCCTGCTCTTAGCTTGATGTTGTGTCTGGCCACACAGGCCATGTTGGCTATTTTTACTGACAGCAGCCACCAGCACATATGGTTCCCATTACCGCAAACTGTTACCTTCATTGAAACCAGTTTGCAAATGAGTGGACTGCAGACAACGGGGAGGTCAAGTCCACGTGGCCACTCACAGGGCCCCCAGGATTGGCCTGGACAGGTACGTTGGTCTTCATGAATGTCCTTTAAAACCAAATTGGGTTGGACAAAATGCTGATTAATTACACAGATAGTTTTTTTTCCTTCTCCTTTTCCTCCATGCTCAATTCAGGAGGTTTTCGACAGGGTCAAGTTTCAAAGACAGGCCACTTTTTATAGAGAGACAAATGCGAGTTTTGTTTCTTTCCATCTTGGGAACTCACTCCAGGATGATATCTAGATGGGACATGATGCACGTTAACCCCTTGGGGAGTGACAACGACACGCAGCTGTCAGCGCCGAGGACACGAGCAGATGGCGGGATGTGGTGGATCCTGAGCACCTCCTGTCTCCAGAAAGATGGTTAGAGATACCCAGAGCTTCAGACAGCACCTCCTCCGGTGTGTAAAACACCCTCTCACTCACAAAACGTTCTCGAACGCATGATCTCACGGAGTCTTACAGCCTTGCTTCGAGATTGGGTTTTTCATTTCTATCTTAGAGGTGAAGCTTTGAGGAGCTAGATGGCTTTCCAAGGCTCTCTGGCTAGTAAGAAACTTCAGCCTGGAGCTCATGCCCCAACACCACAGTTGCCTGAGTGGCCTGAAACAAAACCAGGCAAAGCTTGTTCAAAGACATAAAGCTAGTAGCTTACAGCAGGGCCTGATGGGGCTTGTTTCATCGAAACTGGAAGTTGGCATTGAGACCCAGGCTCACTATGCCACTATAAAGCTGCTGCCACTCTAGCTGGATGACATCAAATGGATGTAAACAAAGGGCTTCTTCCCACAGGTGTTGTATGTCATCTTATGAAGGGCCAGGAGTTACGGTAATGCCCTGTGCACAAGCCCTCCAGAGCGGTGGGGAGGTGAAAAGGAGAGCTCTGGAGAAGAGACTGAGTCTGGAGGCAGGGGCCAGTCATTATAAGACTGCTTCCACGCTGATAAGCTGTGATTTGAGACCTTCCTACCAGGACTTCCAAGGTCTTCTGGGCTCCACTCCCCCTTGCCGACCAGGTTCCAGATCCGCTGTGTCCTTTTGGCTTCTCAGACACACACAGCTTTTTCCCAATTCCAGGTCTTTGAGCATGTTATTCTCTTCACCTGGAACACTCATCCCCTGTTCTTTGCAAGTCCGTTTCCCACATAAATGTCCCCATCTCAGAAAGTCCTTCCTTGGCCACTCCATTGGGTTGAATAGTGACCCTTCCCCTACCCCCAAATATGTGCATATCCCAATACCTAGAAACTGTGAAGGTGACCCTATTTGGAAAAAGGGTCTTTGCAGATTTAATTAAATTCAGGATCTTGGGATGACATCATCCTGTATTTAGGGTGGGCCCTAACTCCGATGACAGGTGTCCTTAGTCCTTATAAGAAGAGGAGAGAATGTGGAGACACACAGAGAGAAGGCGATATGAAGACAAAGGCAGGGACTGGAGTAATGCAGGTCCAAGCCAAGAAATGCTGATAGCCACCAGAAGCTGGATGAAGCAAGGGACGATTACCCTCTGGAGACTCGAGAGTGCAGTCCTGCTGACGCTTCTGTTCTTTTGAAGCCATCAAGTATGTGCTAATTTGCTACAGCAGCCCTACCCGTGGAGTAAGTAAGTTCTGACTTTTCTGGCTTCATGTCACTCCCCAGGTCCCTCCACATTTCACGTCTGCCACGCTCCTCTCCCCACCGTCCCCTCCCTCCTCAGTTCCTTTACACATGCAGCTCGCTCTGCCCAGATGCCGCCAGCCCCTTCTCCACTCGGCAAACCCTAACTAGTTCTTTGAGACTGTGATACAGCCTTCCAATGGAAGCATAGCCTAGTTTCCGTCCCCGTGGCCTATTGGTCCCGTGTCTGCTGTAGCATGTAAAGGAGGGCGTGCGATGCCTGAGCACTTGGCTGGCTTCCCAATAGGCTCCAAGCTCTTTGGGAGGCCAGGGCCAGGCCTCATTCCTGTCTGCAACCCAGCACCCGACACAAGGCCTAGGACTGAGAGTGTACTCCACACAAGGGCGTTAAATAATGACTTTTTGCAGAAAATGGCTATTATAATCCACTTTTTAAAATAGACTTTATTTTTTCGAGAACAGCCTAAATTTACAGAAAAATTAAAAAGACTGTACAGTTTCCATATATTTTGCACCCCCGTTATTAACATCTCACATTGGTATGGTACATTTGCTTCAATTAATGAACCAAAATTGATGTCTTGATATTAACTATAGTCCATGTTTTGTTCAGATTTCCTTAGCTTTTACCTCATTTGTAGTTTTTGTTGTTCCAGGATCCCATCTAGGGCACCGCATTACATTTAGCAGTTGTGTCTCCTTAGGCTCTTCTTGGCCGTAACAGTTTCAGACTTGGCTTTTGATGACCTTGACAGTTTTGAGGAGTACTGCTCAGGTATCTTATAGAATATACTCCTATTGTAATTAAATGTTTTTCTCATGATTAGACTGGGGTGATGTGTTAGTAAGAGGAAGGTCTTACACACGTACAGTGCCACATCACATCATCACAAAATATCAAGGGTACATACTATCAACATGATTTATTACCATTGATACTGACCTTGATTACATCACTGAGGTAGTATCTGAAAGGTTTCTCCATTGTAAAGTTATTTTTTCCCCCTTTTCCATACTCTGCACCCTGGAAGGAAATCACTACCAGCAGTTGCAATTTGTTCTTTAAGCTGTAATTATGCTTTGATTTACTAAGTGGTGCTCTAAATAAGGTCCACCATTGATTAATTGTCACAGCACTCTAAATGGGAAACTGAGGGTCAGAGGAGTTACATTATATTCCCAAGGTCGTACAGCTAGTAGGAATGGAGACAAATTCAGTTAGATCAGACTCCAAATGCCTTTTCTATACTGCTTCCCTAGAGTACTAATCAACTAAATCCTTAGCATGACCTTCCAAGTGTCCTGGGTCTTGCTTTGCAGAGAGTGAAATGGAAACCTGGATTGGGAGCAATAATTTACCATCTATGCTGTCTTTGGAAGCAGTTTAACATGCAGATCCATTCCGTGTACCAACATAAACCTCTTTATTGCCGCTCCTTCCCCCCACCCAGTACCATGAACAAGAGTCATAAACTCATGTCAGCTCTGCCCGGAACGGTGCAAGGATGTCAGACAATGGCTCTGGAAATCTAGCTCAGGTATGTAACACATTCAAAGCTGAGAGAAGTGGAGGGCAGAAAGTGCTTTAGGATTGTTGTCAAGGGTATAGGGAAGATAGGCAGTATTACATCCCAGAAAATCAGTAGTTAAGGGAGTTGGAGGCCCAGAGAGTGGTAGTGACTACCATAGGCTGGATCCATAGGGAGATATTGGCAGAGCTGGTACCAGAAACAGTGTCTTCAGTGTGGCTCAGGACTCTTTTTATTTGAGAAAAGTGGCCTCCAAGAAGCAAAGTCATGGTCGATCATTGTTCACACTCAGCAGGTTCCATTGGTAAGAACAGGGTCTAAGAAATGGGCTTTCCATGACCAGTGAGCTACTGTGTTCAGAGCACTTTGGCACCATTTGGGGAGCCAAACTATCCCTTATGAGCCTCCTTTGGGACATATAACTATCCCTTATGAGCCTCCTCTGTCCTCTGTGAGTAACTCCTTAGCCTCTAGGTTAACCAGGACTAAAAGTGTAGGACCCAGAATAGAGTATATAAAAAGATTGGAAACACTAAAGAAAAAGGGGGAGACTCAATGATCCAAGATCTGTTATCTTCCCTTCTAACAGGGAAAACATCTTACTTCTCCCTGAGGCCATTTCCAGAGCTTGGATGAGGACCAGTGACAGGATTGCAGGTCCACTGGTCTATATGACCATGAGCAGAAATCAGGTGACACAGATTGGATCCTTTTGTTTTTATAGGGTTTATGGGCTAACAAAATCAAGGGCTACAATTATAAGTCAGGGGCATCCAGAAATGTTCAGAAAAAATTCCTTTTAAGATATTTGTATAATAATAACCTTCATAGTACCAAACACGTGTAGAGAAATTTCTCTCTTATATCATCTCCTGTGTGTCTTCCAATGAATTTGACATGATTGTCTTCATTTCACAGAGGAATAAATTAAACCTTAAAGAAGTTAAGTCTCTTACTTAAGACTATGGAGGTAAAACTAGACTCTAGATTTCAATCCTGATTTTTTGACAATTTGATAGTGATCATCTCGGTCTCTTATTTCTGCTTGTAACACACACCTATTGATTCTAAATATCCCACGATTCAGTCTAAGCCCAGATATTCTAATCAGTAACAACTGAAGAGGCAGTTTCAGCAGATGGATGACATGTTCTATTTCTACAAATTGAATACTAAAAGTAGGAGCAGGAAGCTGAGGGGCTTGGGGGTGGGGGGTGGATTCGAAAGAGATCTTGTTGCTCCAGGGAAGGCTGAAGATGCCAGATGCACTAGGGAACTGGCTGAGGAGGAGGCAGAGATGAATATAGTATAAGTAAAGCTACCAAAAGAGCTGCAGTGAGTTTTAAGATGGGGAATGGAGTGGGCAGGGGTTTGATTCATTTCCACTAACCTATGAGTGCCCTGCAGCTAACCTGACACATGTGGATGTCAGACTAGTGCTAGTTGAAAGAAAGAGAGAGAGAGAAAGAAGAGGAAAGGAAAGGAAAGGAAGGGAAGGGAAGGGAAGGGAAGGGGAGGGAAAGGAAAGGAGGGAGGAAGGAGGAAGTAAAGAAAGAAAGGCAACTGAAGAGATAGGATGAAGCAGTCCCTAGTTTACCATCTTGGGACTTTCCTTTCTGGGACATATTTCAAACAAAGTTTTCTTCAAGTGTAAATATAAAGGCCAATCAATGCAGAAGGAATGTCCAGCAACAACGATAGACAGACACAAAGGGTAACTAGCTCAGTGGGCTAAGAGTGGGTGGGGAACTTCTTTAGATAATGGATCAAATGGATACAGCAAAAAGACAATGACATTGTGACAATAAAGTTTTGGAGACAATGACTGGACAACTGAACTTGTCAGTTCAGAGTGTCTTGAAGAGAAAACTCATAAGACTATAGGGATAGATAGAGATAACACACAAAAATGCAAATAATTGTGTAGAAGTCTAAGTTCCAAGTAATAATTGAACTTCAAAGTGAGAAACCTAAGAACAGGGAGGATTGTACAAGGGGTTTATAGGAAGAGGCATTTTACTCCCCCTCCCAGGAGGTTGTGGTGCAGGCGTTGAGTCAAGGAGCACTTGGAAAAGGCTCCCTGTTCACTAAAGGGAAGATGTGGAATACAAGGAAAATGAGGGTGGTTTCCAGATGACAAGCAAATTCCACCAGCCAGTAAATGAAGCCATTCACACTCCCTTTTTCAAGATTCCTTTTTGTTTAAAAACAAACTAAAGTAGCTCTCCTAATATACTGTTTCTGGTTACAGACGTGACAATAGACTCTGCTCACCTTCCCCACTTAGGTCCTTTCTCCCGTGCCTGGGACTCAGGGATGAGGAGGCTGTGGAGGGAAGAGAGCTGAGGTTCTTTGAAGAATACTGAGGGAGAAAAAACTGGTAAAGAAAACTAACTTTCCATGTGCTGGGCACCGTACGTCAGATTTTCACATGGATCATTTCATTTGATCCTTACCACTACTCTGTGACACGGGTGCATATATTTTGGGCGTAGAGTCGAAGAAACTAATGAAGTAATTTATCCAAGCTCACGTAACTCATTACTGATGGAGTGAGGATTCGACTCCAGGTTCTACGTTCGTAATTGCTGTGGTGATCTCAACCCTCTAGTCTTCACTGAATATCAGTGCAATAATGACTGATGTCAGTGAAGCACGTGTCACTTTGGAAATAAAAATCACTCAAACAAGAGATACCTAAAAACAACTGGAGAATACAATGCCTAGCACATTGCCGTACATACAGTAGATTTAAATCAGTTACTTCCCTCCCTTTGCTCCATCCCATACACAATGCCCTAATATTAGCACTTCCATTGACAAATGGAGGGGTAGATTTAATGGATGTTGTTTCCTAAGGTTCCCTTAGCGTAGATAGAGGCCAGCGTTCCAGTGTCCATTACACAGACAAACCAGGAGAGCTCTCTGAGACAGGGGTACTGGCTTGGTGTATGTGACCTCAGACCCATGGTGGGGCCCAAGTACCGGCCATCTGCATGCTTCCTTCTTGTTCTGTGTCAGTCTTCCATAGATATATGATTTAGTAAACGGACTAGGAATTTTGCCTCTAAGATGAGTTGCTCTACTACACAGTTCTCATATACACAAGATTACGTACGAGTAAGATTTGAGCACTTATGGGACTCTAGACTTCAGTGTACAGAATGTATCTATGATAAACCACTTGAAAAAGGAACTGGTAGTAAAAATGGATAAGGGAGGTAAGCAGCTGGGAGAGCAGAAGTCAAGGTGTTTGCTATTGCTTTACATATAGTAGGTGATGCAAAAAGATATTAGGGACCACAAGGAAAAGAAGCGAATTATAAATGTTCACCATCCTACTTTCTTTCCCTTTTACTCGGCCCATTAAAGGCGATTCTTTCCCAATTCAGCTTCTTCTCTTTTCCCAGTTTATACCATGCACGGAAGTGTTCAGCTGCAGGAAACTGATATTGAAACACAGTGGCTTAAATACTCAGAGGGTGATTTTCTCACATATGTTAAGTCTGGCTTTTGGAATTGGTTCAATGTTTCATCAATGTCAAGACCAGGGTTCATGCAGTTCCTCTGGCCTTTAATTCATTCTCAGCACCTCATAGTCAAAAAATGGCTGCAATAGCTCCAGATATCACAATTTTTTCAAGACAGGGGGAAGGGAAGAGGGACAGCATATACCCCTTTTATCAGAAACTTTAATATTTCTACACAAGTTAAAAGAAATATGAACAGAGATTGACCTATAGTATGATCCACTGTGGCACCATTTATGAAATGAAGTAACTAGAAACAAATTTAATGCCCAAAGAGAAAGGGACTGCTTAGACATGTTATAACATCTTTACAATAAAAAATTAGGCGGACAATAAAATATTTTTAAAGAGTCCTTAGAGATATTGGAAAACGCTCATTTAAATTTTTAAGTGAAAAAAAGCAGGACATGAAGTATATGGTTTCAATTACGTATTTAAAAATAGGTATATAGAAAGAAGATCGAAAAGGACTATTGTAGGGGCACCTGAGTGGCTCAGTTGGTTAAGCATTTGACTTCGGCTAAGGTGGTGATCTCATAGCTTGTGAGTTCGAATTCCACGTCAGGCTCTGGGGTGACAGCTCAGAACCTGGAGCCTGCTTTGGATGCTGTGTCTCCCTCTCTCTCTCTGCCCCACCCCCACTTGCACTTTGTCTCTCTCTCTCTCTCTCTCTCTCTCTCAAAAGTAAATAATAAAACATAAAAAAAAAATAGAAAAAGAAAAGGACTATTCTGGGATCATCAGAATTGTTCCTTTTCTTTATTTCTGTATTCTTTGCCTCTTCCACATCTTCTCCAACAAACATATTTAATAACCAGGAATTATTTAATTAAAAAAGAGCTCACCCCTACCAGATCTCCACTTTGTCCACTCCTTGATTCCCATTCCTCTCCTGCTAATAAAGGCTCACTCCCACATCTAATTCTCAACCCTTGACCAATACAGAGAGCTTTGGATTGTCAGCTACTAGGGCAAATCCGATATTCACTCTCCAGGCTGATTTTTGTAGGACTACCATATGTCCCAACTTTTACCTGCTGCACAGGTGTAATTATTAATATACAATTCAACACTTTCCTTTCAGAAATCTCCAGTAAGGATGATAAATTGTATGTTCTCCTTGGATTTTAGGGATGAATAGGGTCTCAAAGCGAGGCTGGGGATACAAATTGACCCATCAAGGCCTTCCAATTTGCTAAGTTTACAATACCCACTAGGTGCCATGGGACATTGAACAAAGCACAGAGCCTTGGAGGGATGGAGATACAGATTCAAATTTGAGCTCCATCTGACAAGCTGCATAGCCTTTGGGTCTCCAAACTTGGGTGTCCTTTCCTACAAACCAACCATTGTAACGCCCATCTCACTGAGCCATGGCCTGGAGTGAGTGAGAGAGTCCACATTAAATGCCAGGGGTCTGGCCTCCTGCCTGGCAGGCAGAAGCCAGCTCTCACCCTCTCTCCTGTCTTAACCAACTCAAGTCAGTAACCTCAAATGAATCCCAAGGATCCCCTAGGCTCTCCTTGGTGCAGACACAATGAGGAGGTGTCCTAGAATCAATGTCAGGGTGATTCAGAGAAGCAGAGTGGTGAATGGCATACTCATATCTGATTTATAGTCATGAACATGCAAGAAAGAATGTGGGGGGATTAGCGACAGGAATTAAAAGGCTTTAAAAAACATGGGTGTCACTTCCATCAGTCAACAGTTCCCCATGCATGTGGGCTATCTGCTAGGGGGTTCTGATATGCTCTTGATGTCTTTTTGAGACTGTCCTTTTGGGAAAGGCCCAGGGGAAATTCAGAGGGGTCACTGAGAAGCCCTGTGTAAAGGGATGCCCCATCCCAAACCTGTGAAGAGCAAAGAGCCTGCGTTGACTCTTCCTGGGTTCAGCTTTTGGACCTAAAACCCTGGCATCCATTTCCCTGGGAAAGAATTAAACAATTTCTGAGCAACAATCCAAAGAGAAGAACAGCATTGTACCTGACTTCTTCCCCTTGGTTGCAGTAAGTCAAGAGTCTTAGAATCCAGATTTTGTTGAGAAGAGAATAAAAAAGACTTCAAAATCCCCGAAGCTTCCTTATTTATCAAGGGCCACTTCTACTGCATTACCCTGAGCAACTTGGAAGATAGGGTGGGATAGGTTCCTGAGAACACAAAGAGGAAGAAGAAATGATTCCACTGGAGGGTTCGTGGAGAAGTCAGAACAAGGTCTCCAAGTCAGTGTTCTTACTACCTGCTCCTTTTGAGGGAGTCAACACTGGGGAGAGGGATAAAATATTCCAGTATGAGAGAATCAGAACATCGCCTTATTTCCTTGATAATGATGGGAACAGCACTGACAGTAACATTAATAGCAAAGAGATGGGCTTGCCTATGGGCACGTCACGAGGGCCAGGTGGTGGTCTAAGTCCACTCCATACAGGAGCCATTGAACTCTCATTTCTAGTACTAGTACTAGCCCCATTTCGGAGATGAGGGAATGAAAATACAGATTTTTAAATATATTCTCCCAGGCCATTGGCTAGAAAGTGACCAAGCTTCGTTCCAAGCACAGAAAGAATGATCCAGAGTCTATGCTCTAAATCACAAAACACCACTGCTTCTTGGTCATGACATGAAATTATACTTCTTTGGAGGCTTATTATGAGCCACAGCCTGTATTAGGCGTATGACAAATATTATCTCATTTAACACTCAAAACCCCTAAGACATAGGTGCCATTGTCATCCCACTTTACATGTGAAACAGAGGCAAAGAGCAGCTTCAAAACTTTCACAAAATCATAGAGCCAGCACGTGCCACAGAAGGATTTAAACCCAGACTGTCTGGATCTGAGTCCCTGCTGATGTGGCTGAGCCTCGGGGTTCCGCAGTGCCAGAGAGAATGGACATTGGGAAGACACTGGGCCCTAATGAACCAGCGAAGGGCACTCAAGCCCATCAGCCCCCAGGAGGCAGCAGCCTTTGAAAAGACTTGGTCTTCTGGTTCAAAGATAGCACTTATCTACATTTCTCTGTTCTTCTCCATCACCATCAGGGCTCATCCAGACTAATGAAGGCAGAGCTAATATGCCCCTCCTCCCCCATCATCATCAAAACTCAGCTGGAGTAACAGAAGGAGAGCACTCATGCCCCATCCCCTCCTCTTCTGCGTCCTTACCAAGGTTCAGAAGGGTTAACAGAAAGGCCTCCCAAATGACTTATCTATGATCTCTTCCCACACAGCCGGACCCTCACGTGTCACTTGAAACATAAATCTGACCCTCGTCCTTCTCAGGTTACAAACCTTCGATAGTTCCTATTGTCTACAGCAGTGTTGTCCAATGGAACTTTTTGAGATGACAGAGATGGCCTGTATCTGACCTGCCCAATGTAATAGCCACTAGACATGTGACTGTTGAGCACCTGAAATATTACCTGTGCCGTCAAGGAATTGAATTTTTAATTGTGTTTGATTTAAACTTATTTAAAGAGCCTCATGTGGCTAGTAAGTACCACATTGGACAATCTAGGTCTAGAGGATGAAACCCTACATCCTTAGATTGATAATGGGGCCACTTCTGACCTGGGCATTGCCTTCTCACTCAGCCTAGAGTGTTCCGATCCCCCATCCTTCACCTGCAGCTGCTTGTAGTGTCGTGATTCAGCGGAGCTAGTTTGGGCCTCCATGCTTTTGCACAGCACTGGGACTAGGGCAAGAAAAGCCAGGCACTCACTCTCAATGTCGTGAAATGCAGAGTTGGGAAAGTCCTTCAGTGCTTTCCCTTCTCCATCAGTCCCCACTTGATCTTCAACCCCCCTCTCAAGCGCCTCCCCCACCAGAGAGCCTTTCCCAGCATCCCCAGCCAGAGCTGGGTCCCTTCCCATCCAGGTCACCAAAGCTTACACAAAACTTGGCCATTTTTCTTCTGACACCAAGCCCCCTGTTTTCCTATCTGCCTGTCTTCTGGCTGGTCAGTTCTTGAACACCTGGGACCACGGGTCATTCACTCCTATGTCATTGCATCCTAGACAGAAAAGGGCTCATTCGGCAAATGTAAATTGAATGATCACAATGGATTTTTGTGTCAATAGAGGTATTCCATTGATTGGGCCTGACCCACAGTGACAGCTGCCCCCCCAAGTTCTCAGATGTGTTAGAATTGGGGGTTAAGCCAAGACGTGATGTCAGCAAATGGAAGGGAGGGGACGAGAGGTTATCTTCTTGCATTCTCTTCTAAGTCTAGCTAGACTTCTCCCCTGAAAACCACCCCATTCCCCCCATGCCTGGCCCCTCCACAACCCATCTAGCTACCTTTTCTCCCCTCCCTGCCACAACATGTCCTTGCTCTGTTGGCCTCTGCCAGACTTTGGACTCTGTCCCACCCCCTCTTACCTCCAGTGGAATTGGATGCCATTCGTCTTGGCAACAACCTGGAGGCTATACTTGTCCTTCTACCAGCACTAATTAGTTACTGAACAAACAGCAAGAGAGCCTCAGGATAGGCCCATATGCAGGACTTTCAGACTGGGTGGAAAATGTCAACATGTAATGCAACTTCTGCTCTGAATCATGTCTGGAGAATGAAATGTGAGAGAGAGCCAAGTCCTGAAACACATGAGAAAAATAGGAGAGTGGAGCACAGTCCTCCCAGAGTGTCAGTGCCTTCGGAACATGATTGGGAGGGGGAACAATTCATGTGGCCGGGCAGAGCCAGGACGCTGCTTTGCTAAGCCTCCCCTTGCTCTGGGTCGCGCTGCATGAATGCACGGTGTTGACTGAAGTTTCGTGTCTGTGGATGGTTCAAAAGAAGTAAAAGGGTTGAAGATGCTTTTAAAATGTGGAACACCTGATATGGGATGGGAAGTTACAGCCAGGTAGGTTTTGCTTGGGGTCAGGGCTCATCTCAAACACACTCACTTATGATCAGAGGAACCACAGCCCACAGAGGGGAGGTGACTTTTCTGAGTGCACACAGCATGTTAGTAGCAAGGGATTCTGGGCCTTGAACCCACTTTCCTTGGTTCCTGGCAAGTGCCTTTTCTGCTGAAGCTCACAGAGGGATGTGGGCTCAGGGAAACACAAGCTGACTTTCTTTTTAAAGTGTCTCCCCTTCCATCCTCACAAAGGAGGATGTGGTACACGACTGTGTGAGCCCTGCGGGAGCAGTCTCCGGCATCACAAGCTCCTTGTCCCCAGAAGAGAGGAGAGCTGAGCCCCGTTGGCTCTCAGCTCTGATGTGGCCACACCGTCTGGGCGGGGTGGTCCGGACAAACTCAGAAGCTAGGGGTAAACGACGTTGGGTCAAGTCCTGGGTCTTCCACTTGTTTGCTCCTTCCTGGGAACATCATTTCACTTTCTGGGCTTCCGCTTTTCATCTGGGAAGTGGGGTGGGAAACCTGATCTCATAGACAATTTCTGAGATAAATGAGATGATGGTTACTAAGGTACCTAATTCAACAGCTCTATTTAGCAAACTGAGAAGCCACCCTGTGCCTCCTCTGGGGATTCAGGGGTGGCAGCCAGATGCCCAGGAGGTGGCGGGCATCCATCATGGCCCACGGGTAGAGGCAGGGCAGGGGTGGGGGTGGGGATGCGGGTGAATGTGGCCCCACTGGCTGCAGACTCTCAAACCTGAGGAGTTGTTCCCACCCCCTGTGTACCCTGCTGCAGCTCCACTCTCCTGCTGGCTCTGCAGCACCCCCTCCCCATCTCCCCAAGCATCTGGAGCAGCTGACTCAAGCACCAATGAGATCATGTTTTTATTTGCTCTGTTTGTTTTTTGTTTATAAAGCTGGGCTCCTGGGAGAAGCCCGATCCAAAGGCAGGTCTGAGAAGTGAAGGTCAGCCCTGAGGCTGACCACAGGACCACAGGGCCCGGGCCCAGCTGGGGAAAACACCAGGCCACCACACCTAATGGGCCTGTCCCAACTTGCACTGTGACAGCACTTCTCCTCTGCGCCCAGCCTGGGGCAGGAGGCTGGGGAGGTAGAGGCAAAGCCAGCAAGGACCCTGTCCTGGAGACCCTCAGGGGCTCACAAGAAAAGTGTAGAGACTATTGCATAACGCAATATGATCAAGCTGTGATGACAACAAAAGCTCATCAGCTCATTTGAGGATTAAATTAGTTGTAGCAAGTCCTTGAAAAAAGTTAACAATTATTCTTACAAAAACTTTAGTGCTTTAGAGTTCTGCCTTGGGGGTGGGACCGTGTGTGGTGGGGATTCTGTGAGGCATGTTGATTGAGACCAGGGAGCCTTCTTCTTCTAGGCTGGTGTATAGCCTCGTCACATAAAAAAAAATACTTAGTTCTACCTGCTGTGTGCTGGGATCTATGCTAGGTTCTGCTTTGAGGAGATGCCAGAGATGTGTAAGACTCGATCCCTGCCCTCCAAAAGCTCTTAGGTCTGGTGAGAAAGAGGACACATGAATAAACACACGACCGTGTGAACCCTGCAGGAGCACTCTCCAGCATCACAAGCTCCTGAACCTCCCATAGCTTGTTGCCCCAGCTGAACCCATATCCTTGGTATCATAATTATGCTTATCCTACAAGGCTTTTGTGAGGATGAAATAAAACAGGGGCGCCTGAGTGGCTCAGTCGGTTAAGCATCCAACTTCCAACTTCAGCTCAGGTCATGATCTCACAGTGCATGAGTTCGAGCTCCGCCTTGTGATCTGTGCTGACAGCTCAGAGCCTGGAGCTCGCTTCGGATTCTGTGTCTCCCTCTCTCTCTGCCCCTCCCTGCTTGCACCCTGTATCTTTCTCTCTAAACAAACAAACAAACAAACAAACAAACAAACAAAAAAAGAAAGAAAGAAAACAGTTGATGCAAAGTAGTTATTAGAGCTCCTGGCCCATTGTAAGAGCTCAGTAAGTGGGTGGATATGTGATGGGCACGGGGGTGCACTTGGAAGCATCACAGGGATGGGGATATTTGGGTTGGGGCATGAGAGATGATTAAGAGTCCAAAAGACAGAAAAACCAATAGGAAAAAGACACAGAAGGTATGAGATGACACGACATTCTTGGAAGGGAGTGGAGTGTTAGTGGAATGTTTAGAGATAGTTGGAAAGTTAAGGAGTCACTTCATGGGTTTCAAGGACCTTGAATGCCAACGGAAGTAGTAAGGCTTTTGTCTTATTGGCCTGTGGTTTTCAGTTCTCCATCCCTCTTCCTCCTCCTCCCACCCTCCCTTCTTTCCTGCCTCCTTCTTCCCTCTCTTCCTTTCCTCCTTCCTTCTTGCCTGCCTGTTGCCTCCTTCTTTCCAGCTCTCTCTCCTTTTTCCTTTTGGCATGGAATCCTTTGTTTAAAAGCAATCTTACACAGAAGCCCAATATAAAGAACAGAATGTGGTGGAATTACTCTGTTTGAAAAATGGCTAGGGAGCTGTCATAGCGTGGGTCACCCTCTAAGAAAGCAGAGTTTGGGCAGGTAGTTGTTTTTTGGACATAATCTCAGGGAAAAGTAGTAAGGGGGCTGGAAAGCAGGGGCACGAGGAATAAAACAAGGCAATACAAGTGTGCTGTATATAGCTGACCATCACTATGGGCAGTGGGGACTGGAATCTGCCCTCTGAAGAGCATATAGGAAGTATATGCTTCCTATATGCTTCCTAGCATAGATCCCAGTACACAGCAGGTAGAGCATAACTGTCTGAGGATGAAAATGGGGTCACAGGAATCCAACTGCTTCCCTTCCCCATTGGTTAAGGGGGATGTTAACCCCCTTTTCAGATTTGCCCAAGCATTAAGTGCTGAGCAGGAACCCATGGATGTCCTACTTCACGACATTAGAGAAACCCTAGGGTGGCAAGCGAGAGAGGTGGCGGTATAGGTGGGGGACCCCACCAGCAATGGCTGCAGTGAAAGGTGGGTGGGAAGGCCGTGAGTTGGGACACAAGCAATGTGAATGCAGGATCTGTCCCACAGCACAGGTGTGCAGAGAGGAGAGTTAGGAGAGGTGACAGAGCAGGTGAACACCAGTGAGGAAGGAAACCAAATCACTCGGAGTGGAAGGGACGGGGCGGAGGGGCACTGTTTTGGAGAGTGCTTGGAGGCAGAATCCACAGTGCTTGGTCTGGACATGCAAGATGAGGGAGAGATGGTGACTGGGAGATAGCCAGGCTTCCAGCTGGGGCTGCTAGATAAATGGCGATGCTCCCCACCCAAATAAGGAAATGAAAAGGGGGAGGAGGTTTCTTCATTTGTTTGAAATGGGGCAGGGGTTTCCCCTTTGCCAGATGAAGAGACAATGAGTCCTCAGCTTTCCTATGAGGCTTTACCTGCACGAATCAGAACACAATGCCAAAATCCAGCTAATGGGGCTGGGGCAGGGGTGTTTGCCCAGGGCTTGGTATTGATTTCTTTTCTTCACCACTTTCTCTTGCATCTACAGAGCTTTCACCTTCTTGTAGACTTAGAGCTTCCCTGCCTTGTAGACTTATAGACATTTGAAGCTGGAGAGACCTTGGTTTTTTACGCATGATGAAGCTGGCCACGATGAAGAGATATACCTGTGTATCAAAATGCCAACTGTAACCCAGACCCAATTCCTGTTCCTGTGCCTCTCCTCTGTACCTCCCCTGGACCCCGTTTTTGTATGCTGTCAGCTTTCTCATCTTAGAATGAGCCAAGGGACAGTCTGAGGCTTCGGATCAGCATCGCTCACTGAAACAAGCACACAAATGAAAAGCTTTGCCTGTGTACACCCTTTAGCATGGCCAGCGCCATTTCCCACTTATTACCTTTCTCAAGCCCCAGTTCTCTCCTTGTTTCATCCAGGAAGAAAATAAAGCAGTTTCCCCCAAAGTCTCATGGGCAGAGGTGAGACCTAGGCCTGAAACCAGGTCTCTTCCTGGATCTTCCCTTAGTTCTAACATGGGGTCAAAATCATGTGCATATAGGAAGCACACTAGTGCATAGCGGGTACCCTTACATGCTGTTTTCCTCTTCCTTCTCAGGTGATCTCTTACATCAAACCATGCTGTTCTCCTACCTCCTCTGGCCAGTGCATTCTGGAGGATTTTCTGGATCATTTTGTCCCTTTATAAAAGGACAAAAATGGGATAGAGACTCCCTGCTTCTCTAATTGCTCCCTGCCTTGGTCTCACAGCCCCTAGGATAAAGTCCGGATCCCTCACCCTGACGTGGAGGTATCCCATGTGTACTTCAGCCCCCCTGAATTTTGCCTTCACTTTTGAAACAATCCTGACCACTCTGGGCACAGTGCCCTGCCCTCTCAGTTATAGTTCTATGGTGAGAGCACTCAGTACCCAGGAAGTCACTGCCTCTTTGGGGAGTTGTACCCATCACTAGCCCGTGCCTCTTGACAGTTAGACAAGTCTTATGCATATCATGTTCCTCTGTTGATTAGTACAGAGCGTGGCACGGGCTAGGTAATCAGTAAATATTCATTGAATTAGTGCAGCAACAGATAAATGTAAAAATCAGTGAAGCAACAAATGGGGATAATGATAGCCGCCCTTAACGAGCTTGCAGATCTATCGTGGTAAAGATACAAGATGAGTGAGAGCAGAACAAAGTATGAGGTGCCAGACAAATATGGACCATTATTCCCATGGGTTTAGAAAACAGGCCCTGAAGAGTTAGCTTGTGTGCTCACATGGGCTGTGTGCATTGCTGTTTGGGCAGCAGGGATTGAACAGAACCTTGTAAAGTAACTGTGTTTATTGTTATGGAAGGAACCATGTTGTAGTTTCCGAATAGAGGTTGGCATAGAAAAGCATTCAGAACATATTCAGATCAACAGGGAAGTTTCACGCCAAAGGGCAGTCTGCCATCCTCACTTAGTACGTCACCTGGAAATTCCAAAGGGCTCAAGATGATCTTAATTTCTTAACTTCACTCAATTTCTCCGAGTCCCAACTTTTCAACGATAAGTGGAGACATAATAGCAACTGCCTCCCAGAGTGGTTGTGCTAGGGTTATGCAGATTAGACAATGCATGGCTGGAAGGCACCTGTCCTGGTGCCTGCCCCCTAGGAAATGCTAAGTAATCGGCAGTGATGCTGGTGATAATGATGTTGACGAGGCTGAGGCTGGAGATCTATCCCTCTCAGAACCCAGTGCAGCACCTGGCTTGTAGATCAAGCTAAGTAATATTTGTTGAAGAACAAATAAAGCCAGATCCTCCAGGAGAAGTGAATCAGGCAAGAGGGACAAACATGTGGAGTGAGTTACTCAGGAAAGCAATTGAAGCCAAGACTCTAAATGAGTTCATGAGAAATCAGGTTTGTTTCTTTATAAGAGATGGATGAAAAATATGGTGAAAAAACAGGAAACCGGGATCCTGATGAACCAGAAAGAAGGGCAGTAATTGAAAAAAGCCAGATGGTTTCTTCTTTTTCTTAGCGTTAGGTCCATCCCACAACAAATAGGGAACTGCTTCATATGAATGATATTATGATCATTTAACTGGGCTGGGCTGCAAGGCATGCTGGGATCTCAGTGATCTTTTGGGATCCTTTGAGATCTTTCGGCTGGGTAACTAACCAAGAGGTGAGATAAGGTCAATCCTTGATGAAGTATGGCACAGATGAATGCAGGGGATTGTAAGTACCCATCTGAGTATCTAGTGCTTTGGGTATAACTTGTCATGCTCTTTGCACTGTGACTACCCTGCTCCAGAGACAACTGATGAGACCAAGATTCACTCTCTGGCTAGAGTCTAGATATCAGGTAATGAGCAGCAGCCTTGAGAATCTGGCTTGACCACCTACCCTCCAGGAATAATCCATATTATATGCTGATAAAGGGACATGATTATGTTCTCTCCAGCAAAATTATGAATATGACACATAGAGAAAAATCAGTGAAAAAGAGTAGAAATAGCAGAGTAACCAATGAGTAGAGGCAGAAACGTAAAGAAAGAGACAGAGAGGAAGCCCTGGAAGAGGAGTACCAGAACAGGGAGTCCAATGACTGCTTCTAAAGACAAAAATTCCAGGCTGCTATTGTTTCTTATGCCACAGGGCATTGTGAGAGTCATTCTTCTTGAAGCCTGGCAGAGCAACTGCCAGTTTCTGGGACTTCCTTACTTCCCTGAGTATCTTTCCACAAAACCTCTGTACCTGAGGCAACCTGGATTTTTGTTATTTGCAACCTAAAAGAGACACCTGTCTACGTGTTCTGTTTCAGGCTTGGGGAACACCTACACTGAGTTCTATAGAGAAGGTCTGCAGATGAGAGCCCTGGGCCAGGTATCTTCATCCCCCCAATCTGCCTTCATGATTCACTCTGGGTTCGCCTAGCTTAGGAAATATCCCCATCCATTGACAGAGTCCTGGGGTGGTGGGGAGGTCCCAGGACTCAGAAAGAGGTCAATATGAAAGACATAGGCTCTTAGGACCCCAGCTGATAGGTCTAAGATGTCAGAGCAGAAATTTGTCCAAGCAGGAGATGGGATTCATGTCAGGAGTGAGAGGGATGCCTGCGATATCAGTGGGTATCCCTTGTCCTAGATGGGGGTGTGCTCTAAGCAGCCCATGGGCACAGAGATGCCCAATGGCTACAGTCAGGCTCACCAGACATGAGACACTGTTGGCAGTGACCAGTGGCAGATCATTGCTCTTGGAGAGGGGTGTCAGCACTTGTTGTACCATGCTCAATTATGAATACTACTGCTAAGTTGACTAAGGCAGGATAGGGATAAAGCTGAAGCTTCATGGGTTGTTGGAGAGTTGGCCTGGGAGGGCAGGAGCTAACAGCTGCACTTGGGTTTATCCATTTGGTGCAGACTCTGGCTAGATATATTCTCTGCTCTTCTCTAAGCTGCGGTACTGGTAAAGACCTGTCCCATTCTTCTCTCTATTTCCAGCATCCAGCATGGTGCATGGTACATGGGAGGTACTCAATAAATCACTGCTGAATTTATGAATAAATCATTTAGGGTTGGGATTGCTGTCCTAAGAAAAGCATAAATCTAAGATTCCAAATATTATAATACTCTCCAGTGTGAGACCTTCTCGGGTAATCGTAGGCAGGATTCATTAATACACTTCGTGCTTGAAGTAGAAGTAGCTGTGACATGGGAAAAAAACAATTTTTTATCTGGAGACGCTGGTTCAAATCCTGCCTTTGGCAGTTACTAGCTGGGGGGCCTAACAGAGGGCTACCCAACACCTCTGTGTCTGTTTTCTCATCTGTAGAATGAGGAGAGGATGCCTATTCATGAGGTAACTGAGGATTTGGTGGGATGACATGTGAGAAAATAGCCCACAGCATAGCTTGATAAATAAATGTTTGTTGGATGGCAAATGCCATTCTGGTGACTAAAGTTCACCATGGCTCAGTTCTGCTTTTTGCCTTGACTCATCTCCCTGTTGTCTGCCAGGAACCATGCTGTGCTCAGCCTGTTTTTTTCTTAAACTAAGAGGGACATTCATAGGGCTGGCTGGCATCTGGTAGAAAGCCACTCTTGATCATCTACTGCCCATGCTTGCAGTGATAGACAGACTCTAAAAGGGGAGTCTTGGACACTGAACATGTGAATCTGTCACTGAAGCCACTTCTTGAGGACAGTATGGACACAATCAGAGAGGGAAGGATTCAGCAGCGTCAGCTGGCTGGCACCCCATGGCAGCAGGGGATTCTTATTTTAGAAATGCCTCTGAGCTTATGGAGGTATCCTGTGGGTTAGAGAAGCCATGAGTTCAGTTTGCTAAATACATAATTAAATAAGGCAGAATGTCAAGAGACAGGCAGAGATGAATGTTATGTATTTATGGAGTGATATGTTGGGAAAAGGCCATGATAACTATCTTATAATCTTTCTTGACAAATCTTTCCTGCTTTGTAGACAAAGCAGCAGATTTCAACTGCAGAGAGCATGAGGATTCACATGGAGGACCAGAGGAAGATTGCAGGTTGGGATGCGTCTCTGAAGAATGGGATACAACACCACATTCATTGACTGGACAATCTGAGCCAGGCTCTTTCTATATCTTATCTCTCATCCACACTGTGGTCCTACACAGTAGAGGTTATTATCTCTACTTTAGTGAAATGGAAACTGATGCCCACAGTTGTGAAGTGGCTCATCTGAACTCATGACGCTAATGAATGTCAGAGATGGGACTTGAACATCCAAAGGGTATTGTTCTATTGAATCACACTGCCCAGGGATCATTCTGGTTTATAAATTACATTTGAATGTAAATGTTATGCACTTATTCCATCAAAAGGTGGAGAAGCAGGACTTCAAGGTGAACCTTTTATTTAAAGAGGGTGTTAAGAATACTCTAACCAATTTTCTGTTGTACCTTACTACTCTGTGTATTTGGCATGTCATCACCACAACACAGTTGTCCAATCCGTGGTGCAACTGAGAGTTCTTGATCTCTTTGAAGCATAAAATTCTGTTGACCGCATCTCTCCTCTTGGTTGGCTCCACCAGCCATGGATTAAGTAATAACTGTCTAGTTGTTCTACCTGCTCCAGGGTGTCTCGGCTCTAGTCCATCTTCCAACATGGAAGCCAAGGTGATCCTCCCAAAGTCTGACTCGGTTCATGTCTCAGCTTTGCGCTCAGATCTAGAAGGGCTGTCTCTTGCTAATCACATCTTGTCCAGTTTTGAGGTCTGGCATGTGAGATACTCTCAATCTCCAACCTTTCTGATTCAGCCCATCAAAACTACTGGTTACTGATCCCTATACTCTGTCTGCTCTTCCTCATCCCTATTCTTTAGCTTATTCCATCCCTAGATATTTTTCCTAGGGATAAGTATGAAAATCATACCAATCATTCAAGCTTGAAGATAAATACTGCCTCTTTCCCTAATTCCACATCCCTTCCCCTTTGCACTGAATATGCTTGGAAAATGACTTATGTTCGAGAAATTCCTAAGCGTTCATAAGAATATTAATAAAACCCCTATTATGCACCAGGCACTGTGCTAGGCAATGGAGAACTGTTGGCCTGAATTGCAGGAAACGGAACAGTTATTATCTGCATAGACATGTTAATGTTTAGAGTCTATTCTTGGGTTGTATTAGCTAACATTTGTAGTGAACATTGTGATTCAAAAAGCATCTTCACACTCATACACTCATTTGATCTTCAGCATAATCTGGCAAAGATATACAGGTCACAGAGTGTTACGTTTAGGTCAGGGTTCAGAGACAGTGGAATGACTAGTTTCAGGTCATTACACCCAGGAAGTAAGGAATTAACTTTTCTATCTCTTAAATCTCTTAAAGTTGAATTGTTTGTGGTTTTGAATCTCAATTTCTACAAAGCTTGAGATACATGTTTTTATTTTCCTTTTTTAAAATCAATTTTCATTTTTTCAACTAGATAATGTATGAATATAGTTTTTTAAAAAAATGAATACTACTAAATGTCTTATAACAAAGAATGGTAGTCACTTTTCTCTCTGTCCCTATCTACCGGTTCTGATGCCATATTCAGACATTTCAACTAGTTTGACTGGTTTTAAGTATATGTTTCTAAGTAAAATTTGTATGCTGTTTTTTAACCTAACATTTTGAGACTTCTGTTGAGCTCAACATGATTTGCTGCCATTATCCTGATATGGTAATTGAATAATTAGTTTTCATACACCATCATCCTGACGGGTGTAAAGCAGTATTTCGTCGTGGTTTTGATTCACATGTTCTGTAACGGCTAATGAGGTTAGGCACATTTGCATGTGCTTATTGGCTACATGTAGAGTTTATTCAGAGAAATGTCTATTCACTGAGAAATGTCATTATTTCACTGGTTGTCCTTTTATTATTGAGTTGTAAGAATTATTCATATATTCTGGATACAAGTCCCTTGTCAGATACATGAATTGTGAATATGTTCCCCTTATCTGTGGGTTATTTTATCACTTTCTTGATAGTGTTCTTTGAAGTACAAAAGTTTTAAATTTTGATCGTTCAAATTATTTTTATTTTCTTCTGTTACTTACATTTTGGCATCATATATAAGACTTTGCCTAACCCATGGTAATTAAAATTTATTATCATAATGTCTTCCAAGAGTTATATAGTTATAGCTCTTAAATTTAGGTATATATAAATGCTGAGTTATATTTTGTATATGGTGCTATTGAATTTATTTTCAATTGTTTCTTTCATTTGATTTATAAAATGAATTTTTTCCTATTAATATTTCAATTGCCTATAGCAGTTATATAGAAAACATATTGATTTTTATATATTTATTTGCAAGCAGTAACCTTTCTAAACTCTATTAATAAAGTGTTTAGTTTTTTTTTTCTTTTGGGGTTAAGAAACAGAAAATAATAACTGGGTTTTAAATATCCTTTTTTCTTTTTTTTAAGTTTTTATTTATTTATTTTGAGGGGGGAGGGGCAGTGAGAGAGAGAGAGAGAGAGAGAGAGAGAGAGGGAGAGGAGAGAATCCCAAGCAGGCTCCACACTGACAGCAATGACAGGGATTCAGTCTCACAAACCATGAGATCATGACCTCAGCCAAAATCAAGAGTGGGACACTTAACTGACTGAGCCACGCAGGTGCCCCTGAAATATCTTTTTTAATACATATATCTCTTTCTATGTTATTTCACAGACTCAAACTTCCACAACAGTGTTAAATCATAACAGACGAGATAGTAAATGTCTGTTTTGTTCTTGAATTTAATGATAATGCACCTGCTGTTTCATTAACTTTTAAATTTTTTATTTTTTATTTTTTTTAACGTTTTTTTTTAATTTATTTTTGAGACAGAGAGAGCATGAACGGGGTAGGGGCAGAGAGAGAGGGAGACACAGAATCGGAAGCAGGCTCCAGGCTCTGAGCCATCAGCCCAGAGCTCGACGCGGGGCTCAAACTCACGGACCGCGAGATCGTGACCTGAGCTGAAGTCGGACGCTTAACCGACTGAGCCACCCAGGCACCCCTCATTATTAACTTTTAAATTGACTTTTCACATTCTTTACCATGTAAGAACTATCCTTCTATTCCTTCTGTACTATTTCTAGTTTAATCAGGACAGTATGGTAAATGTCATCAAGATGACCACATTTTTTCTCCTTTATGACCATGTTTTTTTCTCCTTTAATCTGTTGTAATAATGTAATGTGGTTATCGACATATTTTAATGTCAAGCAGGGGAGGAGCAGAGAGATGAGAGAATCTGAAGCAGGCTTTTGGCTCCAAGCTGTCAGCACAGAGCCTGATGCAAGGCTGGAACTCAGGAGCAGTGAGATCATGACCTGAGCTAAAGTCAGATGCTTAACCAACTGAGCCACCCAGGTGCCCCCAACATATTTTTTTTTTTCAGTATCAAACCATCCTTGCATTTCTGGACTGAATCTTGCTTGGTCAGATGTGTTATTTTTTTGAGATACTGCTGGTTTGAATCTACTCACATTTTATTTATTATACTTGCACAAATGATATTGTTCAACATGAATCAATGCCAATTTCCCTTTCTTGAGCCAAGCCAAACAACATTAAGAAAGTAAGGGGGGAGGTTACCAAGAAAAGGCCTAGATGAGATTTCAAGATCTCATTTCTATTCACTTTTGGACAACCTAGTCATTGCCCATCTGACAAAGTGCTTGTTCTATATCACAGTTTCTCACTCCAAGGTTCTGCCCCTATTTTAATAAAGCACAGAAAGAAAAGGGCCGAAACATCCCAGGACAGTCTCAGTAACATAAAAGTGCAATTGCTCAATAGTTATGCTACCATTTATTAAGATTTTTCAACATGTCATCCTGTACTTGATACTGTATATATTATTTCTTCCTCTCTTTATTCTCCCCCACCCTTCTTCTTCTTCTTCTTCTTTCCTCTCCTTCTCCCTTTCCCCTTCACCTTCTTATTCTTATTTTTGGCAGGAAAACACATTGTCACATCAATTTGTGTTTTCTATTTGACAGGAGATTGGAAACCTGTCTGAAGTACACATTCCCTCACCTTGGCAAATTTATTAAAAGCTTTTGTGTTGCGTCTCTGCAGAGAGAGGGCTTCTAAAAGATACCCTCATATCTATTCACACCCTCAAGGCTTTGTTTGAGATACTTATTGAGGGAAGTTAATATTTGGGGTGGAGAAGGAGGCAGAACTAGAACTAGCCCCACAAGGTGAACAAAGGTTATCATCTCCGAGTTGGGGGGATGGGGGAGATGCTGTGGCATCACATGTGGCATCCTGAGAAGTGCCAGAGTCTCTGATGGGGCGGTGCATGGATGCCACAGAATTGACCACTGAGAGTTAACACCTTGGGATCCTCGCAAAACAGCCCAGTGCTCATGCTTAGCATGATGGCAGAGAGTCTCCTGTTTGAAAATGGATACATTTTCATTTTTACATCTCAGTGAAGAGCTATAGAGTTGAGAACAGAGGACATTCTGCCATTTTTCAGGTCCCATGAAAGACCCCTCAATCTTTATACATTGCCTAGAAAGAAGCTAAGAGATCCCCCCAATTCCAGCTTACCAGAGTAGTGGCTTGCTTCTTTCAACTCAGTGTTGGGGAGAAAATTCCTGTCTTCTATCTATAGATCTATAGATCTATTCTATCTTCTAGATATATTCTATATCTAGAATATCTATCTAGATATTCTATCTAGATATCTATATAGATATCTAGAAGATATCTATATCTTCTATACTCTCATTCAAACCTCAGGAAGTATTTTGGGTTTAAAAAAAAAAATCATTATTCCCATTTGCAGGTGAAGAAACTAATACCCAGAGAGGTTAAGTCACTTGTCTAAGGTCCTGATATCATTTTAAGTTGTCCGGAGTTCAGAAACCATGGCTCAATAATTACACTAGTTTGCCTTACTTAAAAAAAAAAAAGATATTTCTTACTGAAGGGACTACTTTGTGCCAGCAAAATGCTAAATGCCATATCTATGTACCTAGAGTACATACCCATAAATGGATATATAAATATCTACATTGATTAATTAATGTATTTAATCTCCAATCCCTACAAGAAGGTCTTCCTATTATATTAATCATCTCATCTTATCATAAGGCAAAAGGTGGAGAATCATGCTGGTAGTGTCCAGCTCCAGTCCTGCTGCTGACTCTGCACTCTAGTTTCTTCATTTATGAACGTGAGAATAGCAAAACTTGCCTTTCCATGATTATTATGGGCACTGAGTGAGGTATTGGAAATAGCAGATCTTGTTAACTGTAAAAAGATGTGCACATGTGGACCTCGCCTTCTATCGAGATTGCAGCCTGTGTTGCTCATCTTGACTGAGAGCCTCTCTCAGCAGTTACCAGGATACTGAGACATACATTACAATGCAGAGGGGACCAAGACACCGGGAGTTGGACACCGGCCTTGGAAACTGATTGTTTACATTTGTTTGCAGTCTCCCTGAAGCAGAGGTTAGGTCATAGTTCTTTGGGCCTGGCAAAGTCAGCTGGAAACTGCTCGTGGTCCGGCACCCCTTCTGATCGCTTCTTTCCAGTCCTTCCCTGCATTCAAGGAAGACAGACAGCAAGATGCGCTCTCATCACCACACCGAGGAATCTCCTCTTGGCGGCCTTTCCAAACAGCAGAGGTGCTGAAGATCCGATGTATGCAGTGCATCCACGGGGCCCAGAAGGTGATCTTCCAGTAGAAATCAAGCCGTCACGACGAAGGTCTAAAGAGACTTGCTCCGCAGGTGTCTGCACTCAGGATGACATCAAGGCACACGTCTATGCTCTGAGGTTGCTGCTTAGTGTTGGCTACAGTGAGTCGCTCAGGACAAGCGGTCAATCCTGGGTAGTGAGGGAGGGGTCTAAAGTGTCTGTGAAAAAGTTACTACAGTCAGCCTCATTGGGGTGAGAGTTCTGAGGCACCCCAAAAAGGCAGCCGTACTATGTCAAAGGCAAAGGGGGGTTCCAGGAGAAAAGCAGTAGAACACCACTGGGAAAGAAGGCATCTGGGAGACAACAATAACCACCCTGAGGATACAGACCCATGATTCGCTCTGCTCATGCTGCACTCCAAGGGACCTGACAATGCCCGGGGCGTACTTGATATGCTATCAATATTGGTCGGTCACTGAGTGAATGAGTATGTTGGCAGTGAGTGGGGTTGACCCCACTTAACGTAAGTCTTTTTATAAATTAACAATTTCTACTTGTGTAGGAATAAATTCCTCATGAACCCACAATTTCTTTCTCATCAAGAATTATAATGTGAGGTATGAAAGGAGAAACAGTCCTAGGCGCAGAATCAAAAGTTCTGGGCCTGAATCTTGACTCTTCCTCTGACCAGCTGGGGGGCCATGGAGAAGTCACAGAAAGATTTTAAACTTCAATTTCCTTATCAGAGAGTTGAACATAATAATTCCTACCTCATGAGGCCCCCACCGCCCCCCCCCCCATTTTTAAATAATTCGGTGACAAAATGTGTGTCATCTGCCAGTACCGTCTCTGGGAAGTGGCACTTAAGGGTAAGAGCCCGTGCTCTGGTATCAGCATGTGCTTGGCCGCTTATCAGCTGAGTGTCCTTGGGCTGGCTATTTCACTTTTCTGTCTCCTCTTCTTCATCTTTAAAAAGAGGACAGTGATATCGCTCCATGGGGTTGAAGGGATAATTAATGCAAAGTAGTTAACATGCTGCCTAGACTATGACAAACATATTATTATTATTAATATTATTATTATTACTACTTCTATTGGAAAAAGAAGCAATTTTCATTTGCAGATCAGCTTTTGATACGATAAAGATGCTTATTGTTTCTAAGGATTTTTCTTGAAAAAAATATATACTTTCAGGGGCGCCTGGGTGGCTCAGTTGGTTAAGCGTCCTACTTTGGCTCAGGTCATGATCTCATGGTTCCTGAGTTCAAGGCCTGCTCTGTGCTGACTGCTCTGTGCTGACTGCTCAGAGCCTGGAGCCTGCCTCAGATTCTGTGTGTCCCTTGCTCTCTGCCCCTCCCGTACTTGTGCTCTCTCTCCTTCTCTCTCTCTCTCTCTCTCTCTCTCAAAAATAAACATTAATATATATACACTTTCAGGGGCACCCGGGTAGCTCAGTCAGTTAAGCAACGACTTTTGATTTCAGCTCAGGTCATGATCCCAGTGTTGCGGGATCAAGCCCTGCCTGGAGCTCCATGCTGAGCATGGAGCCTTCTTGGGATTCTCTCCTTCCCGCTCTCTCTCTGTCCCTGTACCTGCTCATTTTCCCTCCCTCCCTCCCTCTCTCTCAAAAATAAAATTAAAATAAAAAAATATATCAAATATAATAAAAAATAAAAAAAATTTTTAAATATGTACTTTAAGAACATAGCCACCTCATACTTCTGAGTTTCAATGCAGCGTGTCATTTTTTTGCATTTTTATTCTTTTGGAATAGAACCATGAAAACATGCAAGGACTTTACAAAGTGGACAACATCCTCTGCCTTTCCCCAGATCTTCAGGATATAATCCAAGTTTGTGATGCAATTAAGAAAGAAGTGTAAACCAGGGGACACCTATCACACTGAGACAGCACGTGGCTGTTTTCCAGCGTGATCTCACAGAGAATCCTTAGGTCATACCTGGTTTCTGCGCCCCAAGTCTCATCTCTCAAACGGGGATCCCTGATTCACAGTGTTAGGGAGTGGCTCAGAATATACCTTCTGTATGGAAAAGCTCTTTAACCGGCAGAAGACTGATGTACGTGCTATGATGCTGTCCTCAGGGCAAACCCCTCCTGCTCCCTCCTTCTGGGTCCCTGCTGGTTGAAACACCCCCTAAGGACCCTCCTCTTTCCTACTCACTGAATTTTCCACAGCTCTCAGAAAACATGATTTCTCTTTCTACCGTGGTCTCTGCCCAGGGGGAAATGGTAGCATTTTCATGACAGCTTCCTAATAGCTGACATCTCCCTTCTTTCTAATGCAAAGGGGCTGCTCACAGAAATTCTGAAGGTCAGAATCTTCAGTCACACAGTCCTGCTGCTTTGCAATCTTAATGACTTACAAATGGCATTCCCATAGGGAAGACTGTTCTTGCAAGAGCTGGCTGGAACCCCAGAGCCACCTCCCTTCCCTACCTTTTTTTCATTTTCCTCTCGCTTCCTGTGAGGCCCTGGGTGTTTGAATCAATCTTCAGGTTAAGGGGTTCGGGAGAGGAGCACGGCCCAGAGGACCCAGAACTAGAGCAGGTTCCTGTCTGGGCCACACAGAGCTCAAGACCCAGAGGCTTCGGCAAGCCAGGCTCCGTACCCTACTGTTTTACCGGATGCTATGCTATAGCTAACTTGATTCTCACAACATTGTAAGGTAGGAATGATCTGCCAAGTTTTCCAGATTAGAGAACGGAGAGACAGAGAGGTTGAGCAACCTATCTGAAATCACACAGCTGGTAAGTGGCAGAGCTGGAATTCAAATGCGAATCTGCCAGACACTCGACCTCAGGTTTTTTGCCCCCATGACAAACTACCTCCTGACGGTAAGACAAGGTAAGTCTGTGGGCTGAATCCCAGGAGTATTTTGCCTTGGTAGCAAAGACTTTTTCCAAATGCAAGTAGAGTATTAATGAATGATTTCCCAAGGAGATTTGCATACAGGGAGGGCTGGAATACCAGTGAGGGCACTCATGAATATCAGCAATTGCATCAGCTGGGCAGTGTTCCTCCTGAACCTTCTGGTCTCAAAGACCCAGAGGTTATTTCTGATTACATCAGCAGCTGCACAGATCCAGTTTAGGAATCTTGAAACCACATATGTGACTCACATGTCGTTGTTATAACAGTAGGAAACACATTAACTCAGCTTTAAAGAGCGTTCAATGAAAATTTGGGCTTCCAGAAACCAGTTTCTCGGTTTGTGAAGCACACAATCTGAGCCTGTCTCCTGATGACAGTGTCGTAGTGTTAGCCTGTACATTATGTGACCTGACAGCTTAACAAGACTATATTTGCTTTTGGAGACTCTGTGTTCCAGCACATTCCACTGAACTTATAGCAGGTGACTAATGAGTATTTCACCACCATGACATTTTGAGTTTCAAGCCATAGGGATGGTCATTCGATTGAATAATATATTAAAAATGTTTCTAAAAACTTGTATTACAAAATCATTCTGTGGAAACCATAAACAAAGGCTCTTTCAGTCTCGTTCAAGACCAACGATACTGCTGGTCTGTTACAGACATTTCTGAATGAAGGAAGGTGTCACTTCTGTTTTCCAAGTAAATGCTGTTGATTCTTTTCATAGACTTTGTGTGCTTAAAATCAGAGTTTTCCCATAGTCGGATCACCAGTGTGGGGTCTCAGAAATACATGACATTCTGAAGTGTTCGCGTGGGAGTTAAAGACCCGAAGCATATTCTAGAGAACAGGAACTGAGGCAGGACAGAAATGATTAGATACAGCCCAACACGAGTTCACTGTCAAGTTCTGCTCCTGTCCCGGCTGTGTGATCTTAGAAGGGTCACTGGACTTCTTTGTACCTCAGTTTCCTTGTATCTAAAATGAGGAAACTAATTTTACTTCACGGGGAGCCCTGTGAGGATGGATGGAAAGTGCCTGGTATATAGGAAGTGCTCAGGTATGTGGTTTTATTCATTTCTTTGTCTCTGTGGGAGGAGGGGACAACCGGATAAATAGTGAAACTGCGTCTCAAGTCAAGACATAGGGGTTGCTACAGAGCCTACGGGATGGGAGGGAATTTGGTAGAGCCAGAGTTACAGGAGGGGAAGGAGGGAGGAACCAGCAGCACACCCGTACTGAATGACTGCCACCATGCGCCAGGGATTAGAGTGGGTGTCAGACGAAACAGGATAAGTTCTGTTAAAAGACATGAGAGTCTAACTTGTGCAGACTGGTTTGACTTAAGAGCTTTGCTCTTTGGGGTTTTCTGTCTCCTGCTTTTTTAGGTGATGTAGAGAGAAGGGCAAAGGAACATATGCTTTTATTTACTTGAGAAGGGGAAAAAAAGGGAGAGAGAGAAAACAGAAACTAATGTTGGGCCATTAAAACTCTGGTAAAAACTGAAATCGTGGTGCGTTGAGATTTCCTTGTCATGTTAATAGGTTCTTGGGTATAAAATGATGGAGTACCAGGGGTCTAGTAGTTATTATTGGAAAATTAAATAAAAATATATCCACAAAGATAAAGACCTGATGTGATAGTTCTCTAGATTTTGGTTTGTTTACGGTAAAGAAAGTAAAAGCAGCTTGATTTGAGTTTGTATTTGGCTTTGTAAGGAGTTTTATGTGGGTGATTTTGCATATACACATGCACTGCCTTCCAAGAAATGTCAGCATCTGCACAACTGGGAGACAAGCTTTGGTTTGCTCATAAAAGTCTTTATCGTCTTTTGGGAAGTGATTCAACTGGACTTGATGGGCAGCTGGATAGAAATTCTAGTGAAAAAGGGGACAAGACCAAGCTCATATGCACACAGAGGCTCAGCAAACATGGCTTTGCAACAGCCTCTATAAAGCAGCTTCAAAAGATTTATTTGAGCAGTGTCCATCAAAATGTGAATGCATGCCAAAGAACCCGTGTGGACCTAGACTGCATTATATCTACTCAGTGGGGTGTATGATGAGGCAGAACTTTTTCAGTCCCACCCTACCCTGAGAACTCCATTAAAAGTTTGTTGAGCATTTTCTCACTGTAGAGATACCACATTAGACATACATAAAGCCTAGGGCCAATCAAACTCACTGGTGGTGACATGAATGAATGAGTGGACATGTTGATGCTCTGTCCAGATCCCCTCAGATTCCTTTTACGTTTCTACACACTTTCTCTGGCTTCTGGTGCCTTTGTTTCTAACAGATGGCACCCTTGGGATACTGGAGCCATTCTGCCCAACAGCACAGAGAACTGGATATACTCAGGATTTTACAATGTGCTGGGTGGCCCTCTGCCAATGATGAATTGTAGTGAAGAATTTGAACACTTAGCTCCATTGCCTTGAATCTGAATGAACTCAGGTGTCATTTCTACTTCAGAGCCTCCTGTGAGATCAGGCTGACATTGGACTTTCCCTGGAATCGTACCCTTGTTTGCCTTCTTCCCCTTCACTCACTCCGTTTTCTTTAGGTTCTTCTGGGGACATTTCCCTGATAAATCACTTACATTTGAATTGTGCATCTGCATCTAGGCAAACTGACTTAAGGCAATTTATTAATCCAAATGCTTCATGTTGAAATGATGTGTCTGTATGTGTCCGAGTGTGCAATTTTAACTCTTTTAAGTTCTTCTCCTGGCATAAAAGGGGTCTGGCTGGTAGGGGGATGTTATGGCTCCCCCATGAAGGAAAAAGTTTATTCTTGCCATCCATATGTTGGGAGTGAGACAGAGATCCCTAGAATGGGATTACGGACTGTGGGTGCTGAGAATAATCTCTACTAGGAGCTATGAAGAAGGTGGTACTTTGACTCACAGTGAATCAGGAGAGAGAAAGAGAGAGAGAGAGAGAGAGAGAGAGAGAGAGATTTTGAAAGAGAGAGCGAGAGCGTGTGCGAGCACGCCAGCAGGGTGGAGTAGCACAGGTGATGTAAAGTGTCCTGAGACCCCGACAGCAGCTACTGTTTCAAGCAGTGATGGATGGAAGAATTCACACGTGTCTACCTTCACAAACGTGTGGAGCATACAGTTTTCCTTGGGAATTCTGAGGAAATAACGGGGACCATGAGATCCTGATATTTTCCGAGAGACAGCTACCAGCTCAAAAGGCATTCAGGCCATATCATCACAGGTTTCTAATAATACAAATGGTCCAAAGGAATATCATGCATGTCTATAGACTCAGCTGCCTCTGGAAGTCAGGGGCTCACTATCAGTGGAAACCCCCAAACAGAGATGGAAAGAGCAGCCAATAGGCACATTATAGCTGGGATTCCAGTGTCAACGGGGTGACAGGGGGAATCAATGAGGTGGTCCAGTCCCCTCCCTCACTTTTTTAACTCCCCGATTGATGACTGAATCTTTGAAAGAAGAATGCCTATTTGGGCCCAGATCTTATTCAAGAAAATGAAACTTCACATACATGATTCATTTTCTTTTAATATGAATGCTCACTCTGGGCTCTGAGCTGAGGTATCTGGTGCCTCCTCATAGTGTAGTGACTGGGACCCGTTCTTTCTTTTGGAAATTGCCAAAAAAGCTAAGAACTCAAGGAGAGGTGGAAGGTAGGGAAGACATCGCTCCTCACTTGGCTAGTACTGTCAAAGTTGAAGAAAGGATAACTCTTTCTTTAATTTTTTACAAATGTTTGTTTTGGGGGAGGGGGGAGGGGCAAAGAGAGAAGGGGACATAGAAACCCAAGCAGGCTCCAGGCTCTGAGCTGGAGCCCAACATGGGGCTCGAACCCACAAACTATAAGATCATGACCTAAGCCGAAGTCGGAGGCTTAACCGACTGAGCCACCCAGGCACCCCAAGAAAAGGATACTCTTGACGGAGGTGATAAATGGTCCAGGAGAGAGCAAGCAAATAGTTTCATGGAAAATGCCCAGCTCTAAACTGCGGTAACTTTTCACAAAACAGGGTGGTTACAGGAAGGAGAAAAAGACGGGTCCATGCCCTTGACCTTCCCGCGTAGACAATGCGGTCTGGAGAAGAGAGGGTTACACTGTGTGCAGAGGACTCACTGCTTTCCCTCTCCATTCACCCAAAATCCCACTGGGATATTCTAATCTCCTTGGAACAAGCTGCATTATCTGTACTCTCAGCACAGCTCACGTTTCAAATGGCAGGCTGCGGAGCGATCTGATTGTTTTATAGGCACAGCCAAGAGGGGAGCTCCGATTCCTGTCTCTTGGCCAGGTGCCCTCTTTGAGGGAGAAGACCTGTGGTGTATAGAGACCAGCCAAGTGCTTAAAGATTTCAGGAACTTCAAAGGCAGGGGAGGGGCCAGAAACAATAAAATGGAAAATGATAAACATTCAGCTTCAAGACGAGCCGAGTTAAAATCCCTGAGAAATTACTCTGAGCAGAGTGAGGGGCTGATTCTCAGAGGCCCGTGGCAACATTCCACAGCATTACACAACGTTCCAAGAAGCAATTATTAGCTTTGTTTTAGTAGTGATTAGCACAGTTAATGACTCGTAGAGGCGGAAGACAATGCAAGTGGGAAGGTGAGCCCAGAAAGGGGTTTCTGCTCCAGTCCCACACTCTCCAAATAAGGGGAGCTCATCTCACCTTTCAGGGGTCTATGACACCTTCACCCATTTCGAAATTTCAGTTCTGAAACTATTGTATAAGGAGAAACCATATAAATATAGTATATATTTTAGGTCAAAAGCCATTGCTGTAGAATGGCTGGATGAGATATGCATTATTAAAGGATTCAGCACTTCCTGTGAGCAAAGCTATGCCTCAGGACTCTATGTCATTAGATCCGGGGAGAGTCAAAGTGATCAGCTGAATGTTTAGGTCCAAAACATTGGAAGAACTCAGCCTGACTGTCCTGAGGGACTTCAAATAGCTCAAGCAGCATCAAAAAAAAAAAAAAAAAAAAAAAAGTTGATGGATGTAATTCAATTAAGCAACTGTATGTGAACATTTATTATGTGCCTGCCATTTATCAAGGAACATGGGGTACACCAGTGACCAGAACATAGAGCCCTTCTCTCATGCCGCTTACATTCTAGGGAAGGAGACAGACAATAAATGAACGTCACAGTCATGAACAGTGTGCTCTAAGTTGATAGCGCTGTGGGAGAGAAGAAATGGTGAGCACGGGTAGGAGTATCGGCAGGGCTCAGACGTAGGCTGCAAAATTAAGCAGGTGGTCAATTTGGAGTCATTAAGATGGTGAGATGGAAGCAAAGACAAGAAGGAGGTGATGAAGTTAGCCTACAGGCTTCCGCAGGAGGAGCATTCCAGAAAAAGAGAAGAGTTCCTTCAAAGAGCCAGGCCAGGAATTGTGGTCTGTGTGTGCTGGAATGGAGGGGAAGCCTACGGGGCTACCATGGAATGAGTGATGTGGAGAGAGGAGGGAGACTCAGAGAGGTGAGGGAGCAAGGGAGGTCCTGCCACGTCTTTGAGACCATTATGAAGATACCGTTAAGGTACAATGTTGCAAACACTAAGTCTGAATGCCTAGGGGACTTGAATAGCTCAGACAGAAAATTAGAGACAAAAAATCCTACAGTCCGTCCCTGCCTTCAAGAAGTCGAGTAGGAGAGATAGAGAAGTAAAAATATAATAGTAACAATCCATGAGATAAGCAGATAATGCAGTCAATAAAGTCTATGATGTAGGGATACAGAGCAAGGTCCATGACCCTGTTTGGAAGAGGCAGGGAGGATTTCTTAGAGGAGAAGATTGGTTGAAGAAGGGGAAGACACACTGACAGGTTAAAGTCAAGGCTAAGTTTGTCAGGCCTTACTTTACAGATGTGCCCATGGGGACACTGAGATTTAGGTGGCTTGCCCGGAGGTGGCCAGCTAAAGTCGGCCTTCAGTCCAGGCTGCTTTGTACCAAGGTAGCTGCCTCGCCCATGCATGGAGCCAGTGGGAGTTCTGTCTGAACTGATTCTTTTCCAGCTTCCTGCTGAGGTCCCGGGATGCAGAGCTTTTGCTTGGCTTGTTGTTGGTGACGTTACCAGCTGCATTCCATAACGGTGTCTCTCTCTTCTCCTTCAATAAAGGCTAGACAGGGGATATTGTTAAGATGATCCTGTGCAAGTGAATCTTCCATGCTGGTAAATCTTAGAGCAGAACAAGGAAGAACTAATCAAACAGAAAATATGTGGGTAATTTAGTTAAGGATTCACTAGAAACTTACAGTCTTCAAAGGTCAGCAACCAGAGCATTGAAATGTATTCTTCTTGGTGGAGTAGACAGTTAGCAAAAGTAGATGTTAAGAAGACCTGGGTTCATGTGCACGTCCAATCACTGGCTAGCTGTGTGACCATGGGACTGTTCTCCTTCTCTGTGACATGGGATCATAATACTTGCCTTCCCCACCTCCCAGGACTATTCTGAGGATCATGGATATGAAAGCTTGTGGTAAACTGTAACATGCTATACTCACGTTGCATGTGTTCATTTCTAGAGGTGACACTTTTACAAATTTTATTGGCCTATTTGGATGATATGACACGCTTCTGCAATCTTTTGAATCCACAGCACCTTTGTACTAGGAATTTAAAATCTCACAAAGCTTCTCTTCTAAACCCTTCCTGTCACAGATGGACAAATGGGCACCCATTTAAATTGCACAGCAAATTTGAGGCAAAGGCAGGCCTGGGTCCCCTGACTCATCCTTCAGTGTTCTTTCAGATAGGTTACAGAATGTAGCTGGTAGAGCATGTGAATGAATGTTCTTCCTGCTTCTGGCTGAGTCAGAGAGACAGGAAGTACCATTTCCTCCTGGGGCTCTTCCACTGGAAGCACCTTGCATTTCCTTCCCTGACAAGCACTTTCACTGGTTTTAAAAGCATGCCTTTTTAAACTAAAAGACTATTTATCACACATCTGTTGAGCACTAGACTGATGTAAATGCTTGTGTGAAAAGTGTTCTCTCTCTCTCTTTTTTAATTGTTTAATGTTTATGTATTTTTGAGAGAGAGACAGACAGAGCATGAGTGGGGAAGGGGCAGAGGGAGAAGGAGACACAGAATCTGAAGCAGGTTCCAGGCTCTGAGCTGTCAGCACAGAACCCAACGCAGGGCTCGAACTCATGAACCATGAGATCATGAGCTGAGCCGAAGTTGGATGCTTGACTGACTGAGCCACCCAGGCACCCCGGAAAGTGTTCTCTTTAATCCCAGTAACCCAGTGAGTTATTTGTAACCAATCCCAGTTTGTAGAAGAAGAAACTGAGGCTCTGAGCTGGTGTGACTTTTCCAAGGCCACATGGTTAAGATGCAACAAAGCTAGAGCTGGAGACCGCCTTTGGAGGCACAGTGCCCAATATCTTTCCACTTTACCAAGACTGTAGATGCTACTTTCTCTTTTCTGTGGCAGAAGTGAGGAGTCTGGATTAGAAAGAACCTACGAAAAGGAAGCAACTGAAAACGTGAAATTGTCTTCATGGACAGACCTCATTAGTAGAACTAACATCACAAATTAGACTTTGGGGATGACTTGAGGGTTTTTTTTTTCTTTATGAAGATGCAAAAACAGAGCTAACAATATATTCTGCGTACACAGTGACTTATCCAAAGCAGTTGCATAAACACAATGTAGATGAATCATAGGTAGAATTTACGAGTGAGTCCAACATGTAGCAATGTGGGAGGCCTATTAGAGACTGTGTCTATGTCATAACAGAAGCACTGAAATCACAACTGCTTAAGTCACAGACACATGGCAGACGGGATAAATTCATTGCTATTGTAAATACATCCACCTATAAACAAAAGAGTGAAAATCATCCCAATTTCGTTATCTAGAAGCAATCACTTGTGACATTGCAATGTATTTTTTTCCTTTCTGTCCCTGAATGTTGCTTTTCAAAAACACTAGCTGGAATTAGACTGTATGTGAATTTGTGTTTATGCTTTTTTTACTTGGTGTTATTAGTATTATTTACTGTGATAGAAAACATGCTTCAAAAGTAATGTTTAGTGGATAAATCATACTCTGTTACTAGAATGGAAGAAAAAAAATATTGAAGAAATACTTTGGAGAGGTGAAAAATGAGGATAAAAACCAAATGTGGGAAAAGAAAAGGTTAGATGAGTTCCAGGTTTTTGAAGCAAAAGATAATAAGGTCTTTATGAGAGAAGACAGAAGAAGGGACTCTCTCATTTCAGTGACAGACTGGGCTGCCTAATTCTAGTTAACATTCGTGTGGCAACATTTTGACTGACTTTGTTAAACTGGCTGGGTGTCACAGTGCAGGGCAGGTAAAAGTTTTCTGTCGAGGGCCAGATAGTGAATAGTTTAGGTTTTGAGGGTCATATGTTCTCTCTTGCAACTACTCAACTCTGCCCTTGTAGCAGGAAAGCAGCCATAGATGATACATAAACAAACGAGCATGACTGCATACCAATAAAACTTTATTTACAAAAGGAGCGGAAGGGATTCAGCCCTCCATAGGGACTTTATTTTATTTTACTTTGGGGGAAAATGGGTGATGGGCATTGAGGAGGGCACTTGCTGAGATGACCACTGGGTGTCGTATGTAAGGGATGAACCACGGGAATCTACTCCCAAGACCAACAGCACACTGTATACACTGTATGTTAGCCAATTTGACAATAAATTGTGTTTCAAAAAAAGCAGTTTTTGTCTGGGCTGGGCTCTGTGCTAGACTCTGAATAGATACAGAGAAAGATAAACTTTTTGTCTTTGCCTTCAAGGAATGGGGAGCGATAAGAAAAGGGATCATTACAATGTGGTATACTAAGAGAAATAAACAAGGTGCATAGGAAATGCGGTGAGATCAAAGGGAGGAAGCCAAGTGGCCTTCTCTGAGCAGTAAGAAGCCTCACCGACAGCATGATGTGCCTCCTGGATTCCAAAAGCAGAGTGGGAACGCGCCTATGTGTGCCCATTCACTTGCCTGTGTTTTAGGTGTGGGGGTGTCCCTATGAAAATGCCCAAGTCCTGGCCCTGGCCCAGACCGGTAAAATTTCCCAAGAAACTGGTGGGCACTTTCCAGAGAAAACTTTACTAAACCATCGCCCTGGCTTATTTTCCGCCCTTGTTTGATCAACCTACAAAAAAGTAAACACCAGTGCCTCTTTGAAATCCTTCTGTGTTGTGTTTGTTTGGTGTGCATACATGTTCTACAAGGTACTAAAGATTAAATCATGGGGAGTTGTTTCAGGATACAAATTCCACCCCCAGGTATGGAGCAACTATGGCCTCCATTCAATCCCATAATGAGTGCCTACTATGTGCAAAAGGTGGTTTTCCAGGGCTCCTGTCCAAGGTAATTATCAGCTCTCAATTTCCAGCACTCCATCCACCAGCAGCTGAAGGACAATTGTCAAGGAGACAGTGGGTCCCACCATGCTTGGAGAGGGAGCACAAGGAATGAGGAAGTAGAAGGAAAGGGCAGTTGTGTTGGGGTTGGGTGATGACTGTTTCTCTTTTACCAGGAATTCAGCTGCGGTGAGTGTTAATGCTTCTATTTCTAGTCTTGTTAAGAATAACCAATCTCTCCAGAGATTCTTGAAACAACAGTGCTATCTAAATAGCCAGTGTTTTTCACATACTTGCACATGAATTCCCGCCACCCACCCCCCCCCAGCTCTGCCTAAACAAGCTGCTAAGAAAAACTTAGCACAACCCCAACAGATAATCTGTGAGGGCACCAATGAGGGAAAGACACGAAGTTGGAGAATGAGTCGATGTGCTGGAAATCCTTCTTCTTAGGGGTTAGGAAAATTTTAAAATTTATGTCTAACTAAAACAATTAAAATATAAAAAGACATTTAATTAAGTGTTCAGGTCTTCTGCTTTGAAAATTAATAGGGAACATAATGTTTAAAAAAAAAACAAGTGAATATTAGATATGTACTGAGAAGTTAAGAGAGACCTATGGAGAGGTAGAGAAGACGACCACGATCCAGAGAGGAGTTGAAAGGAAAGCAGGGAGTGGAATCCATAATAAAAGAGCTAAATTTTCTGTAAATGGTGAAGGGAAGAGGGTTCAGCTTGAGCAGACAGAATCAACTCGTAGTAAAGAAAGAAAAAGAGGGGGCGCCTGGGTGGCTCAGTCGGTTAAGTGGCCGACTTCGGCTTGGGTCATGATCTCGCGGTCCGTGAGTTCGAGCCCCGCGTCGGGCTCTGTGCTGACAGCTCAGAGCCTGGAGCCTGTTTCGGATTCTGTGTCTCCGTCTCCCTCTCTCTGACCCTCCCCCGTTCATGCTCTGTCTCTCTCTGTCTCAAAAATAAAATAAACGTTAAAAAAAAAAATTAAAAAAAAAAAAAAGAAAGAAAAAGAGGTAGAAGGAAGAGCAAACGATGGGAAAAGAGTTACAGACATATAAAATGTTACAGGAAATTCCCATCTGGAATCTCCATGGGTAGAATGAAGGCCCAATGTTTTCAGCTCTTTACCTTCTCATCCTGAATACTCCAGAGGCTCTAATCTTGACAGAATTGCCACAGCAGCCCGTCCAGGGTTTATTCTGGGTCACTGTGGCATTTCTCAGAACAATATCATTTCAGATGCTGATGTGGACGTGGCTCTCTCAAGTGGACTGGTGATGAGCTTGTACCCGAGGTTACTGGCTATCAGCTTAACATCCTTCATGTGACTCATACAAAAAAAAAAAAAAAAAAAAAAAAAAAGGAGCAAGATGCTAAGTCCTAGAATTTAGGTTGAGCTGAAGAGTGGGCATTTTAAAGCATTTTTCTGCACAGATAAAAGCCTCTCTTTGAATCGAGAAAAACTACATTGGAGCGATGAGGATACTTACATCTAAGTCCCCACATATTTATTGAGCAACTGTAGCGTGCCAAGCACTGCATTTGTCTTCTCACACACATGTTATCTCATCTAATCTCCAAAACAATCCTATGAAGTAGTCATCATTACCTTCATTTTCTTGGAAAGGACACTGACGCTGAGCAAGCTTGTATGTGATTTGTCCAAGGGTCTGAAGCTACTAAGTAGCGGGGCTGGGTTGCTGCCCAACGCTGAAGTCCAAGAGCTGTCCACCATCTCAACATCACTAGCCTTTCGGGCCTGCCACCAGTCCACTGAGAGAGAGAGCTTGGCTCAAGGGCCCACTAGACAAGGGATTCTCCAGGGATTCTCGGATATTCTTAGTAGTATCTGAAAACATGTTTGGTGTCACAACTGGTTGGAGGATGCTAGTGACATCTAGTTCATGGAGGCCAGGGATGCTACTCTACATCATTGCACAGGACAGCCTCCACAACCAAGAACTATCTGGCCCCAGATGTCAATAGTGCCAACGCTGAGAACCCTGAATAAGACAGAGGCCATGGCCAGCACTACTCTCCTCTTTAGAAGACTGTCTGTTGCAAGAACACTCAGACTGCACAAATTATAGCACTTGCAGCACTTGGAGGCCTCTCATGGGAGAAACAAGTGGGAGAGTTGCCTTTTGTTCTTTGTTTGTTGCATAAATAGAAGACTTTTGGCCCTGCAATCCCCAATACATTCCTTGTAATATAGTGTATTAGGAACAAAAGAGAAAATGCTGACCAAAATAGTTCTGAAGCTTTCCTTCGACTACAACCTCCCTATGCCTATTAATCTTCTGCTGAAAATCTCTGCCACAGTGACTTGACTGTTCTCCCTCTCTCCCTGTCTGGCTTCCCTGGAATCAACTCCCCACCCATCATCTTTCTAAAATCCAGGCAAGGTCATGCCATGGCTAATGCCTTCCAGGGCTCCTTCCTAGGCCCAGAATCAAGATAGTCCATCCTGGCTAACCCAACATTTGGGGATTCTATGATGCTGACCCAATCTGATTCTCTCAACGTTATTCCATTATCTTTCCTTTCCAACTGTTCTTTATTAAAAAGTTTTTTTAACACTTATTTATTTTTGAGAGACAGAGAAAGAGCATGAGCAGGAGAGTGGGGAAAGAAACAGGGAGATACAGAATCTGAAGCAGGCTCCAGGCTCTGGGCTGTCAGCACAGAGCCCGACGTGGGGATCAAACCCATGATCCATGAGATCATGACCTGAGCTGAAGTCAGATGCCTAACCGACGGAGCCATCCAGGTGCCCCTCAAACATTCTTTATATTCTGATCAAGTTACAACACTTACTCTTATGGGTTGGTGATGGATGAGTCATAACCTGTATTTTCTTGTCTCTGTCATTTGGCTAAAGCAATTCTTTTTTCTTGGAATGCACTCTGATTTGTCATTCATGACCAATCCTACCTCAAGACCAGCTCAAATGCCACCTCCTCATCAAATTGTTCTCTGATTTCCCAAACTACAAATAAATTCTTTTACCTCTGAAATCCCATCACCTTTTCTCAGTACCTCCAAATTTGAATGTGTGTTCAGGTATGTGGATTACATGTGAAATATATAATATGTAATATATGTATAATATTATACAATATATCACATATGTTATAGTAATTAAGATAGTTTTTGGTACTGATGCAAGAACATCTATTTAACTCAATGGAAGAGAAAAGAGAACCAAAAAATAACTCGAGTGTAGAATCTAGTAAGAATTTAGTATATAGTAAGAGGGACATTTTAAATCAGCAACTGACTATTTATTAAATGTGTACAGCACTTTCTACTGGTTCAAAACTAAATTCAGATGGATTGGCAGCCCAAATATTTAAAAACTGCTATAATAATATTTAGGAAAATATATTTGGGATAGGTAAGACTTAAAGTACAAAAAAAAAAAAAAAAAAAAACCAAAAAGGAAAAGGAAAAGGGGAAAAATGACAAATGTGACTTAATTTAAAATAAAAAAAATTTTCATTTGAAAAAGAACCTGAATAAGATTAAAAGATAGGAGACACACTGGTAAAAAAAAAAAAAATATTTGTTGCTCAGGACACAAAGGGTTAGTATGAGTTATATATAAAGAGCTTCAATAGTTCGATGAATAAAAAATGTTCCAATCAAAATAACAGGTAAATGACATAAGAAGGTAGTTAGTTCACAGACTAGAAAAGACAAATGGCTACTGAACACAAGAAAAGATAGTGATCCTCACTAGTAATTAACAAAACAGAAAACCATCTACGACATCCTCTTTTAGTCCATATGGTTTGCAAAACATGAAAAAGGCTAATCACATCAAGTTATGGTAAGGGTGTGGAGAAGTAGCAAACTCATATACCATGGATATGAATATAATTGATAATTCTTATTTTCAATAAACAGTAATTTATTAAGATTTACTACAATGTAAAATGTGGAGACTCTGGTCTAGCAATATCATCCTAGGAGCGAATCATTCAGAATTTTATATGCATATACATAACTAGATAAAGTATAACTTTTGTAATTTTGTAAATGATAAAATCAATACTTAAAAAGACAATTACAACAGCCACCATCTGTCAATCACCTAGTTCAAAGTATCATGACAATTTTCTTAAACCCATTATACCATGCAATTTATAAGCAGCCTTGCTAAAGGTAGGCATTATGTCATATTGTGGATCAAGAAACTGAATTTCAGAGAGTTAAAGCATTTGCTCCCTGGAAACATGAAGAGTAAGCCTTGGAGCCAGGTTGGAACAAGATCTATATCTAATGGCAAAGCCAACAGCCACGATGAAAGAAAGAATGAGAGTATTTGGGGAGAAGGGTGCCCTGGCAGCAGTATTGGGAGAGGTGGGCTGAAGTACATGAACCAGTCAAGGGTGGGAGAGCCAGGGAGAAATACAGGTACAAACCTTAGAAAGCACCAAAAAGCCACAAGTGTAGGGGTATGTGTGGGCAGCAGTGTGAGTCCTGCCCAGTGAGAGGCATTGTACCTGTAGTGGCCATGTGGTGGGGAGAGATGGGTCAGGTAGTTTGAAAGGCATCAAGTCAAGGCTCAGAGATGTCCTATGGAAGAAACTAACTTGTTCCAGGATGGGGAGGGGAGTTGAAACGGGTAAAAGCTTTTGGAAGGCAGATTTCAATTCTATAAAAAGAACAGATAGATGAAGAATAGATTGCTAGATGGACAGATGGATGGATAGATGATGATAGATAGATAGATAGATAGATAGATAGATAGATAGATAAGATACATAGATACATAGATAGATACATAGATATATAGATAGATAGGTATTTTTAACATCCAGAGGATATGGAGAAAAAATGAAAAGGCTGGGCTGACTGGGTAAGGAAGGCAATCCCTGTTACTGGAGAAATCCTATCTTGGTCAAAGATGCTGTATGAAAACTGAAGCATGACCTTGCAGAATACCTCCAGGTGTCCGAAGTCTATATAAATAGAACAGTGGGATATACTTTCTCATGAAAATGAGCTGGTGTAAAAAGCTGCTTTGCTTTTTCCTGCCTAGCAGTCCTCTGTCCACTTCCCTTTTTTGTTTGGGGAACTACTTTTACTCCACTGGCTGCAGTCCTGGTAAGTCTATCAAGATGTCCCCACGTCTCCTAAAGTCCATGAGGCCAATCCTTCATTTTCCCTGGAATTTGAATCTTAAGCAGAGTCACCAAAGGACTGAATAAAGAGGTTAAGAGTCACCCAAAAGACAGTGACTTGACCAGGCTATCTAGTTATCTAGCCTGTTCCCTGGAGTCTCTCAAAGTCACCCAATTGCAGTTCTCTGAGAAATTCTCTCATTCCAATAAATCTCATGTTTGACTTAGGGTGGCCTCAGTTGGTTTCCATAGCATCTTACCAAAGAATTTAATACAAGAGGATTTATAAGTTACTAGTGCCTGGAATTGGTCATTCATTCATCCAGAATCTGAGAGATATTAGGTTCTGTTCTTGGCAGTGGGGATATAGCACCCAAGGATCCTAGACTGATGAGAAAAACCACCTCAAGAAGCTGAAGGGGTCCACCAATGAGGTCCATAACCCATCCTGGGAGGTATGAGGAAATATCTCCTGGATGAGTTGACACTTGAATTAAGTCAAGGAATAAACCTGCTCCGTCTCTGCTTCTTTTTCCACCCTGCTGCCATTTCTATATTAGCAAGCATGTTTCCATCAGCTACTCAGTGCCACTGAACGTGTGTCCCTAAAAGCCCTGGTGAGAATAAAGGAGTTAAATAGATTTTCACAGGAAAGTTTGGGAAGCTACTCATTTGAAAAGTTTCTTTGGGTTTGAGTTTCAAAAAAATAACCAGAAAATGAACTCCTGGAGTCCAGCCCAATTCTGATTTAGTGAGGCAAGGGTCACTACTCTTTTATTACAAAGATAACTGAATCCTAAGCTATAAAGCACACTGGTAAAAGTTACAGATATGACCCAAATGTGCCCACAAAGAGTAGCTTTGTGTCAACGACATGGAGAGGGGTGTGGTACCTCCCTGACTTCAAGATTGTCGATCCTGCATGTTTTATACATTGTATATTTGTGTCTCATTAATGATGACTTGATGAAATTCCATGACACAGTGGGAGATATAAGTGCGAATTTGTGTTTATACAAACAGTCATTGAAGGTAAGCAGGGTTCAGGGCAGGCCTTTGGAATGATAATGTTAAACTATAATATAAGTCATTTGAGCAAAAATCTATTAAACACCTTCTTTGGGTGCCTGGATGACTGTCGGTTATGTGTCTGACTGGCTCAGGTCATGATCTCACGATTCGTGGGTTCGAGCCCCACACTGAGCTCTCTGCCCTCAGCTGGAGCCCACTTCAGATCCTCTGTCTCCCTTTCGCAGCCCCTCTCCTGCTCACGTGTGCAGGTGTGTGTGCACTCTCTCTCTCAAAAATAACTTAAAAAAAAACACCACACCTTCTTTATGTCATGCTCTATTGCCACCATCAGAGGATTCAAAAATGAGAAGGGCATTCTGCCTTTGAGAAACTCTCTGTCTAGTGGGGAAGACAGATTCAAAAAGAGCTAACAATGCGATTGAAATGAGCTCAGGACTATAAGATAAAAGCAGTTTATTTCACCGAGGCTACCAAGAAGGCTTTACAGAGGAAGTAACATTTGAGGAAAGGCAAAGATCCTTGAAAGTGAATGAGCTCAGAGGACTTGCCTGTCACTGTGTGAGATGCAGAGAGGGAGTCAGGGGGCTTTACGTGCACCTGTGATGGTTTTCCCTGTCCTATTCTTTATTATGAGATTGTCACCGTTATGCTTAGCACTGTGTGAGTGCTTTGCTTCAATGCTTCATTCCTTTCTTACATAAGAGCACATCTTCACTTAACAGTGTCTATAAATTGGTGGGTTGAAAATGTTGAGTTTTTAGGGGCACCTGGGTGGCTCAGTCGGTTGGGCTTCCGACTTGGGCTCAGGTCATGATCTCACGGTCCGTGAGTGTGCTGACAGCTCAGAGCCTGGAGCCTGCTTGGGATTCGGTGTCTCCCTCTCTCTGCCCCTCCCCCACTCATGCTCCATTTCTCTCAAAAATAAATAAAAATTAAAAAAAAATTATTTACAAAAAAATGTTTAGTCTTTAAATAAACATCCTCCATATACACCGCCACATGGGTTTTCAGAATATTGTTCTTCAGGCCCAGTTACAGTTTTATATTAAGCAGATCACTTAGGTGATCACTGAAAGGTAGTCATTAGAACACAGAGGAAACAATGTTTGCAAAACATCGTTCATTTGAGGGCCACTGTTTTGAAATTTCCTGTTACAGTCAGTGACTGAAGATTTTATTTTGCCTTATCTATGAGAAAAAATTATGAAGAAGCAAATAATGATAACATGCACAATTATTAGATTGGTCTTCCATCTGATTGAGGGAAGAAGCTTTTTGAATGGCCAAAGGAACTATTTCCAAATAATTAGACCAAAAAAAATTTATTCCCTTTCACTTCTTATCCACTCCTGAAGCTGGTACATGAAAGACTTTTTATAACATGTGTTCTAGTTCCTGCAGCTAGACTTGGATAGTCATTTAAGCATGCACAGACCCACATCATGCCTCATTATGGCACATCACACACTACCTTGGGCTGTGGATGCTCAAATGCATCTGAACTTTTCTATTCTCCTATGATTTCTAATAGAGAAGAACTTAGATCTGGTTTGGCTGTGCTAGAACTTTAAGTTATTCTATAATTTAATAATTTTTCATACATAGAGCTCTCTGAAACAGACCCATTATTTTTGTAATTACTGTAAGTTTTTACTCTTTCAGTTTATTATTATTATTATTATTATTATTATTATTATTTTACTACCCCCGTCATCCAATTGCTCCAAATTAATGGGTCTTTAGCCAGAAGAGGTTCCAATTGCAAAGTGTCTCCTGGTATAAATACCTCAGGAGTATTTATCTGCCTAAAAAAACCCGACGTGGTTTATAATTTAGATTTGAAGATTCTCCACTTTGCCAATAAACAGCTGTATGAAAGACTTTGGACGAGGTATTTGACCTCTCTGAGGTTCAGTCTTCTTAACGGCTAAGTGGCAACCTATTTGCCTTCTTTGCAGGGCTGTAGTAAAGACGAAGACAAGGATGGATATGAAAAGTCTGACAGAGGAAACTTATGAGTTACTGTCACGAAATAGTAAACCAGATCGTATGCTTCAAGTTTGGGTAGTATTTCCATGGGCAGAGACGCATTAGGTCTTAAGACTGAAGGTCCTTCGATTTAACAAGCATTACCAAGGCTCCTATCAGGCATTGGGAACAAAACAGTGTGAACAAAACCCAGTCTCTGCTCTTAAAATTCTGTGGGCTCAGCAATTATCTAAGCCAATTACTGCAAAATATTGTGGTAAAGCCTACAAAAGCAGCATATTTTCAAAGTACTAGGAGCACAAACAAAGCCCTTGTTCTGCCTGAGAAATTGGAAAATGCTCAGAGAGGTGATGTTTGAGATGAGGCCTGAAAATGTGAGGATTTAATAGGGGTTGGAGGCAGAATAATGCTCTCCCCCCCCCCCCCCTCAAAAGATGTTCATGTCCTAATCCCTAACCTCACATAGAAGAAAAGGGAATTTGCACTGTGACTAAGATTAAGGACCCCAGGTGGGGAGATTGGCCTGGATTGCCCGGGTGAACGCTGTCTAGTCACGGGAGTCCTTAAAAATGGGGAACCTCCTTTTCCTCGATACTGTCCGGGGGAGATGCAATGAAAGAAGTATGGTCAGAGGGATGCGGTGTGAGGACTCAAAGCCACTGCTGCTGCCTCTGAAGGTGGAGGAAGGGGCTGCGAGCCAAGGAATGCAGATGGCCTAGGAAAAAGGTAAGGAAGGATTGTGCCCTAGAGCCCCCAGAAAGGAACGCGGCCCTATGTTGGACTTCTGACCTCCAGAGCTATAACGTAATACATTTGTGTTTTTTCCACCCACTAAGCTTGTGGGAATTTGTTACAACAATAGAAAACTTACAAAATGGGGAAGGTTTACCAAAATGGAAGCCTGATCAACTGCCCAGAGGCACATGAGAGAACGGTAACTTCCAACAACTCCAAGTAGTCCACACGGCTTGAATGCAAACTGTATGTAGGGGGAAAAGACAGGAGAGGGGCTGGGAAGAATCAGACCCTTAGTGATAACAGCAGCAGTAACAAATAGCAGCAACAACATAGTTATGGGAACGTTGGTTGGGCACCTGATGCGTGCCACACACACGTCCAATGTTACGTGTATTAACTCTAAAACTCAAAACCATCCTATAACACAGTGACTATCATTATCTGTCCGAAACCGAGTCATCGAGAAGGCTAATGTCTCACTCAAGCCAACACAATACCGCAGGGCCAAGCTAGGATTCAAACCCGGGTTCCAGCCGCCTCCCTAAACACAGCACCCTAAGGGGCAGGACAGAGGCCCGGAGGGGTTTAGGCAGGCAACAGACCATTAGAACTGAGGCTTGGGGAGTGCAGGGGAGAGAAATCAGACCTTCATTTCCGTATTATTTGTGCGCACTCTCTGTGTGTTTATTGTAGATCCTTGAGAGTCAGCAACCCATGAGCAGAGAGGAAACTAGCAAAAGCTACGGGAGAAAAAGGGAGTTGAGGAAAATGAAACAGGGCCAGAGAGATATTTCTCAAGGATGGACAAATCTGTTGCAGATATTTCCAGTGAAATTTGCTGTTTATTTCACAACTCCCAGGACCTCTGTCCTTCCTGCTTTTTGACAAGAATCAGGAACTACTTCCTTTGTCCACACTTCCTGTCACTCAGGCAGTTGGAGTGTGTGTGTGTGTGTGTGTGTGTGTGTGTGTGTGTGTGTGCATGCGCCAGAACACTTAATTCTTAAAGACAAAAATATCTGCAGATATATATTGCAACACCGTTAGATTATTTTAAAAGGAGCAGTATTGGGGCACCTGGGTGGCTCAGTCAGTTGGGCGTCTGGCTCTTGATTTCTGCTCAGGTCACGATCTTGCGGTTTGTGGGTTCGAGCCCCGCTTTGGGGCTTGCACTGACAACACGGATCCTCCTTGGGATTCTGTCCCCCTCTTGCTCTGCCCCTCCCTGGCTCTCTCTTTCTCTCTCTCACTTTCTCTCAAAATAAATAAACACTAAAAATATTTTTTAAAGAAGCAGTATCATTTTCTTATCTAGTGGGCCCCATTAGATGTCCTATTTGGACATCCATCATGCCACATGTGCAGACGAAATACCACAGGTCAAGGGTCTTCCACTTGCTTCTGACCCTTGTCTGCTCAGTGGTACTTTCAATGAGTAAGTGAATAAATGAATGAATGAATCCTTCTGGAAGCAGACTTTATGCTAGCTCCAGATGAACTAGGAACTCCTCTGAACACTGTAACAAAACCAAACCAAATAAATAGGATCCATCTTAGAATCATCTGGAGATTTTAAGGTATTTCAGTGCCCACGCCCCATTCCAGACCCATGAAAACAGAGCCGTTAGGGGTGGGGCTTGAGTATGGTTACTTTTTATTTTTTTAACATTTATTTATTTTTGAGAGACAGGGAGAGACAGAGCACGAGCAGAGGAGGGGCAGAAAGGGAGGGAGACACAGAATCCAAAGCAGGCTCCAAGGCTCTGAGCTCTCAGCACAGAGCCCAACATAGGGCTCGAACCCAAGAATGGTGAGATCATGATCTTCATCAAAGCCAGACGCTTAACCAACTAAGCCACCCAGGGGCCCTGAGTGTGGATACTTTTTAAATGTCCTACTCCCCAGGTGATTCCAATATTCTCTGTGATCAGGAAACCACCTCTCTAAGCCTGTGAGAGGTCTTTTACCTTCACGAAGAAACACTATGCCTTTCGAATCAGAAACACAGGTTAGATTTCTTTCTCTCTCCTTCAAGTAACTTGAGGAAGTTGTTCAGTCTTCCTGAGCTTCAGACCTTCATCTCTAAATTGTCATTTAATACTTCTCTTACAGAGTTTGCAGAAGAATTAAATGCCATCAAATACGGGAAGCCACTGGCACAGCCTGACACACAGTAGGTGCTTAGTACGTTGGAATTCTCATCTGCTTTCCTCACATTTCCTCCCAGATATCCAGGTAGGACATCTGTGGGGAAACAAACAGTGATGGCCCTGATCATCTCAGTGCCTCCCTCTAGCCAGAAGACCTGTGCACCAACTCTGTTATTCACCACATCTCCAAGGGAGGTTCCCAGCACTGGCCCACACCTTTCCCGGGCAGCTGGTGCCCAGACTTGGACACACTGTCCCTCGTCTTGTAAGGGTACGCTCCCTCTGACCCTGTAACAGAGGGGAACAGTGGAGGTTGGGTCCAATCACCTGGGGCCAGTGATCTAATTACTCTGTTGGAATGCAATTCCACGGTATGTTTAACTGTGTCCCTGTCCAGATCACCTCTGCACTGGGCATTCGTGCAGCTTGCTGAGCCTTCTGCCCGTGAGTTCCAGCCTGTACCAAGTGATGCTACCGGGCATTTGCCAGAACCCTTTACTCAATACCATCTTCTCCAAGAGCTTGCCAGAGGCCACTGTTTGAAAATCTGGGCTACACAGATGAGCTCTGAGGCACACCTGTTCAACAGCTCTCACTACTCCAGTCTCCTGTGGACATCACGCCTCTGGTTTTCTGCCACATGCCCTATCTGTAAAAACTGCTGGAGACGCTCTATTTCTACTCCCAATTCCCTGGTGTGGGTTTCTCTCCATACTGAGCAATTCTCCGACACCAGCCGGGTGTCCTAAACTTCAACTCAATTCTGACACCGTCTCCCTGGCAATGTCATCCCATGCTTCAGGCAATGCATTGTGCATTTTGTTTATATACAGGCATGTTGAGGGACTTTTACTCTCAACGCAAATGAGACAGGAAACATCACTCAGCAGACAGGTGTCATCATTGCTCTTGGAAAATGAAAAGTGCCAAACTGCATTGATGCAACTGGAAGGCAAGTGAAGCAAGGTCCTAGACCCATTTGTTGACAAAAGTTCCTGAAAACTGATGGACACAGTCATTCTTTATTTGCATGACAGGAAGAATACCTTTTCTGCAGTAACTCCTTCCCTGGCTGGACTCTGGGACTCAAATCCCCTCCCATTTAGAGCTGCCCAGTGGCTTTCCTGGGATATATCTGTGTCTGGCATGGTAGAGCAGATCAGGGCTTTCTTCCCTAAGCCCCAGCTTTGCATGCCCAAAACCACAGACTTCTTTTCGGTAAGACCAATGAGCAGGAATTCCTAGGGCCCTGAGAAGTACTTCTTTTTCCAGTTCTAACTACTGGTGGATTTGGGCTGGCTCTCTGGGTCATGCATTAGCCAAAAGAGAGAGACAGAGACAGAGACAGAGACAATCCATCCCTTTGGGGAGTCCTGAACACCCGCCCGATTAGCTGTTTGCTGACAGTAGATCCTGCAGAGGAAACATTCAGATCTGAGAGATGCCCAGCTTCCCCGTGTCCCCATGCCACAGCCCACCTAGAAAGCCAGGTCTGACAGGTGAGGGAATCAATGACACTCCAGCTGCCTCTGAGGCAATCCTTGAGGAGAGATTTGCCAGGTGGACACTGATAAAGAAGAAAGATGACTGAGTGCCTGACTCCACAGTCATCAATAAACGCTGACAGTTGGTGCAGAAAAACCAAGTTGCCAGAGAAAGAGGAGCTGCGGGGGGAGGTCTGCAGCTAACTGTGCAGGCACAGGCCAGTCACTTGCGTGTTTACCTGGTGTCACTGACGTCATGCGTCCTCAGAAGGAGGGCATGGCGTCCCCACGCCTCCAATACTGACCGGGAAGTCAAAACTAAGCAAAATAAAACTTGCTTCATATTTTTAGCTCCCAAAGCCACCGAAGGCTGGAACATTGAAATGACTCCAGTTTATACCCCTTGGCAAAAAGTGTGCTGCATATTTTAGAAAATCCCTTATTGTTTGCAGAAATTGTGAAAGAACACCCAATTTGTGGCTATTTCTAAATGTGCTCCATTGCCATAGTTAGAGACATCCTCCGGAGTAAGCTGCCCGATGCCAATCAGGAGTAGACCTGAAGCATTTTTCTTAATTTTAGCAATAACTGATACAAAAGCTCAAACAACACTCTCAATATTTTATCATCAGTTGGTAAAGCATCCACAAGACAAGGCATTCTTGTTATCTCTTCTCCCACTCACCGTTGTCGGTTGCCCGCCTCTTGGCCTGTGGGGAAACGTATGGCAGGAGGAAAGTGAGGGTCCTCGCTGAATGTGCTTCCCAGGCTGCGGTGTGCATCGAACAAGGTGACAGATTCACACTGGAGGCCATAAGCTCCAGTGTCCTACCCATGCTGTTCGTTAGCAGTAGGAGTGCTTTTTCTATCATGCCAAAACTGGAATGTCTTTCCTGAGCTCCCCAGCCTGGGTGAACCTATTCTAGAATGTTCTGTGTGCCCCTCCATCAGAGCACTGTTCTCACTGCATTATCATTGTCTGCCCCCGCCCCCACCCCGAAGGAAAACAACATAACTTACAGATCCTTTGAGCCACAGTGCCAGGAAAGGGTGGGTGTTTTAAGTGCTTTAGATAAAGACAGACTGGAGGAATGAGCAAAGGAAACATACAAATGTGAAGAGACCCTCCTGTTTCCTAGTCCAGGGGGGCAAGCGGGCAGACTGTTGTTCTCATCAGACTTTGTCAGTGGAGATTCAGCTGTCCTTCCCTGCGGAAGGCCCTCCCATATCAACATCACTGTGGAAAAGGGACTTGCTCGTTCCTGCAGATTCCCTCACATGCACAGCACAGGGGAGGATTACTCTCTCGGGGTATCCCTTACTGCTTTAGTCAATCCGGGTGCTCTGTTTGAAATCCAGCACGTGAGAAGGTCTGGGTAAAGTTGCTGGGATGGAAGAAAACCTTGGTATTGACTTAAGATGGTGGTGTGCCAGAGCCAGCTCATACTGGAGGGAGAGTGAGACAGAGAGAGACACAGACAGAGAGAATTGCTAAATTCCCAGGAATTTCACTAACCAGTTGATATCATGCTGATATCTTGACATTGGCAATGGTTGGCAGTACTCACCCCCTGAAAATTGGTCACTGCTGCAACTGAGACCTCTTCTTTCCTTCCAGGGTGCTTGTTGTTAAATATTTACCAACACACCCCTAAATTAAGGTTGCATTCAAGTGTGGAATTCACGATTTTACTGGTGCTTTCTGAATTATATTCTTTTCTCCTCCTCCCAAGGTGCCTTTGAATTCCACCCCATCTGCTCTTTGTGTGTACTTCTGGAGAAATCCTAGTGTTAGGTTCACAGAAGTCAAAGCAATAGATTGTTTGTTTGTACAAAGCCTTTCTATTGTTTGAAGTGATTTCACAGCCGGTTCTTCATTTTGATCTGTACCACAACCCTGAGAAGGGCAGAGTTCATACTCTTATTTCCATTTTGCAGATGGGAAACCTGTAGTTCTGAGTGGATCTATGGGAATGATGGGGCAAGGTAAGGGACAGGACCCAGGGATTTTCCCACCACTTTGCTGCCTCCTGAAGTCACTAGACAAAGCAGCCACTATTCCTAGGACAGACTGTGGCCGGGGAGAGCCAAACTGCAGTGAGAGCAGAAACAGCTTTTATGTGGTTTGGGGCTGCATTCTGTGATTCTTTATGTAGAAGCAAATTGTCCTTTTAATTATTGTGTGGGCTGTACTGAAATAGAGGCACATTCCTTGAGCCACTGGCAGCAGCCAGAATGGCCCAGGTGTTCAGCCTGAAGATCCGCCAAGTTTCAAACTTGATGCTTATAATCGCGAGTGGTATCTGGGTTTCTAGGCAGAATGTTTTGTTTTTTCAACTAGGACTTTGGAATATTATAAATGGGAAGCACAATGGAATCACCAAGCCATTCACAGTGTATTCTATTATGAGAAGGAGCTGGGGACACGGTAGTAGGGGACGGTGAGCAGAGGGTGTTCACTGAGACATTGAGGGACCCCATCCTGTCCACCCTGATCCATTTCAGACCTGGGAACCTGATCACTGTTTCAAAGGGTAAGCTCACTTGGTTGAATGGCTGGGACTTATTTTTTGAAAATGCCCTATTTTCTCACATAAGGTTGAGGCAAGGAAGCATGTTGGCCTATACAGAACTGGGCTCTCCAGACAATCAAAGCAAAGAAAAAGCCAGACCCCTATCACATATTCTTCTTTATCCTTCTACCTTGGGGCCGGGGTGGTCCTTGCCTACTTGCCACTGCATATGAATGACCTACCAACAAGATTTCATCTCACCCTCCTGGAAGATGAAGAAGGGCCACACAATTCCCAGAGTGGGGGTTGCTGTCTCCCTTGTGCCCCTTCTCTCCTTTTTCATAATGTCACTCAAATTCCTCATTGGGGAACTTCTGCTCTTTCTTGTCATGTTGTATTTGTGGGGCTAAGAGTCAGTCTTAGTGGGATTTTTAACCAAGAGCTTCTCCCCTCTCTCGGCTAAAGGGAGACCCCGGACCTCCCTCCGTCACTCAGACTCTCTGGCCTGAGATCCGAACACAGTTCCACGAGGGGAATCGATCAGTGCTAGCTCATCCCACAGGCCGAGACGTGAGCTGCCCATCCACAGGTTCCTGAAACCTCGCCCTGGATCCTGGTTTATCTATGGACTGACTATCCTTCCTGTGAAGTCACTTAATACTTTTCCAATAAATTCTTTTTTGGTTTGGTCTTCTCAAGTTACCCAGTTGGCCTATCGTTCTAGTCTAACTGGTAGAATCCTAAGTGGATGAAAACCTTGCCTGCTGAGGCAGGGGGCTGTAGGCACAGACCACTGGCATCCCTGGGCAGGTCCCAGTGCACCTAGGAATGGCATATCCCCGTTGAGCTACAACAAACCAAAGTCAGTGACATGGGGAGTTGAGAATAAACCTGAAAATACTGTAAAACTTTGGGTTACAGATGACCAAGACCTTTTTCTGTTATCGAATGAGCACAAACTGGGAACTTGTATATCTTCCCTCAATTTGTTTCTGAGCTCACTCAGCTGGGGTATGATGGAAATGGGCCAGGTGGACAAATCCTGAAAAAATGTATGATGTCACCATGCTGCTGTTCTCATTTATTCAGTAACTCCAAACTGAGCACCTTCTCTGTGCTAGGAACTGGCCCAGAGAGACGGGTAGGATGCCCTCTTGCCCTCAGGTGACATGGTTAGAAAAGTGTCTGAGGAAAACAGCCCAGGCTGATGCCCTGGCATGGAATAATCAGGGCTATAGTGAGCCATGGAGGCATAGAGGGCTCCAGTGACCTACTGAGTAACATAGGGGGAGAAGCCCACATGACCCTGTTTCCTGACTCAGGTGACAGTATGTCCCTGAGATATTAATGGGCCACCTTTTTTCCCCTGTGGTGGGTGGTTGGAAGAGAATTGGTCTATGAAGGCTCAGAAGTCAATGCCTTTTTGTTTTGTTTCTCAGGAGAGCTGCATTTCTCCTGGCCCCCCGAGAAGAAGAGCCCCTCCACTCCGGAGTACTCAGAGACCACACAGCAGACCTCCCTGCCACCTGCTTTTCTCATAGTCCTTGGACTTCTCAAGACCACAAGAAGCACACACAGCAGGAAACTGCTTAGCAACTGCACGTAGGAAATTAGGAATCCAAAACATTACTGCGAGTTTCTTCTTCCTTACTTAGTTCTCCTATGTCGTTCTCGGTTGTTCTCGATTCAGTCATTGTTCCATCACACGACACACTAACTGGTTCTGCAGGGTCCGGGATGGGAGCTGCACGGAGGCCCTGCTTGCCTTCCTGGGGGGCTGCAGGCAGAGGTCCTAGGGCATGGCCCTAAAGGGCTGGCTGGCTGGGGGAGGGGGATGCAGGGGCTCGGGCTTGGGCAGCCCTAGAGTGAGGCTGTTCTCAGGCCCCTGGGGTTCCGTGGAGCTGACCCTGCTAGGGTTCCCCTCACTCTCATCCCTTCACCTCTGCAATCTGGCCGCCACCCAGTGCTTCTGTGCTTTCTCTCCTGGCAAGATGGGTCCCTCATCCCTCAACCTCTGTCTTTGTCCCTCTGAATATGTGTCACCATCTCTGCATCTCTCTTGCTCTTCCCTTCTCTGCGTCTAAGTTACTGCCCTCTCTGTATTCGCTCTCTGTATCTCTAGCTGTGTCTCTCTCTGCTCCTTTTTATTTCTGATTCTCTCTTTGTGTATCTCTGACTTTGTCTCTTTCTGTCTCTGAGTTTCTGTCTCTGTCTCACACTTCTCTCTGTACCTCTTGGTTTTTCATTTTCTTTCCCCCTTTTCTCCGTTTGCTCCCCGTTCTTTCTCTGACTCCATCTCTGCCTCTGTTCTCTTTTTCTCTCTACCTCCCTTCCCGCCACTGACACTCTCTCTTTTTGAAGCTCAGCAGCTTGGCCCACGTCCCAGACAAAATGGGCTCAGTTAGTAGGATGGCTAATATTGCACATCGAGGGTTAATTTTTCTCCCTCATCATCAACTCCCCTTCCATTTCAGAATCCCTGAGTCTGGCCCAACGGGCTTCCTGGGAAAGTGCCCACGTGCCGTGGCAGAAGCCACCCAGCCACACTGCACCCCAGAGAGTGCTGAAGGAGGTGAGATTGACGACCACAGTGTGCAGCGTGCAGGGATCTCTCTGGCAGTGCTCCAACCAGTCAGAGCCAATTAATATGAAATCAATAGGCCAAATCGACGTTTTCAGAAGTTAGCTCAAAAAAATCCCTGAAGATTAACCAGCCTGTGGCCTTTGCTATGAAATTGTTACCACACCACTTTCTTTTCTTTTGAAAGTCCATATGGGCAGATAAATCCAAAGTGGATCAACCACATCTGTCATTCCTCCACACAAATTACACCCCTCCCACCACTTCCCTCTTTCCTCTCCAACATGCGACAACACTCAGGGTCTGGGCTGGATTGATATTTTATGCCGTACTGTATGGTTTGAATTCCCCATTGTATTAAGAGGAACCGCATCATGACCCCTCTGAGCCAAAGAGCTGGAACATTCTGAAATCTGCCTTTTCCAAAGGCGAGAACTGCAGGGGCAGAGGGGGCCGCTTTCTTCCAGGTTCAAAACTGGCCAACAGCGAAACCCAGCCACATCGGCTTCCTTCCACACTGTTCTGAACCAGGACTCAAACCAGAGAAGCTTTGGTGGCTATTCTCCATTTACAAAGCCCCCTTTTCTATAATTGCCAGGTAATGTGGTACCATGCCCAATTGACATGAGGTTACTACTAAGGTCATTCTCTGAGAGGAGAGTGGGGAGGGGGGTTGGGAGGAGGCTACAGGGCTCCTTGGGTGAGAGTGGCTCTTATGCAGAATGGCCCGTGCTGTTTGAATTAGGGTAGTGGGGCAGGGGGAGTTGAGCCAAGCCTGAAGAGTTAAGACTGGTACCTCAGGATGCCTATCTAAATGGGTCCTTGGAAGAAGGTACACTTGAAGCAGGTGTCAGAAACTGAAAGGTTTGGGAAGACTCAAATCAAGACGGTACTGGGAGCACAGGGTTGAGAAATGCTTAAGAAACTGATGTCCACGCTGGTTGGTGGGTGGGACACACAGGGGTGTGAAAAGGTTGAGGACAGATAGACGGAATCTCCAGCCAAAGTCAGGAGGCTTTTCAAGCCCAAGTCCTCCAATTCCAGAACATGTGCTCCTCAAGTACAGCAGTGTTTGCCAGTTTCTTTAGGAACAAAGCAGCCAAGTGAATACACATGGTTTCAGGTCAGGGGCACCTATTAGAAGCTTACTTTCCCTTTAGAATTATTAAGAAAATTATAGGAATATGTTCTATTGTGTGTGAGCTAGGACTGTTAGCACGAAAACAGAGGTTTCACGTAAAAAAAAACAAAACTAAAATTGTAGAGTCCCAGAGTTGGAAAATGACTTAAAGATTGATTGATCCATCCTCCTGGTTTGACAGACGAGGAAACAGAAGCCAGGAGATGAAATGACCCACACTCTTCAACTCCAGCATTGCAAGTTGATTGTGTGGTTGTGATGCTTCTTCATGCCGTGCTCTGAGGACTCAGGGGATGGAAAGGGTGTTATTTGCATAGGTTGGCCATCTTGGGGTTTGAGGCTATACAAGATGGTTGTTTGAAAGGTTAAGAGAGCCTAGACTTACAGAAAAGTCTGGGTCTGTACGGCTGTGTCATGACAAGCAGCAGCCCTGGTATGGTTCTGAGGTTCCAACACTGGTGACCTTCAGAGCAAACCTGCTCTGAGCCCCACTTTGCTCCTGACAAGAGCATGGCTTGGGTAGCGTCCTGCTCCCTGCTCTCCTGCTCACCTCCACATTGGACCCTGAGAAGCCCTGGCTGTGTCAGCAGCTGGCTTGACCCTGCAGACCACTTCCCCGAGAGATGGTGAGACACAGAATCGGAAGTAGGCTCCAGGGTCTGAGCTGTCAGCACAGAGCCCGATGCAGGGCTCGAACTCACAACCGCGAGATCATGACCTGAGCCGAAGTCGGACGCTTAACTGACTGAGCCACCCAGGCACCCTGCCTGCTACTTGGTCCTTATCTTGATGTTGGGCTTGAACTGGACAGTCTCTGTTGGTGTCCCTGACACGTGTTCAAGGATACATTGGGAATCCACACCTTTTGCTACGTGCCAGACGTCTGACCTTAAAGTGCTGAGAGGTGTGACCTCAGTGTCCCCCCACCCCTCCTGTCACCCACCAGTTGATGCATGCACGCACACACCTGGGTGCACATTTCATAGATTAGTAAGTAGAATATCACGAAGAGAAGTGACTTGCCCAGAAGGACACTGCCTATTGTGTGAGCATATTGGCTCAAGGGAAAGACCTCACTATGCTAAGGCTCCTGTCCATTTTCCTTTTTCACTTCTCATGAAGAGAATCCCATTGGGTTGTTGTTTCAGACCTACAATTTATGGAATCACATTCTTAGCTCCAGTCTAAATGTTCAGTGATATCAGCAGAAGAACAGCAAGGCCAGGTCTGGGTCATTTCCTATAACCACAAAGTAACTGGTATACAAATATATTTTTGAGGGTGCCTGAGTGGCTCAGTTGAGCAAACAATTCTTTTTTTTTTTTTTTTAATTTTTTTTAACGTTTATTTATTTTTGAGACAGAGAGAGACAGAGCATGAACAGGGGAGGGTCAGAGAGAGGGAGACACAGAATCTGAAACAGGCTCCAGGCTCTGAGCTGTCAGCACAGAGCCCGACGTGGGGCTCAAACTCACGGACCGCGAGATCATGACCTGAGCCGAAGTCGGACGCTTAACCGATTGAGCCACCCAGGCGCCCCAACAATTCTTTTTTTAAAAAAAACTTTTGTCAACGTTTATTCACTCTTAAGAGACAGGGAGACACAGAGCACGAGCTGGGGAGGTGCGGAGAGAGGGAGACACAGAATCTGAAGCAGCTCCAGGCTCTGAGCTCTCAGCACGCGGCCAGACTTGGAGCTCAAACACAGACCGTGAGATCATGGCCTGAGCCAAAGTCAGAGGCTCAACTGACTGAGCCACCCAGGCGCCCCTAAGCAACTGATTCTTGATTTTGGCTCAGGTCATGATCTCACACTTTGTGAGACTGAGGCCTGAGTTGAGCTCTGCGCTAAGTGTGGAGCCTGTTTGGGATTCTCTCTTTCTCTCTCTTTCTCTCTGCGCACCCCCCCCCCCAAAGTAAATAAATAAACTTTAAATGGTTTAAAACATATACTTCAAAAATGGTAAATGTTAAAAAGCCAATACTCATTAAGTGTTCCCTAGCACTGGGTCCTGCGATAAGCACATTGTATGTACTAACTCATTTAATCCCCACAAGAGACCCATGAGGTATCTATAGACGATCCCTGACTTATGGTGGTTTAATTTATGAGTTTTTGACTACACAGTGATGTAAAAGCGAGACACATTCAGTAGAAACCACACATTGAATGTTTAATTTCCCCCAGGCTGATGATATGCGGTGCGATCCTTTCTCCTGAGGCTGGGCAGTGGCAGTTAGCCATGGCTCCCAGCCAGCCACACAATCACAACGGCAAATAACCAACACACTCACAACCATTCTGCTTATCACTTTCACTACAGGATTCAATAAATTCAAATAAATTTTAAAAAAATGTATCACCCTGTTATAAAATCGGCTTGGTGTTAGATGACTCTGCCCAAGTATCGGCGAACGTTAAGTGTTCTCAGCACATTTACAGTAGGTGAGGATAAGCTATGACATTCAGCAGTCTAGGTGTATGCGATGCGTTTTTGACTTACGATATTTTCAACGTACAATGGGTCTAGTGGGACATAACCCCGTCGTGAGTCAAGGAAGATCCGTACGAGCATTTTCCAGCTTTATGGATGAGGAAACCAAGGGACGTGGAGATTAGGTTACTTGCCCAAGACCACACTGCTAGTAAATAACAGAGCTGGAATTCAACCCGGGAGGTCTGGCTCCAGAGCCATACTTTTAAGTGCTATGCTGGGCTGTCAAAAATATCGCGGCAGCTGAAGAAATAATCCAAATCAAATACGACTCGATTTGTTGAGAATAGTCACTGACCTCTGCACAGCTCCCTGCACGTGGCTTTTATCTACTCTTTCAGTGAACAGTCTCTCCCCGGTGCTCCGACCCCACAGAGGATGTGGGAGACTCAGAGAGGGAAAGTGACTTATGCAGTAAATGGCAGCATCAAAATTTGAGCCTAGTCCAAATTAGGGACTCTTATTTTACTTCCATTTTATCGAAGGGAAATTGAGGCCCAACGGGGTTAAGTGAGATACACTCTCTCTCTCTGCAGGAAGCCTGGCACAGCCATTCGCATGGGGCTAAACACGTGTGAACTCCCAAGTCAAACCCTGTCTCTGGACTGAATGATCTCAGGTTACTAGACTCCTCAGACTCTTGGGGGAGCCTGGGGTCTCTGCTGCACTCACGTCGGGGAGAGGAGATTTACCCACGACTCGGGCAAACACTGCAGGAGAATGAGAAGAGAATTAGGGAGAGGAGTGAGGTACAGAGTGAGCAGGGCTGAGGCTGTCTGAGAATTTGGGGTCCAGGCTCCTGTGTGCAGGGGTGGCTATGGACCCATGATCGGGACACCTTTGGAGAGGAGCCAAAAGAACACCGACTTAGTCCTGCAGGACATAGCATTTGCTATTAGTCAGTGTGGTTCCAATCCTAGATCAGCTACTCTGGAGTCTTGTTTGCTTCATTTATAAAATAGGGTTGAAATGCTACCAATCATGCTAAATTGTTCAGTGAGTACGATAATATAGTATTTTCTTATTTTTTTTAGTTTGTTTGTTTAGAGAGAGAGCACGAGCAGGGGAGGGGCAGAGAGAGAAGGAGAGAGAGAGAATCCCAAGCGATGCAGCACTTGATCTCATGAACCTTGAGATCATGACCTGAACTGAGATCGAGAGTCAGACACTTAACCAACCAAGTCATCCAGGTGCCCCTATAGTATTTTCTTATTGATGACACAGGGTGGATCGTCCAAATGTTTTTCCCCATCTTCTCTGTTAAACTCTATCCTCCTTGATAGTGATCTAGAGAGGCACGGAGGGGATTTTATTTCCTTATGAGGATGAAATGGAATGAAAAGCAATTTTTAATGGTTTGTGGGTGTTAGGGGTTTTCCACTGCCATGTACAGCAAAGGTGACTTAGACAACGTGTTAGTTTTCTAGGGCTGCTATACAAAACTTACCACAAACTAGTTGTCTTGAAACAACGGAAGTGTATCCTCTTACAGTTCCAGAGGCCAGAAATCCAAAATCAAGATGTTGTCAGGGTTTGGTTCCTTGTGGAGGCTCTGAGGGAGAATGCACTCTGAGCCTGTCCTCGTTTCTGGTGCCGACTGGTACGCCTTGGCGTTCTTTGGCTTCAACACGCCAACCAGTCTCTGCCTCCATCTTCCCAGGGCTGACTTCTCTGTGTGTCTTTTCCTTTTCTGTCTTGTGTAAGGACACCCATCATGGGATTTAAGCCCCCCCCCCACCCCAATCTCATTTTGAGATCCTTATCTTAATTGCATCTGTAAAGATCCTTATACAAAAAGAAAAGGTACATTCTGAGATTCAGGGTGGAATGAACTTTTGGGAAGTGGTCACTATTCCACCCACGACAGACCAATTCAACAAGAGAAGAGGCTATAAACAGACAGGACTGGCTGTGGATCTTATCTTTGCCACTCACCACTCATTTGCTGGGTAACTCTGGCCACATTGCTCCCCACCTCACCTTTAATGGGACCTTGTGGGAAAGAGAGCTTTGTAAAGTGTTGCCTGAGACTGAACAGTTTTATGACTGGACAGTGCAGGAATAGGAACCCAAGGCAAAGAGTAACCCCTGGCGGAGTGGGGTTTTGCTGGCATCCTGTAAGAAGCAGCTGGAATTATTTCCCCAATGTCTCTACACAGTTGGACAGTCCTTTACAAAGCTGGCCATCTTGACCTCCTCTTGAGTCGGTTGCTCTTTCTGGAACTCGCATCTCTGAGGCTTAGGCCAGAAGATGATGCCCGAGCTCCTTGCCTGCTTGTCTTCAGTCCCTCAGACAAGCATGCAGACATCATATAACTGCATTGACAAACAGCCCTGTGACCTGAAACCCATTTCTGTGACTGTCGGCAGGCTCTCAGTATAGACCAGAACTGCTGAAATGCATGTGCTCCAGATGTTTATCTCCTAATTACAAGTCTCTGATGTGCCACTTACAGTAATGTACTTGTCCATGCTGATATTTTCTCTACCTCCAGAGGATCTGCCAAGGCAGATTTGATACAAGGAGAGACAGAGTGTCTCTAGCGTGTTTTAATTAGGCAATTGCACCCCAGTCATGGCCAGCACCAGGTGCCAGACATATTGCAAAGTAGTTCAGACCAACAACCATCCACTGAACTGAAATGAATGAGGCAGAATTAACTTTTGAGGGGCACTCAGCCTCTACGGACATGACAGGCATGGGCCACTAATTAGCATGGAAGGTGATGAGGGCTCCAAACCAGTCCTGGGAGCAGGCTGTGGGCTAAGGACTCCGTCAGAGGCATGGGTGAGGATGACATTTTAGCTGGGCTTTTCGAATGGGACATGGAGGAAATGATCAGGTAGACACAGAGGAGGACAGCATTCTTGGCAGAGGACACAATTTGAACAAAGACATGGAAGTGTAAAAGGCACAGATATTTGACACGTGGCTGGTGCTTGAGCTATGTGGAGAGAAGAAGAAGGCATGAGGCCAGAGAGGGAGGCTGGGGCAGATCACACAGTGCCTTGAAAGTCAGGCCAAGGAGTTGTTCCTATAAACACCAAAGGAGGCATGGCCAGGTTTAGTTGGGAGAGAACACAGAACAGTACTGTAGGTAAGTCACCTGCTGCCGCCCAGGAGACTGATGAGGGGAGGCCAAGGGAAGGACAGAAGGAGAGAAGCTGCCACAATACTCTAAGTTCAAGATGGTGGCGGCCTGAATGGAACAGTGCCTGGGGAATGAGCAGGTAGAGCTGAGGAAAGGGAACTGTCCGTGGGAGGGTGAGGCAGGTGGGAGTAAAGGATGAGGCTGACACTTCTGGTTGGGATGAGGGCTTCAGGAGGAGGTGCGAGTCTGGGGAAGTAGAAAAGGTGCAGGGGAGATGAGGTAGGTCACGTTTGGAGCCACCGGTCGTAAGAATGTAAGCTCCCTCCAGGCTGGGTGGGCCATTTCAGGTGCCTAAGGAGGAGAATCTCAGTTTGCATGTTCCAGAAAGCCTGGTCTGACCATCGACTGGAAGGACTGCAGCTGGTATGCCAACCCACAGCTCAGCTTTGCCCTCACCAGCCCTCACCAGCCCTCTCCACATCTTCCTAAGTGTTGGGGGGAGTTGTTCTCCAGCCCTGGACTCCATCCTCAGATCTCAGCCTCCACTCCTCCCCCTCACCACAGGTCGTTTGCACAAACCCCTTTGAGAGTCCGCCTCCACCTCTGTCCCTTCAGCCTTCTCTCCTGACTCTGCCTCTCCCTCTTGTTCTACTTCCACGTCCGGGGACGCCCTGAGCCTTCCACTATGTGGGGCCCATGGTTGGGGTTTGGTGGATGGTGGAGAGGCCCTGGGCAGGAAAAGGATAGCCCTCTTTCACTTCTTGCCCCGACCTTTCTCACCACCCCCTTCCCCGTTTTTCCCTTTGCACCTTTCGGAGGAAGACCTTGTGGTTAGTCGGGGCTACAGGCTGAGGCTTGCGGAGAAACAGTGAAGATCCTTGATGGGCCTGGGTGATTTAAGGTGTTGAAAAGTTGGCGTCACTGTAAGAGGCAACTCCACAGTGAACCAATTGCCTGGTAGACTCAGCACCTTATCAAGTCTTCCCTATCTGCAGTCACTCAATTTCATTTTCTCTATTTCTCCTGTCTTCCTCCTTCCCTCTTTCATTGTAAACAGAGCACATCCTCTGTTCCAGCATGGGGCCAGTCCCTGGGGACATGGCGGTGGGTGTGGCTTTAGAGGAGTGCCCACCAGGAGCACTGAGTCTAGTGGCGGAAAAGAAAGCAGATGCTCACGGTCCCCATCCTGAGGTCCATGACAGAGGAAAGCCAGAGGAAGGGAACACGTGGTTTCAGAAGACAGCTCCTTCCCTGGAAGAAATGACACTGGAGCTGGAACCTAGGGGATAATCCTTCCCAGGGATAAGGGGAAAAGAGTGTTCTGTCCTTTTTTCTACTTTCCCTCCCTCCTTTCCTCACCTTCCTCACACCCCTCTTCCATAGTCTCTTCCCAACAAACTGCTAATGAAATACTCTGACTCTAGTGTGCCAGGTTTTGTGCTAAACCCTTTACGTGTTTTTTTTATCCAGTGTTGCCTATGATGTGAAGACGACCCCACTCTCTTATTCCCACTCTAGAGTTGAGGGAAATGTGGCCCAGAGATATTAGGTGGCATCCTAGTCAGTGGCTAGAGGGACACAGACCGTGGAATTGGATGACAGACGCTATTCTCCCCCTACCATGTATATTGCCCCCTTCTAAGACACTCGGAAAGGACGTTTCATCTAATCTGTGTAAGTAAATGCCTTCTTGCCTTGAAATGAGAAAATAATGCAATTTGGAGTAAGAAGTGCACTAAAGAGAAAGCCAGGAGACCTGGTCCCTTTACTTTTCCATAGTGGGCATGAGGAAAGGTGTTTCCCTGCACTTCCTGACCTACACAGCTTGGGGTTCCCCCTAGCAGAACAAACAGGACTGACCATACAGCCTGAGGTTTGGTGTAGCTCTTACATTTGCCCAGGGCCCGCACGTGGTAGAACGCTCTGCTGACGCCATCTTAAAACTCTTAATAATTTTAACAAGTGGCTCACATTTTCCTTTTGCACCCAGCCCCGCAAATTATGTAGCCAGTCGTTCCTGGGAAACCCACTTTCCTGCCCATTCCCTGTCACTCTCTGGCTGCCGCCCTTCAAGCGATTCCCCAGCAGCTCCCCTGCGGCCCAGACTGCTCCTTTGATCTGAGACACGGGCTGGTTCCTGGGTCCACACAGAACAGCAGAATGATGGTGTCCAGCACCAGACGTGATTATCCAAATCATTTCCTCCTGTGACCAGGACCTGGTTTAATACTTCCCAGGTACCAGGTGTTCCCCAAATATCTGCATGTGGAAGGGTTTGGGTGGCTCCATTCTTTTCTCTTTCGATAAAACAATTAGGTCATTTAGAATATGAAAAGCTTTGAAATCATGAAAGTACTTTATTTGAAGTTTGGGGAAGAAAGGACTTTGATGGTGAAAGAAAAGACAGCTATTTCCATTTTAAACAAGGAAACAGCAGGACAGATTTCTGTAAGAAGGTAATAGCCCAGGCTCCATTGTCCAGGATACTAGTTAGGGATTCTACAGAACCACTCTTTTAGTCACCTGGGACTAGGCCCAAAGGTAGAAAGTATGGAAAGAAATCTTTGGACTCAGAGTGATGAGATTCTAGCATTCAAAAATTTCTGGATGGCGATTTGACCAATTGCTAAGGGAGTGAAGGGCTTGTCTCTGGAGACGTCAAGCACACTGCATGTTCATGGCCATTCCACAGAGGGTTGGAGGACGAGCTCCAAGCATCGAATGGGCACTTGGACCAGATGGGGTTTAAGGGTCCTAACAACCCTGGCAATATGTGCTTAGTTGATTATAATGACTTTGGGACACAGAGATTTTCTGACCTGATGGTTCTAGCATTCTTCATGTTTATACCTAAAGGCTAAGGTCACTAACCATTTTTCCCCCATTTCTGCAGGAGATGAATGTAGAGTGTACATTCTTGTACCTACTATCTGAGACATAAACAGGAGAATATCGATTGCTTCAAATTCTGTCAGGATTTCTTGAAGCTGGGGACGTTCTCTGAAGTGGATGAATGAATACATGAGCAGAGGGAATGGCAAACAATGCAGAGATGGGCAGCGTGGCTCCTTTTAAGAGTAACAAAGCCAGAAAGAGTGCACTCTGGGTAGTGGTTCCCCCAGAACATGGGGCCCCACAATCTTGGCCAATCCTCCTGACCCAGCTGCTGCAAGGGCCCACTGGCCTCTGGGGTGTCTAGCTCCTCCCTGGGTGGCGCTAACAGCATTAGCACACAGCGGGCCGAGGACCTGGGGAGACCATATTCCTGAAACCTTAAGAGACATGTTCTAGCAGCATTTGCTCAGGTGTCAGTCACGTCCTGGAAACAAGCCGTGTAAACGTACGTGAAGATGCAGCGTTTATTCAGTTGAAAGCACGGAAAACACAGGTCCGCGGGTCCCGAGGCCTGGGTGCTCATCCTGGCTCTACCTTTGAAGACAAAGGTGGCTTTGGCCAAGTCCCTCCCTGCCTTGGGGCCTCACCTTTCCCATTTTTAAAATGTAGATAATAATGGTTACCCACACAACAGTTATAAGGGTTGAATTAGTTAACATTTGTAAAGTGCTTAGCCAAGTGCCTGCAGCATTGTAAACACTATATACATCATGAAAACAGAAGGATCACTAGTCTTTTCAGCAACCTGTTCAAATAGCCGTTCCCACCACCCTTTCACATGAGGAATCTGAGGCTCAGGTAGCTAGTGATGTGCCCAAGGTTATATAGCTGGACCCACTCTTCCACTGCCACCAGGGCTAGAACAGCTTTGTGATGACTTCCAATTCTGCAGTGGTTCTGTCTTTATAAACCGAAAATTCTGCCTTTATTTCATGTGTCCCTTGGACACCAGCTGGATGCATAAAAGGTTCACTTTCAAGCACTTTTAAGCATCTCCTTCCTGTTGCTGTAGAAAGTCATTTTCAGCATCAACATTTTGCTCGGTGTTAAATTTGGCCTTGGAGGTTCTGACAGGCCCTGGCTCTGAAACCCAGGACAGCTGGGTCCACTTCACCTCAGTGATATGGAGCTCAGGTCTTCCAGCTCAGCAGCAAACTGAAGACCTTCCAGGGTTGCCCAAATAAATGTTAAATCTTGTTTCCCCCCATGTAGTCCCTACGTAGGTCAATGGCATCAGTGGCATCAACATCCCACAGCCTTCCAGGACACTAGATTGTCAGTGCCATTCTCTTCCCTCAGCTCTCGTGGGCAATTGGTCAATCGGTCACAATCCAGTCTGAAAGGAAAGTCCCATCCTGCCACTTGAAACCCCTGGACGAATCTCCGTTGTACACCAGATATGGACTCAACCCATCATTCCAGGCCCTTCAAGTGTGAGCCCCTCCCTGCCTTTCCTACTCTTCCATTCTCCTCCCTCATCTTCTTCCAGCCAATCTGCCAGCCAGGAGAACCTCTCACTATAACCAGAATACACCCAGCCCTGCCCAGCCTTCCCGTTCTACGCCAGACACTTCTGGGGAAAGGCCCATCCTTTCCTCCTCGGCTGTTAAGTACCCCTCCTTCTCTCTGACATTGAATCCCATCCTCCTTTGCTTTCTTAGACACTTCATCTTGTCTCTGATTTCTTCCTTTTTCACTTGTTCCTTTCTATAAGTCTAAAAAAGGCTCACTCTCTCACTTTAACAAAACTTCTCAATACCCACGTTCCCCTCCAGCTGCCACTCTTCACAGCCAATACTTTCTGTCTGTAATTCTTTTCTTCCTATCTATGTCTCCACCCATTTTAATCTGCTTCTGATCTTTCTGTTCTCCTTCCCATGGTTTCCCTAAACCATCTTTCTCTTAATCTAAAAGTCTAATTGCTCCCATAATTTGACCTCTCAAAGGTATTTTTCACTGTTGATTACTCCACACTTCTTGGAAGACTCTCTTTAATTTTAAGTTGGTTAGTGTTCCTTCTAACTCGCTGGCTACCTGTCAGTTTCCATTGCAGGTTTCTCTGCCTTCCCTTTAAATTCCTTTCCCCTGCCTGATAACTCTCCTGGTCAGGATGGGCTAGGTTACACTGCACTAAAAAGCAACCCTTAAAATCCAGCAACATACATTTATTTTCTGTTTGGGTTACATGCCCAATGCAAGGCAGTAGGGCAGATCCAAGAACCATGGAGAGTCAAGAACTATTCCTTGGCATGAGTAAGACTGAGTACTAATAAAGGAAATTCCAAGATTTAACCAGCTAGATTTCAGAATTTCTCTGGTGATCTTTTTTGAATAAGAATATCTACAACAGTTACCCTATGCCTGTCCCACCCTTGAGTCAGGGGCAGATAATTTGTCTCTTTAGTTCGATAGGGGTACAGATCAAGAGGACCTGCACTCCCTGGAGATTCCCTTAAGGAATATACCCAAGACTTTTATCTCCACCTAAACCAGATTTAGATGATTAGATTCTGGACTCCAATCTGATGTTGTAATAGAAAGAGATTTGGGAGAGCCTCAGGGAAGGGTAAGTATATTTTTCATGTGTGAAGGACGTGAACCATTGGGGACTGAGGGGACTGAGGTCAGATTGTCATCGCCAGACTCCAAGATAGCCTTCAAGGATCCCAGCCTTCTGGTATTTATATTCTTGTATAGTATGACCTCCTGCTCCATTGGATAGGACTGCATGCCCAATAGGATATTTCAGAAATGATGGAGTGTGACTTTTGAGGCTAGGTTGTAATACAGAATCTTGTGTTTTATTCTCTCTCCCCCACCTCTCTCTTGGATCACTCACTCTGGAGGAAGCCAGATGCCGTGTCACAAGGGCATCAACAGCCTGTGGAGAGGTGCACATGCCAGGAAATTGAGACCTCCTGCCAACAGCCATGTGAATGAGCCATGTTGGAAGAACCTGCAGCCCAGTCAAGCCTTCAGATGACAGCAGTCCTCGTCAACTTCCCGTGACAAGCTCATGAGAAACCCTGAGCCAGAACCTCCAGATATGCTGTTCCTGAATTCTCGACCCACAAGAACTATGTGAAATGTGGATGTTTATTATTAAGGCTTCATTATCGCTACTTTTGTCCTGTCCGTGTTAACTCTTGTCTAAACTACAGTAGCTGATTCTCTAATGTGCCACTTTGCTTTCAACTACCTTTCTTTTCCCAAATTCACTTTCCTTACAGGGACCTGAGGATTCATGTCAAAACATGAATCTTGTGAAACCCCCCAAAGGATTTCCCACTGCTCTCAGGATAAAGTTCAGAATCCTCAATATGGCCTATAGGGCCTGCAAGATCTTACATCGTCCAACACTTCCAGACTAACCTCTCAAGACTCTTTCTTTTCTTTCTTTCTTTCTTTCTTTCTTTCTTTCTTCTTTCTTTCTTTCTTTCTTTCTTTCTTTTTTCTTTTCTTTCTTTCTTTTCCTTCCTTCCTTCCTTCCTTCCTTCCTTCCTCTCTCCCTCTCTCCCTTCTTCTTTGCCTCCCTTCCTCCTTCCCTCCCTTCCTTTCTTTTTTTTAAATAGAATAAGCCTTCCTTGGTTGTATCTCTCACACAAGCTACTCTCTGCCTGAATTACTCATTTGTTTTTTCTCCCCAAATCTTTATTTATCTCCCATTGACCCCCTATCTCTGATAAGCCTGTCCAAACTTACTTGTCCAAATGTGAAAGATGACCCTCACTGTATTCTAAGACAAGCTATAACATATCCCTTTCATGGTATTAATCATTCTGTAATATTGTTAACTCATTTAACAAGTAATGTTAATAATAGCTACTTGTAACAGCTGTCTGGGCCTGCCTCTGAGCCATTTGCAGACATTTCCCTTATTCAAGAGCTCCTTGTGCCTCTATCTAAAAATGTTCTTTGGTCACAGAGCCCGTTTGATCCATGCCCAGGGCAGGCTGGAAGCTCTGCAAGGATGACCTCAGTCACAGAGGCATATGAGTTGGTAGATAAGTCCTCATAGCTCTATTGGGAAAATCTTGAGGTGCTCTCCACTGCATCTCAGAGTCCCCAGTGCAAATGAGTACCGGTATCACGCAGAAAGTAACCTGCTCAGTCATTAGCTTTATACTCCACTATCCTCTCACAGTGTCTTGCACTCTTTCCCAAATAAAGTGCTTGCACATGTAATCTTGTCTCAAGGTCTGATTTTGGAGTAACCCACACTAAGTCAGCACTTACCATGAGCTGGACGCTGGGTCAAGCTCTTTATTGGGGATTATATGTTTTAATTCTCTTAGCAACCCAATGAGATAGGTGCTAATCTATTCAATTGGGGTAATACTACTTACTCAAAGGATTGTTGTGAGGATGAAATTGGATAATGCATGTAAAGAGCTTAGTTCTGGAAGAGAAGATGAATTTGAAGAAGTTTGCACAGTCCTCTGCGTAGTAAGCAATTGGTCATCTGCCTGAGATCACACACATGCTAAGTCCAGTGGATTCTTACCAAATTCAGCCAGACTCCAGAGCTCTCAATTATTATTCTGACTGTCTTATCAGTTATAATGTCTTACTGAACTACCTTCCACCGGAGATTGTAAGCTCCATGGGAACAGGAACCATGCCGGTTATCTTCAGTTTTATCCACAGAACCTGGCATTTAGTAGATTGCAAGACATTTGTATAAAAGGAATTGATTCTTCCTTTCCTCTCGACTAAGTGTGTTTTATGTTCAGTTTAGGGTCCTCTTTGCTCAAAATAATTCTTTGAGGCCTCAGTGAGAGTAATCCTACGAATTATATATGAAAAGTATGTCTTCCCTAAAAAGCCTAATTTTTATGTTTATTTTTTCCTCTTTAAGAAAAGAGTACATTTCTATCATGGGAAGGCAGCTTATTCAGTGTAAGATCATGATAGTTTTGAAGTAAAAAAGATCTAGTTCAAATCTAGTATTTTCAACGGTCTGACCTTGGGGTGGGGGGGGTGGGGCAGGAATGTAGCTTCTCTGATTTGTGGATTTCTCATCTATCAAAGAGGAATGATCATACCTCCTATACTTGTTATCTATTGTTGCACAACAAATTATCTCAAAACGTTGTAGCTAAAGACAACCAACATGTATTCTCTCACATAATTTCTGAGAATCAGGACTCTAGGAGTAGCTTAGCTGTATGGTTCTAGTTCAAGAGCTCTCTTGAGGTTGCAATCAAGTCATATCCTGGGGCTGGAGTCATCTCAAGGCTTGACCGGAGCTGGAAGATCCACTTCCAAGTTCACTCACATGGTTGTTGGAAGGAGTCTCAGTTCCTCTGTGTCAGCCTCTCGGCATGGCAGCTGATTCCTCCCAAAGCACAAGATCTGAGAGGAATAAAGAGCACCCAAGATGGCAGCCACAGGGTCTTTTATAATCTAATTGGGAAGTGACATACCATCACTTCCACCATATTCTGTTGGTCACAGAGAGCAATGCTGGCATAGTGTGGGATGAGGCTACAAAAGGATGGGAATAGCAGGTGACAGGACCCTGGGGGGCCATCTTGGAGGCTGAGTATAACACCTCCCATATATAGTTGTAGTGGAGGGCTTCATGTGCCTGGTATGTGGTTGTCTCTCAGAAAGCATTAGTTCTACTTTGTGGATTCGAGGGAAGATATATTATAAGTTCTGGGACTTGAAGAATACATTCAGCAACCCAGAGTTGAGCAGTCACCCCAGAACAATTAGCTTCAAAGAAACCTAGTTACTACAGCTAACATTCTGCTGAGGATTAAGCCAGTGATATTGGTGACAACCAACATCTATATGCAAAGCTCCTCATAGTCTCCAACATTTATTTACATTTAACACCCAGTTGTTTTATTTAAGTTTATTTATTTTGAGAGGGAGAGCAAGCACGAGCAGGGGAGGGAGGGGCAGAGAGAGAGAATCCTAAGCAGGCTCCACACCGGCTGTGTGAAACCTGACACAGGGCTCAAACTCATGAACCGTGAGATCATGACCTGAGCAAAACCAAGAGTTGGACAGACGTTTAACTGACTGAGCCACCCAGACGTACCACTTTTTTTTTTTTTAATTTTATTTTTTTTTATCACCTAGTTTTAATTTTCTGTCATCCTATGTTTATCCTAACAACTCTCTGGCATATAATTATTATTGTCACACTTTCCAAGTAAGGACCATGAGGAAGATCGCATGATTTGTTTAAGGGCAAATAGCTGCTCAGTGATGAAGTCAGGATTCAAACCCAGGACTTCTGACCAGAAAGTCTATTCTCATTAGTTCTCTTGTGCTGCAATAGCAGCAAGTAACTCTTATTATTATTTTTTTTAAAAAAGAAGATGAGACAATTTTGTTATTTTTACCCTTTAGAGCAACTTCTGCATGAGCACACAGCAGTTTCCTTAGGGTTCTCTTGACTGTGACTGTCAGTGGTTCAGAGGCCCAGCATCTCCCAGAGCACAACCAGGGTAGCGCACAGATCCCTGCAGTGCTGATAGGATTGCCTTAGGGAGTTGTTTTCATTTTGCAGCACCACAGGTGGCAGCTGGTGCGTTTTGCTTGAACCTTCTCCCCATTTCGCCACTTAACTACCTGCCACACATACAAACCCAGGGAGAAGAGGGCATGTGGATAAAAGCTCTCAGCCTGCAGACTCCCAGTAATTAATAGTAGGCAAATGCTTTCTGTCGAGGGCCTGCTGAGATGCGGTATGGTGAATGAGGGCTGTGTGTGTAAGCAGCATGGGCCTCCAGCCAGCAAAGAACCTGCATCGCCAGGCCTCAGGGTCCCGAGAGCAGGTAAGGACAAGATGCAGACCTGAGGGTGTGGCACCTGTTCCTGGGACTGGGACTCGCTACACTCACGGGTCATGACGACAGCTCTGGTGCTGCTACAGGGGTAGGCCTGCCATTCAACCGGCCAAGTGAAGAATCAGGGAAGCAAGGGCAGGAAGATATGGCGGCGTACTAGGCCGAGAGACTGAAAGCGCAGCCCGCATCGTGCGGGCCTCTTCCTGAGCACCCTCTCACCCGGTCTCACTGCGGCCTCACCGGTAAACACACATGGCGGCCTGGGAAGGCTGTTCTTCTCCCTCCACCTGACAGATGAGGAGGCTCTGACTCGGAGATGTAAATGACCTGGCTGAAGTCTAACAACTAATAGTAACCACGGAGCAATGGTTTCGAAGCTATTGATTAACTTTCTAACCATTTACACGTAGGAGACTAGTCTCTTGGTTGGAACTCATTTCTGAGTCTCTGTACTTCATTTACCAAGGATTGCTATGCAAAGCCTCTGCACCCTGGGCCAGATGCTGTCAGTCTTTCCCTCCTCTCATAAGTTAGAGCACCATCTGAGGCCTACAACTCACCCACAGCAGCTGGAAGAGGCCTGTCACTTAAAGGAACATGGCAGAGCCACAGTGATGATATGAAGGAGCAGTCTCAGGAGGGGAGAGACTGAAGTAGACCAGATAACCAGTTATCCTGTCCTCCCTCCCCTATCTCCTCTCTCTGCAGGGCCTCTGTACTGCAATTTAAAGAAGCGGTCTTCTCCCACTGCTCCTTTGGCAAAAAATAAATCAAATAAAGGAAGAAAGTGCTTAATCGAAGGAGGTGCTTGGAGCAAACACAGACAATCTGCTCTGGAGGTCAACCACTCCTTTCTTTCTTTTTTTCTTTTCTTTTTTAAAAATCTTTTTATGTTTATTTATTTTTGAGAGACAGACAGACAGACAGACAGACAGAGCATGAGCTGGGGAGGGCAGAGAGAGAGGGAGACACGGAATCTGAAGCAGGTCCAGGTTCTGAGCTGTCAGCCCAGAGCCCGACATGGGGCTCGAACTCACAAACCGCGAGACCATGACCTGAGCTGAAGTCGGACACTTAACCGACTGAGCTACCCAAGGGCCCCAACCACTCCTTTCTTTAACTCACCAGGAGGGACACCCATTTGGATGGAGGTCTCAACTATCCCCTCAAAACACCATGTCAGACTGACTAGTGATTATCTAGGGGAACATGAACACACAGGCCAAAGTAACTAGACAGGTATAAGCAGTATGAAAGAAAGACAACATTCATTATACGTCAAGTAGAAATGCAGAAAGGACAAGAATTGGAGGGTATTATGTTAAGTGAAATAAGTCAGCCAGAGAAAGACAGATATCATATGATTCCACTCACATGTGGAATTTGAGCAACTTAACAGAAGACCATAGGGGAAGGGAAGGAAAAATAAGTTACAAACAGAGAGGGAGGCAAACCATAAGAGATTCTTAAATACAGAGAACCAAATGAAGTTGATGGGGGTAAGGGGTGAGGGGTGGGGGAGGTGGGTGATAGGCATTGAGGAGGGCATTTGTGGGGATTAGCACTGGGTGTTGTATGTAAGTAAGGAATCAGGAATCTACTCCTGAAGCCAAGACTACACTGTATGTTAGCTAACTTGACAATAAATTAAAAATAAATAAATAAATAAATAAATAAATAAATAAATAAATAAAATAAAGGTAATGCTATGATAGCCTATCAAAAAAATAAAATATGCATTAAAATACCCTAAAAGATAAAAAGAATGTTGATAACACAAAATACAAATAAGTTAAAAAATTCCAAGTAATAATTTTAGGAATAAAAAATATAATAGCTAAAATAAAGAAAGTAAGATATGGGACAAATCTACTGGGGGAAAATACCAGAATGATATAGGAGAAGAAGGATTTAGAGGATGTGAGGATTAGATTCCCTTTAAAATAAGTCACCAAGGGGAGGTGGGGAACCATAAAAGAAAAGCTAAAGGATGTGGAAATTGGAAATAGAATTGCCAGTATTTGAATAATAAATAGCAGCTTGAGAAACAGGGAAGTAGAAAAAAAAATTAAGGAAAAAAAGAATGCTTTCTGAAAATCAGCAGACCATTTCTAAGAAGGCCCCGCCTCTGTTCTGAAGTTCTATTCTGTCTGAAACAGTAACAAGGAAGAGTAAATATTCTGGATCTACAGCTCATTTTTGAGATAATGTATCTAAAGTTTCTCCATTATGTGTAATATTTACAGTTGATTTCTGGTATAATCCTCCAGTCCCTGGTTTGCTAAGAGTTGGGTTTGTTTTTGTTTTCTCTTGTTTTGTTATCATAAGCAGACACCGGACTTCACCAAATGATTTTTGAAGAAATAACTGTAATTCTTCGTCCATGAGGTAATGGTACAAAATTTTTCTTTGGTCTATTAATATGGATAAATTATATACATAATAATGGGGAGACTTGTTTCCATTCCCCCAAAGCCTTACTTAATTGTAAAATATATTTTTTAACCCACATTTGATTTGTATCATTCAGATCATTTATTATCTGTTCTGTTTTGACAGGATGTGTTAAAAAGTCTATAATTATAATTGCTGATGTATCTACTTTTCACTACAGTTTTATAAGCTGCTGTGGTAAATATTTGGAGGCTATATTGTTAGGGGACATGTGCTTATGATGTGTCTTTCTTCTTGCTCTGTTGTTCTAGAATATGATATCCCTCTATTTCCTCTGAGATGCTGTTTCCTGCAGCTTAAAAAAATACTTGTTTTTTTTTTTACTGTGGCAAAATACAGATAACATAAAACTTACCATTTTAACTATGTTCAAGAATATGATTCAGTGTATTAAACACATTCATAATGCTGAACAACCATCACCACTAACCATCTCTAGAACTTTGTCATCATCTCAAAAAGAATCCTTCAGTTTTCAAGACTGCTTTTCCAGGGGCACCTGGGTGGCTCAGTTGGTTAAGCATCCAACTTCAGCTCAGGTCATGATCTCACAGTTTGTGGGTTCAAGCCCTGTGTCGGGCTCTGTGCTGACAGCTCAGAGCCTGAAGCCTGCTTTGGAATCTGTGTGTGTGTCTCTCTCTGCCTCTCCCCTGCTCACACTCTGTCTCTGCATTTCAAAAGTGAATAAATGTTAAAAAAAATTTTTTTTTAGGGGCTCTGGGTGGCTCAGTTGGTTGAGCGTCCGACTTTGGATCTCACGGTTCTTGAGTTCGAGACCTGCGTTGGGCTCTGTACTGACAGCTCAGAGCCTTGGAGCCTGCTTCGGATTCTGTATCTTCCTCTCTCTCTGCCCCTCCCCTGCTCACGCTCTGTCTCTCTCTGTGTCTCAAAAATAAATAAACATTACAAAAAATTAAAAAAAAAATTTAAGACTGTTTTTCCATATTTCATTTGGTTTATATTTGCCTGATATATCTTTTTCCATCACAAGATTTTGAAAATCTCTTTCTATTTAAGGGTGTATATTGACAACACAATTTGTATTTTTTAAAATCTAAACCGAGGCTCTTCTAGTTAGTGAGTTTAGCCATTTATATCTACTATTATGTTAATACTTTCTTGCCATTTTATTGTGCTTTCCATTTATTAAAATTGTTTATTAAAATTGTAACTGAAACTCATAAATCAGTATATAAAATTTGATTTATCCAATAGAAAAATAACTTGGTTCTTTTTTTCTTTTCTCTTTTCCAGTTTTCACTAGGTTAATATCAGTACTTTATTACATTGATAGTATCTTTGGTGAATTAGTATTTATGCCTTCCATGAAGGAGAAAGATTGCCTAGCACATTCTTATGTTAATTTTGTCCCTATCCACTACTCTTACCCTCATATCAGTTGTAATTCATTGTCTAAAACTGTAATTCTCAATTTTTTTTAAACGACAACTTTATTAAGTAACTTGATTGTTCTTCCATTCCATACCTCTGAATTGATTTTTTTTAATGTTTTATTTATTTTTGAGTGAGACAGAGAGAGAGACAGAGCATGAGCAGGTGAGGGACAGAGATAGAGGGACAGAATCTGAAGTAGGCTCCAGGCTCTGAGTTGTCAGCACAGAGCTTGAACTCACGAACTACAAGATCATGAACTGAGCCAAAGTCAGATGCTTAACCCACTGAGCGACCCGGGCACCCCCTGAATTTATTTTCTGTCCTTATGTGGGAATTTATACCAGAAGTGTTTTGAAAATGAGGTTTTGTGGACTAGAACTCTTGAGGCTGCTGCAGAGATTTTGTTCCTTGATTTTTGTTTCCTACCCTACTCTTAAGAGTGCTGGTGGGATGATGTCTTCTCTGCTCTGGCATCAAAGGCCCAGTAGGCCCTCACTGTTCACTTCCCTATGGGTCAGAGCGCAATGGGCCCTTATTTTGAAATCACAATCTCAACTCCAAAATCCTAACGTGTCCACTTTCAGAAATGGGCCTTGATGTTAAATTTCCATGTCACACCTTCTCCCTGCCCCGTTTTGAGCCATTTGGGCCTGACGCCTGCAGTGGAATGAAGGGCATGTTGGCCTCCTCATGTCTCTGCCTTATACTTCTCCAACAGTCCCGGACCTCTACCCCTGCCATCCATCGGTCTCCTCTCTTGCTCGCTCTCCCTCTTGCTCTCTTTGCTTTTTACCAAGATCCCAGGTTGAGGAGGAACAGGAAGGAGAGAAGAGGACAAGTAAGTTGCAGGGCGCCTGGGTGGCTCAGTCGGTTAAGCGTCCGACTTCAGCTCAGGTCACGGTCTCGCGGTCCGCGGGTTCGAGCCCCACGTCGGGCTCTGGGCTGATGGCTCAGAGCCTGGAGCCTGCTTCCGATTCTGTGTCTCCCTCTCTCTCTGCCCCTCCCCCATTCATGCTGTGTCTCTCTCTGTCTCAAAAATAAATAAACGTTAAAAAAAAAAAAGGGGGGACAAGTAAGTTGTTACTTATAGCTATCTCTGGGCTCTCTGGACCAGGTAGATGTCTACATTTCCATAGATCTTTAAGAGGGTCCTTCTTGGGCCCCTCTATTTTTCTGTTTCTAGACAGGAATGGACGTAGCACACTTCTAGCTGGGCTGTTTCAGGTCTTTTCTCAGTCCTAGGATTCTAGTGATCCCAGTCTCCCAGCCACCATCACCAGTTTCTTCAGCCACTCAAAATGATACCATTCAGTAGATGGAAAGATACATGCCACTGCTAACCACCCCCCTCCCCACCGCCATTCATACACACTACAGAGTTTTCCTTCCCACATGGCCCACAACTGGGGCATGGAAAATACCCACAAATACCTTACTCCAACAACCCAGGAAATCAGACTGATGTCAAAGCAAACATGCTCTCCTGGCTTTGGTCCCAAAGCTCTTGGTCGCTCTTTTCCCTAGAGACACTGATCTCTGCATCAACCAACCACAGGTACTACGCTTAAAGGTTCTCCAAGTGGCCCTACTGACATTCTATCATTTGTGTCTTCTTCTGGTCTAGCTCCAGGGTATCTGGTTTTTGCCTGGCTTTATGGCCCTGTTGGATTGAACCCTCTGCCCTTATCTTAGCACTAGACAGTTCTCACCAAAGAATTCTCTTAACAAAATCCACCCACTCATATTCCAAAGTGGTTGGGGGACTGAACTAAGACAAACAACAGTTTGGGCTCTTAGTGTCAATTTGCCTAAAGTCAAATGATTGTGCCAAATGGTCTTGGGGGAGTTATTATTTTCTCTATGCCTCAGCTTCATTATCTATAAAATATGGGTGATAGTGTGACTTAGCTTTAGATTTTCTATGAGGATTAAATAAGATAATGCAAGGAGAACACTCACAAAATACACGAAAAGTGACAGCTGTTATTCTCATAACACACTAAATCTCTGTATAAATAGTAAGATGCTATCATTATAACAGAATGATCCAATAGGTTCCTCATTATGATTTTGGAATCAGAGTTTATGAATTTCCCTGAATCTGTGAGCATGAGTATGAATCAGCTTCAAGAAATACCTAGCTAATGTTATCATTATTTCCATATAATTTGCTGACAAATTGCAAATGATGATCAAAATTGCAAATTGTAGTGATAACATTTCCGCGGAAAATGAACAAGGCTGCTACTCCCTCACCCTCTGGTGTGATCATTCATCTCCTTGGCTGCTAGGAACGCTGATGACAAGGGCTTGGGGATACCCTGTTTTCCTTTGGAGACTGACAAGTACACATTCATCAAAAGTCAGTTCAAGTTTCATCTCCTCAGAAAAAGCTGACCTTGACCACCCCCTACAAATAGAATTATTTCCTCCTCACCTGGATTCCCATAGTATTTGGTACAGCTCCCTCTTCTTGTCTAGTTCCAGGATGTCTGGGGTTCCTGCCTATTTAGATTGAACCTTTTGCCCTTACCTTAAATACAACTTTGAGTCTGGGTGCTGTCCTTCACACCTCCATGTCATCCATACTCAGTGGCTGCTGTGACCATACACTTTGGTTTGTCTCCTCTGCCTATCCTGGTGACTTAATTTTGGCTTTCAGACTCCCTACCTGTATCTGATACCTCAGGGTGTCCTTGTCACTAATGAAAATTTAGAAACTCAACAGAGGTGGAATCAGAAGCTAAGAGAGCATAGAAAACCGTTCTTACATCTGGGAGTGAAGAGGGCGGGGAAGAGAGGAAGGCAAATGGCCCAAGACCTGTGTCTTGAAGGCAGAAGTATTTTCCAGGTGGAGATGTATGAGTGTAAGTTTACTTAAGGCAGATGGAACAGCAGTGGCAAAGCGTAGAGAGGCGTAGAAAAGGTTGTCATAACAGGAGCCGGGAAGACAATTGATGTGTGGGAGTATAAGACAGGAGGGTTGGAGAGAATGACAGAAGGTGACACTGGGAAGAAAGGATGAAGGTCAATGAATGCTGGCTTTAAGAGTTTAGGCCTTGTTATTTATACATTGTGATGACATCTAAAGCTGTTAAAAGGGAAAGGGTAGGGGTACAAAGTAGGAGACGTATTTCAGAAAGATCACTCTGTCATGAGGTTGGTTTGGAGGGTATACTCAATAGCATCAGCCTGGAAGGTCTAGTCCTTCAATCTGTTACAGCACAATGGGTGTCTCCTCTCCCTTTAACACCCATCTGTTATGGATGAGGAATGTCTCTAGAAATCAAATCTAATGAGGAGGATTCTTTGCATGGTTGTGGGTATGTGGGGGTTGGGGGAGGCAACAGGGGTGGCAGGGAAGAATGCACAGGATGTTTGATCCTGACGAATATTGGAGAATGTACACAGCCAAGTCTGTGGGCTTTAATCAGGAGGAAGACAACATCCAGGAGGATACTGCTGTGAGGTAAGAGATAGCAAGGGCCCAGGGGCAGCAGATGGGCAGGAGAGATACAGAAGATGTTATCCTGGGTTTTTGTGGCATGAGGAGGAACTGCGCTTCATCAGTCTGCTTATTTGTTCTGAGTTTGGCATTTCCCTGGGCCCTCTTCCTGCTGCTTTGCTGGCAGGAGGGTAGTCGCTGTGCCCCTCCTTCTGGCCAGAATCCTCTGGTCTTGGTTGAAGGCCGCAGCCCCCGTCTAGCCTCCTCTGCTCTTTGCAAAGATGAGATGGTCAATGATAAGGGTTTGCTCAGCAGCCTGAGTGGAGAACTGAACCCTGGCTTCCTAAATTTTTCACTTCTTCCTCTGGCCCAGGACCTTTAAGGGACTTTACAGAGAGGTGGGGCCCTTGGTATGCTGCTAGTTTTTTTGGCTGATACTGCATTTTGCTTTCAAGTTTGGAAATCCGTACAACCAGACCTGGTCTTAATAACTGAAAATTCATTCTCTGGTCTCCAGAGAAAAGGACTTAGCAGAAAGCATTTCATCAGTATGGAATCCTAATTGTGGCCCCAGGTCATTAGGTTTTAATAAATCGGTGTAGCTGCCTGATGGCTTAAGACACTTTCTATTTCCAGGAGAACTGACAGGATTACGAGAAAAGCTACTAATGACCAGTATCTCATGGTAGAATCTTAATTACCACCAAATTCATAGGAAGCACCTGATAGATAGCTCCACAGATGATTCAATTAGAAACCACATTTTTAAATCTCTCCTGGATGAGTCAGTGATAGCATCCTTTGAGAGCCAACTCTGTGTGTAAGGTCTCATGCATGCAATAAATCTCAACACTGAAGAAAAACAAAATTCCCTCAAAACCTCCATTTTCGATTTCTAGCCTAAAAAAATATTACTACTTTTTTTTTTCATGACCAGAACTTTCTAGGCTAAGGATAGGTTGGAGTTAAAATGCTAATGTACTCAATATTTCTTGTCATTTTTCAATCATTGTAGGTAGAGATCACGTAACCCCCATTGCATGACATATGAGGAATCACACTGGTATGAACCCAACCTATTCATTCATGTATATATTTAGCAACCGATACCACTAAGCCCCTGGGACAGCTACATCCTGAATGCAGGAGCAGCAATGATGGTGAGGGAAACCAAGCACAGTATCTTGCCTTCTTGAGCTTATAATGTATTGGAGCAGTTATACCTAATCAAAAAGGTATCCCCCCAAAGCTACCCAAATATACATAAAGGAGCAGAAACTGATGCCATGAAACCAACAATGCATAGAATTGATCTATATAAATCAGAGAAGCCTGGCTTTCAGAGATAATGATCATTTAGCTGAGATCTAGAAGAATAGTAGGGGGTGATCTGGTGCAGGGAGGGCAGGAGAACGGTTGAGTGGCAGAGGTGGTTAGGAATTGCATTCTGAAAACAGGGAAAAGAAGGCACAAAGGCCGTGGGGCAGGAAGGAACTGGAAGATGGTCAGCATGGTTAGAGAGCCACGGGGGGGGGGGGGGGGGGTGGGGTATGTGTAAGATGTAGATATATAGAAAAGAAAGTGATTGTAACAACCATGTGTGCTATGCAGCCAGATGAATAATTCCAACAATAAATGTTAAAAAGAGAAAAAGGGTTGAAGTAGTTTAAAAGAGTATCAAGATATGGGCTTGGGTGTGGATTGAAAGAAATTGGGATGGGAATGGGGAGTGATAGGTAAATGACCTGTAATTTCTATTGGAGGCTCAGGGAGGACCTCCCAGAGGAGGTGGTTTGTGAATTGGACTCGAATAGCCAGGAATTCGTGGTGAAGGTCAGGCAGAGAGAAGCAAAACTAAATGGTGCAGCTCAGGATGGTTGTGGTGAAGGTACATGAAGCCACCTTCAAAAGATGAGGCTAGGAAGGAGGTGGAGGTTTGATAAAAAGAGGGCTTGAAGGTCAGGCAGAGGAGTTTCACTCCCAAAAGTGCCAAATAAAAGAGACAATGGTGACATTAGGAAGTGGTGGGGCCTCTGGCAGGGGACCTGCTTGATCTATTCACAAATTTAATTTAAATGAGTCACAGTGGTAGCTAAATAAAATCTACCTGGAAGTCTTTAAGTTCTCCCCTTGAACTGGAAAATGGTTCCCATGAGAATAAGTGAGCAAAGGATAATGTACTTGGGAAAGGGAAGGGGAGAAGTGTGTGAATGTGTGTGTGTGTGTGTGTGTGTGTGTGTATGTGTGTGTGTGTGTGCAAGTGTGTGCTTCTGTGTGGAGAACAGGAGTGGGGGGTGGTGGGGAGAAACCTGAGAAATGGTTTCAAGGATGGGGCAGCCTCTAGATCTGGATAAATATGCCCTCGGAGATCCTCTCAATAGCCAACAGAATGGAAACTAAACTTCTCAAGAGTGCAAGCCCTTTATCCTCATGTTTCCAGATATCTTTCCCACATTCCCATGTTCTCCCTTGTCACCCCAGTCAAGGTGGGTCACCTGCCATCTCACTTCTCCACCTGGGTTTTTCTACCCTAGGCATCACCAATCCCTAGCTACCCAAATCCTTCCAAGTATCACCTGAAACATTACTTCCAGGAAACTTCCAGATCCCCACAAGGAAAGATGTCCTTTCCCTCTGTGCTCACATGGTATTTGCACTCCATTCTGTCTTATACACATGGGACAGTGTCTGAGTCATAGGCCCCAGGGCAGGGTAAACAGGGTAAACATATTTTCAAATGAATGGACAAACATTACAACAGTAATGCTCATCTTTTCTTTGTACTTGGAATAAGATCTCAGTAGGTGTCTTATTCTTCTCTGAAGCCTTCACAGCATGTGGACACTTAAAGGTGCACGATACGATTTACGCTTTGTTTTTGTAAGGTTTACATGAATGAATCAATAATTGAGACTCAAAACCAAACCGGTGACATCATCCAATGGTTCTCAATTGGGGATGGAACTGTTGCCTTGTGGGTGGGTATTTAGGAAAGTGTGTGGCATTCCCGGTCATCTCATGACTGGTAGTGGTGCCACTCACAACAGCGGCAGGGAGCAAGAAGGATCAACACACTGGCAATCAAGGGAGAGTCCATTATGACAAGAAAATGGTTCTGTCCCAAGTGCCATCTGCACCACTTAGGAAGAACTATCTGCTTTAAATGTTGAGAGACTAGAAAATGTTTTGAAGAAAGTTGTAGATCCTTTGCCTCTGGGGTAATTAAAAGAAAACAAGAGAATGTTGTCCTGATGGCCTTTCTCAACCCTGTCCAGTCCTGTGATACTAAACTCCTAGGGAATGTAAAATCCAGGCCAAATGGTCCAGACAGAGAAGACCCACCCCTCTGGCTCATTCACGGGCAGCCTCAGAGATTCCAGCTCCCAGAAGAAAGGCTTCAAGCTGGACAGCACTCCCTCTGCCCAGGAGAGAGGCTGCCCCCTGCATGTATTTGACTACTGGACAAATAGCTCAGGGGAAGTGCATACATTTATATTTGGCACACAGGTCATATCACAACTCATGCTACCAGCTCATCCTAGGGCTTTTTCTTTTTCTTTTCTCCTAACTCAGCAAAGAGGAGTCAGCTAGAAGAAGCAAGGTACAGAATGTGGGGAGGAATTGGAGATGGTGGCAGAGATAAGGGTGGAAGAATGTTTGAAAGGAGAAATGACAGGCCTTGCAGGACTTTGTGAAGCCCTCTTTCCCTTTCACCATGGTGGAACCAATCATTCCCTTCCTTTATCATGTACATGCAGTTTTATATGAATACATTTATTAGAGACATAAATATTATACTTACATAATAAATTTATCAATACAAATAATATATAATAGTTATATTCTCAATAACCAATAATTTTATTACAAAATTTTATCTTGATGTTATATTTTATATAATAATATGTTAATATTGTTAAGAATATAGTGATAATATTAAACTAATTTTATGCTCCCTTCTAGTCCTGGAGCTCCCTGAGAACAATGGTAATATTTTTCATTCCTGTATTGCCTGTAGCTAGAAGAACACTTGACCACTACCTCCCTCATACTTCATATGCATTTCTGTTTTATTCCAAAGCACATATGATTTTAAAAAAATTACATCCTTGCCACAATCTATAGCATAAAATCATGAGAGCCTTGACTATATTATACTCACTTCTGTGTCCCCAGAACCCAGCTGAATTCCACATACTCAGGAGGTACTCAGCAAATTTTGGCTGAATCAAAGCAAAATGAATCAGAATAAACTTCATATTGAAAGGCCTAGTCTGAATGATCTGAATGATGCATGATAGTACTATTGAAGAAAAGGGACTGATTGGGCTGATGGAATAAAGGGCCCCTAACAAATATGTCAGGAAATAAATTTAGCTACCTTGGAAGGAAATGAGTTTTGTTTTTTGTTTGTTTGTTTGTTTGTTTGTTTGTTTGTTTTTGACAAAGCAAATGCCCAGGCAGAGGGGTGGAAACCTTGGCCAAAATATTGAGAGACTCAACAATCGGTCATAGCAGGTGTACTCATTGTCTAGAGACATGGGATTGAAAACATCCCAGGAGCTGATGGAAACATAAAGGTGGTTGTTCTACAAATACAGATTAATTCACAGAGTTTCAATAATATCCTGCTCTATTAGCCCAGTTCAGCTCAACACACTTTGGAAGATACTAGGGATAAATAGGAAAAGAAAATATATTCTATACTTTCAAGCCATTCCTAAGTCGTCTCTTCCTCATGATTATATAAGCCAAGAAAGTCTTTCACTTAAACTCTTTAGATTTCTGTGACTTAAAGTCAAGACAATACGGGCTAAGAAGAGCACCTACCATTACTTTCCCCAACATGCCATTTTTAATTTTTTTTTTTAACGTTTATTTATTTTTGAGACAGGGAGAGACAGAGCATGAACAGGGGAGGGCCAGAGAGAGAGAGAGACACAGAATCTGAAACAGGCTCCAGGCTCTGAGCTGTCAGCACCGAGCCCGACGCGGGGCTTGAACTCACGGACCGCGAGATCATGACCTGAGCTGAAGTGGGACACTTAACCGACTGAGCCACCCAGGCGCCCCCCCAACATACCATTTTTAAAAAACATCTTTTGATTTCTTGAATGAAATATAAACATAATCCATTTGTTGAAGAGAAGGGTCCAAAATATTGTTTCCCTTCCTTTTCCCTATAAGCAGCTAGTTGGAGGGCTAGCAATTCCTGAGTGTGTTTGAGAAAGGTTGATTGGTTTAGAAGTCAGACTTTCTTAACAGAGACATTATTGATTGTCCATTGATTCTTCTTAATCAACAAGGAGCAAGGAGAGCTGCAGGCAGAAGGCCAGTGAGGAATTTTCCCTCTCTCCTGCCACAAGTGGGCCTGTTCTGCCTCTTTGAGACGGGTATCAAAACTTGATTGGACTCTCCTGGGTTTTCATTCTGAGTGAAGGAAACAGTCAGTGAGCATAGAAACCAACCAGTCCTTTCTTCACTCCATAGGAGAAAAGATAATGATATTACTTTACTGGTTAATGTCTCTGCGTTTTATCGTCTGTCCCTCTAAAGATACAGGTTCTTTGCGGCAGCAGTATCTCTTCCCTGTTTTGACCAACACTTTAAACATCAGTAACCACCTTCTGCAGTCAGAATAACACTAACTCCCTATTCGCTTAATGATGACAAAAATATTCATAACCATGATCTGGGTAGACATGTGCTTTCCATGGAGAGTATCGACATACTGTTTTCAATACATTTCTATGGCCCCTGTAGAATTTTGTGTCTTCATGAATCTGTTTACAATGAAAGCTTGTAAAAAAAATGGTTCACCAATTCTAGCCCCAAACAGTTACAATTCTCTCACGCCTCATGTATTTTTGTCTTACAGAAAAGGGAAAGACAGACTGAACTTGTTTGATCTTCTGGAAGCCAAATCTAGGAGAACGTGCAATAGAAAGGTCTCTGGTCAAAGGCTGCATCATCTAAAATATGTTATTGGAGACATCTCACCACCTGCAGTGGCTGCACGTTCTTCAAAGCACTCAGTCACATTCACCTCCAACAAAGAGGAGTTGGAAGCAGTCCTGATCATTTATGTTGACAAATACGAAGGCCTGAACAATAACATCCATGGAGCACTTACTCTATTCCAGACGCTGCACCACCACTTTTGTAAATATTATCCCATTTCCCACCCCGCTCCCCCCCAAAAGCTCTGTCATTTTTAAAGAGACAAATTACCCGAGGCCCACCGGCTAGCGATAGTGGAGCCAGGGTCTGAACTCCAGTGTCTGTGCTTCTCACATAACAGAGCAAAGGCTCTCCCTGATTTCCTTCACTTACACCCGGTACAGCCTTCCAGCAGGGCAGTTCCCACAGTGGACTGTCATTATTTACTTAAAGCCTTGACTACTGCACCGTTTCCAAACTCTTAACTTTACCAATCTCTCTCTGTCTTCAACATTGCTTGGCCATCAGTAGGGACTCAGTAAATGTCTGTGCAGTAATGGAACGAACACATGACCGGATAAATGCATGAAGAAATGATAAAACAAAAACACCTAAAATAAATGGATACTTTCTTCCTTAGATTCTTATTTGAAGTCTTTCCTAGACCTTTTCTGATTTGCTTTACCCCAGATGTACAGAAGACTAGGAATCATAATTTGTACAATTTAGTGAAACTTTATAAAATGGAATTCTGGGCAGGTCCTTTGGTGCAAACATGACTTAGGCCAAATCCTGCTCAGAAATCCTACTCAGATATGCTCATTATGGGGGTGTCTGGGTGACTCAGTCGGTTAAGGGTCCAACTCTTGATTTTGGCTCAGGTCATGATCTCACAGTTCATGAGATTGAGGCCCACGTTGGGTTCTGCACTGACAGAGTGGAGCCTGCTTGGGATTCATTCATTCGGATTCATATTCTCTCTCTCTCTCTCTCTCTCTCTCTCTCTCTCTCTTCCCCACCCCTGCTTGCGTACACATGTGTGCTTGTTCTCTCTCTCTCTCTCTTTCTCAAAAAACAAAATTAAATTAAAAAAAATAAAGAAATGCTCATTATGTAGGGAAGCAGGCAGGAGTATAATCCTACTACCATTGGTGGGTGCCAAACAGGTTTGTAGGAAGAATCCATTTGAGCAGGAATAGGTCGGTATCTGAAGGTTTCACAGAGCAATTAATGGTTGAGGTAGGCCTTGAAGGATGCATAGCATCAAAAAACTAACGCTGTCAGAGAATTTCTCTCTTTTTCTAGGCATTGCATTTGTCCCAATTGCTCTACAACATTTCTCATGGGAAAGGGAAAGGATTGCCAGAACCGTTTCTGATGTAAGAAGCTGGACCAGGGTAACATGGCTGAGAAGAGTCCATATTGAAGCCCTGAATTCTGGGGTGTGAGTAAACTTTCCATAGCACTAGACTGTCTCTGAGAGCATTGTTACATTCCTAAGAAATAGTCTACATTCCTCACCACAGTGTACTCAGCAACTCCCCCTGCAGAGTGCAGCTCTTCCTCCTGTCAATTGTGAATGGAAGTAATTTGTTTATGGTTAGCAGAGATCCTATCAGGCAGGGAGGAGACAAGGAACCACATCTTATCATCCAATCTGCCACTGCCTTTCTGCGGTATCTACAACCCTGTTATACCCATAGAACCCAGACACTGGGAGCAAAACAGATGAGTGGGCTGGCCATATAATCCTCCTTTTCCATATTTCAGTTGCCATGCGTGGAGAAGGGGCCAAATGAGATATACATCTGATTGAGCCCTAATGGCATGACAAAACAGGCTGGCAGGGGCAGGGAGACTACAGAGAGCTCACATGCACTTGGGGATTTGCTCACACCCTCAGAGCCAGGGGAGAGGCTTGAGGATTGAGGTTTTAAGCCCAACGGTGCTCATAACTGGAGGTGAGACTGATTTTTTTCCCCAACTCCCATTAGATCACAACGGAAAAACTGCTTGATAACCATGATCTTTGGTCTTTTGATACTTCATGAGCTACAAGAATGTCTCGGTTCCCTCCTGCATAGTGACAGCCCATGCTCCAGTTCTGATTCTCATCATCTCTTTCTAGAATATCACAATAACCTCCTCACAATTTTCCCTGTCTCTGCATTACCCACCCCAAATCTATTCTACACACATTACAGACAAATCTACCCATGACCATACTCTTGAAATCCATCACTCCTTTACATCATATATAATAGCACTATCCATAGACTTTTCTGTCATAATGGAAATGCTCTGCATCAGTGCAGTCCAATGTGGCAGCCACCAGCCATGTGAACCTATTGAGCATTGAAATATAGTTAGCAGAATGGAATATTACACAGCCATGAAAGGATGAGATCTTGCCATTTGAAACAACATGGGTGGTCTAAGAGGGCATTATGCTAAGAGAAATAAGTCAGACTGAGAAAGACAACTATCGTATGATTTTACTTATAAGTGAAATAAATCTTTTAAAACAAGAATAAAAATAAAAGTGAGAGTCAGACCTGTAAATACAGAGAACGGACTGATGGTTGCCAGCAGGGAGGGGAATGGGGTGTTGGACAAAATGGGTGAAGGGGAGAGGGAGATACAGGCTTCCAGTTACGGAATGAGTAAGTCACAGGAATAAAAAGCACAGCATAAGGAATATAGTCAATGATATTGTAATAGTGATGTAATGGGGGCAGATAGTAGCTACATTTGTGGTGAACGTAGCATAACATATAAACTTGTCGAATCACGGGGTACCTGGGTGGCTCGGTTAGTTAAACGACTGACTTCAGCTCAGGTCACAATCTCACAGTTTGTGGGTTCAAGCCCCGTGTCAAGCTCTGCGCTGACAGCTTGGAGCCTGGAGCCTGCTTCAGATTCTGTGTCTCCCCCTCTCCCCCCACCCTCTCTGCCCCTCCCCCACTTGTGCTCTCTCTCCCTCTCTCTCAAAAGTAAATAAATAAACATTAAAAAAAAAACTAACTTGTGGAATCACTACCTTAAACACCCGAAACTAATGTAACATTGTGCATCAACTATACTCGGGTTAAAAAACAAAAGAAATATCATTAGTACAATTGAGGAACTGAATTTTTAATTTTGTTTAGTTTTCACTAATTTATATTTAAAGAGATACACATGTCTAGTGGCTACCATAATAGACATTGTAAATCTGTAGGATGGTGTCCAAGCTTCTTAGCCCGGCATTGAAAGCCCTTAATGATCTAGCCCCAATCACCATTACCCACCCCATTTCCTATCACGATTCCTATCTGATTTTCCCCCCAAAATAATCTAGACTGTTTATTTTAAGCCTAGCTATTCCCTCTATTTGAGAATCCTTTTCTTCAACATTTCCTTAACACATTTCTATTCAGGTTTCAAGATCTAAATTAAATGCCACAGAGTTGCCTGGATGGCTCAGTTGGTTAAGCATCTGACTTCAGCTCAGGTCATGATCTCACAGTTTGTAAGTTCCAGCCTCAAATCTTTAGATCTTCTGTCCCCCTCTGTCTCTGCCCCTACCCCGCTCTCTCTCAACAGTAAATAAACAATAAAAAAAATTTCTTTACAAAAATTAAATAATTAGTTAAATGCCACATCCTCTGGGAAGCCTGTCTCAACTTCTCCTCCCTGATATAATGAGTCCCTCCCTCCCCTGTGCTCCCAAAGCTCACCGTATCTGCTTCTACTATAGTACCTATCACACTGTCTTGTAATTATGTATTTACTGGGGCCTCTCATCCACTAGTCTGGGAACTCCAAAGGGCAGGGACTAACTCTTCTTCATCCCAGTAACCTTATCACCCAGGGAAGCCACGGTGCTAAATGTGTGGTGAACAGATGCAAACCCACAGAATGAATTCATCATTTAATCAATCAGCGTTTAGCTCAAAGAGCTCCCTGAACTGACAGAGACATTAGTAAACTGTTGGAACATCAAAGCCGCTGGGGCCAACCGTGATATCAGGGACAGATTTGTATCCGTGAAATGGTGCCTCTAGTTATGTGAAGGGTCAGCACAGAACTCTCAAATCCACTTTAAATCTGAAAACACTTGGGCTTGGGTGGATGGTGCTCAGGGCGGGGAGGTTAAACTGGAAGATGTTGGAAACTGCAGACGCCTATGGTAAGAAACAAGAATCTTCAGGCCCCTGGGTACTCAGGATCTTTGAACAATTATTTAGAGCTGCTTTAAGAAGCCAGACACAGAAAGAAAATCCTGCATGATCTCACTTGTATGTGCAGTATCACAAATAAACAAAAAATAACTCATTATTCTTTACTAAAGAATGGGAGGAGGATCTGTTGTAACAGACAGCTAGAGTTAACAGCATCGTATTGTGCACTATAAAATATATTAAAAGGACAGATCTTGGTAAATGCTCTCACAGCACACATAAAAAGAACACAAGGAAATTTTTGGAGGTGATGGATATATTTAGTACCTAGACTGTGGTGATGATATCATAGGTGTATATATATATGTTCAAATTCATCAAGATGTATGTATACATGAAATGTGTACAATTTTTTGTATTTCAATTATATCTCAATCAACTATAGATATATGTGTGTGTGTGTGTGTGTGTGTGTATATATATATATATATATATATATATATATATATATATATATAATCATATACTTAAAAAAAGATGAGAGGAAGGGAAGCATTGCATTTTCCTCTGTAAAGAGAACTACTATTTATTGAGCTCCTACTTTGCACTATGTTTTATATATGTTACTTCACTGGACCTTTAAAAAACCCCTGTCACATCAATATCTACCTTCTGTGGAGGAGGAAACCAGAGCTCAGAAAAGAGAAATGATTCTGCATGACCTCCCATACAGTAAATAGTAAAGATAGGATTAACACCCAAGCTGACCTCTTAAAGGAGATTTCCCATCTCCTTCCATATGTAACTGGAGATCTCATGTGTAAACTTCTCTAATTTATGTTCTGAGCCACCTACTGCCTAAAGAGGTTTTATATTCTCCCAGAGTGTCAAGGAAAACTAGGATTGAAAAAGCCAACACGATCATCTGTTCTGCCCCTACATTTCACACTTGAGAAAACTAAGACCCAGAGAGAGGTGAGCACTGCCCCCGTGCCACACAGGGCCAACGGCAGAGCGGGGACCAGGTTTCTAATCTCAGGCCAGGGTTTTTCTGGCTTGTTTTCAGGTTCACTGAAAAGATGAGCTTCTGATACCCTCTTGGCTGTGCATCACTGTATTAGCAAGGCTCTGAGACACCAGCAAGCACGTGCACTAGTCCTCAGGTACACTGGTGCCAAACTTCTAGAAAGCACTTTTGCAATATACATCAAGGGCCTTAAAAATGGTCAGAAGAATTGACTGAGTAACTGGTCTCATTTCCTGGAAGTCGTCTTAAGGCAATTATCTGCAATGTGGGCAAAACTAATCATTTCAGCTTTACCTATACTGGCAAAAACAAACCAGAACCCCCCCCCCACCCTCCCCCCCAAAAAAGGAGCAAACCTAAATGTCCTCAAATTAGAATATGAATAGTTCCTACCATATGGGAGTGTTAGAAGAAATACTGATATAAAATATACTTAACCCAATGCTCAGCCCACAGTTAGTGCTGGTTAAATTAGATCTTGTGGGCCTTCACAGTTGTCACTTCCCCCAGATAATAATGAATACAGGGACAAAAGCATGTGAACTGAGCCAGACTAAAGAGATAAATTCCAGGTTTGAAGATCGCCAAAAATGGAAATTCAGACTTGGCCAAGTTTCCTTTCACCAGGTAAGGAGGAATGCTCAAATACACCAGGGAGTAAGTCTGCTTCTGGGAGCCTCCCTTTACTCTTTGTAAAGATATGCCCAAGTTCTTGGTCTCCCGAGATGGTGCAGAGTGAAAACTAGGCCAAGCCAGAGGAGCCCAGGCCAAGGCCTTACTGCTGTTTTTTATGCCATTTTCAAAGGAGCAAGCACTTGAAAGTCCACCTTATTACCTTAATGAGAAGGAATTTCATCCATGCCCCTGTTACTATCCCCATTTTCTTCCATGATTTCTTTCTTCCACTGTCTTGAGGTTTGCTGATAGTGAGCCTATCCATGGCTTAACTCTTTGTGATACATTAGAGAAGCCACTGGCTTTGAAGTGTTATAAATGTCCCTCTTCATTAAGAGCTGCATTTAATCTCATGGAGTCTCTTTCTCTTTTCTGCAAAGCAGGGATAATACTAACTATCTGGTGGTTGTCTTCGGATGGTACACGTGTGAATGTGTCTGCACACAGCCTGGCACCTAATGGGGAATCTAACAAAGGGAACTGAACCCATTTTGATCCTTAACAGCTTATGCAAAAGAGAGGAAGGATAAGGAAATGTAGGGTTGGCGCACATGATGGGGAAGCGGACACAAGGCATGAGTGGTGTGCCAAGATACCTAGTGCCCTGGGTATCCAGGTAAATGTGGTGGCAGAATTAGACCAACTGGTTAATATTCGCCTACCTCACAAACCATTTGCACTTCTGTATTATTGAAGTGTCCTTTCTTAGTTGGTCCTGCACGGTTCATCTTTTGCAAATAAGAAGTCCCAGGCTTTAAGAGGCTACCCAGGTCATGGTGAGTGCAGAGCAAAGCCAGGACTCACGCTGGGTGTCCTGGCATCACCAGCTGTTGTCTTTCTTCCACACTGAGTTGCTTCTGCATTAAACATGTCCAGGAGGAGGGTGCGTCAGGAATAAGGTACATTCGAGGTTAATAATTAAAAACCAAGGGTCTATTGGAGGTGGCTTTGTGTTTTCTCTGGCAGCACTTACACAGAAAGGAGCCCAGCTAAACCCAGGAAAAAGCAAACAATTGCATATTGTATATTCACATGTATACATATATATTCATCTATCCACAGACATGTGTCAGAATATAAAAATGCCTGTCATGGTTGAGCTGTCTTCATTTTTCAACTATGTGCTTTACAGTAGTCACTGTATGTTACAAGAGCAAGAATTTAAGACAAAACGTGACTGTCTGAGTAGGAACTAAGTTATTTGATTATTCATTTGTGCATTCCATTATTCAGCATCACTTTACTGAGCACTTACTCAACGTCATGCTCTATGCTGGCAACTGCAGATAGAAATGGATAAGAAAGTAAAAAGAAAATCTCATTATTCTAGAGGTCCTCCCAGTTCTTATTTATTTATTTATGAAATGAAATAAACATTTCTTGTCTCTTTGTATGGTAGGTCCAATAAACAATAAGCCATAATTTTTTTGGCCCCGAAATGGGCCAGGTGACTCTTCCAATACATTAATATTCTCCAGTCAACGAAGTCTTAGCTCATAAAACAGTGTGGAAAAAAGGAAGGAAGAGGTCAGAGAAGAAGACAGAAATGAACAAAGAAGACTCCATTTCTCAAAGATACAAGAACCAGAATTTCTTTTCCTTGGGCCAAACAAAAGCCATGACAATAAGCCAAATATTTTTATTTAAAAAACGCAGGGGCTGGGGGGTAAGGGTAGAGAGATGAGTAGGTAGAAAATAGAGGATTTTTAGGACAGTGAGAATACTGTGTATGATACCTTCTTGATAGATACATGCCACTATACATTCGTCTAAACTCAAAGAATGCACAACACCAAGGCTGAACCCTAGTGGAAACTATGGACTTTGGGTGATTACGATGTCATGTAGGTTCATCGACTGTGACAAATGTACCATTCTGGTGGGGGGTGTTGATGATGGGGTTGTCTATCATGTCTAGAGGCAGGGGGTATACGGGAAATCTCTGCACCTTCCTGTCAATTTCGCTGTGGACCGAAAACTGCCTCTAAAAAACTCAAGTCTTAAAAAATGCGTTTATACATTTATATCATTTTAGGCTCTATACAATAAGGATTTGAGTCCATTTACAATAAGGGCCAGACATATGGAAATTCACTAAAAAATAAACACTAAAGTTGAGCCAAAAGCAGGAGAGGAAAGGAAAGTTTGGGAACTTTAAGGGATAACATAATTCACTTGAACATGGTGAGGCATCACACTGGGATCTGCATCTCCCAACAGCAGGGAATACAGAAGTATGAAATTCTGTAACTTTTAATCTGAGCAGCAAAAAAGCATAAAAGTTGCTTAAGGAAGATAAAAGGGCTTGTTTTGGGAATTGTGGTAGTTCTGCTTTTTTGTTTTTGTTTTTGTTTCTTAATTTTCCTTTTCCCTTTTCCCCAAGGGTTGCATTTTTAAAGAAACACCTTATTTAGAACTTCGTGTAAGGAGCACTGAAGAACAGAATGGATAGCTTCTCACACTTGGAGTGTGAGCTTTTGGGGGAAGGGACCACATTATTCCTCGTCTTTAGATTCCTGGAGGCCAGAGGGGTTGCTGGCTCTGAGGATAAGCAAAACAGAGGACTGCTGATCACAGACTGGTGACTGTAGTCTTACCATGAATACAAAGCAAATTTCATACAGACAATGCTAGTAACAACGTTTGTAAAATCACAGCATGGGGTCCCACAGAGCAAACTGAGGAAGGTAAGGGATGTGACCTAAGTTTACAGAGATCCATCCATCTAGTTTTGAATGAATAAAATGTAGAATATACTAGAGGCAGTACCAATATTCAGACTGAACCCGCCAGTATGGCAGACCTTCTTGCTTTCAATCAGAGTCCACTGGGAGTCACTGATGGATGTTCAATGTTCTGAATACCCCTGCAGTGGGGAAGGGGCACACCACTCTTTGCGTGAACTCTTCTTGAATTCACTTCTTTCACTTGAAAAACTTGCATAATAGAAACCTTGAATGCCACTGTATGATGCCACTATACTGCTTTATAGTGTGAGATACATTATCAAGTGGGATGGAGGCTTGTGTTTGTCTAACAGCCCAATGTCTACACAGACAGCTCTCCTACCTGGGCAGTCAGAATACCAGAAAACTGCCCAATGACTCTGGAATCAGAGTAGGTACAGTTTGCTGAATTTTCTAATTTATTGGCAGTGCCTTTGGGTTTGACTGCTGATGTTCCTCTCCAATGCATTAGAAAACTTCCAGCCACGAAGACGTGGCTCGTATGACTGGGTCAAGATATCCTCTCCCTTGGAGCCTCACTTCTCAGGCCAAGGTTTTTGGACAAAGTGCATGGAGATTATTCCAGATCACTTAATAGGCACTTAATAGGCCACCTATGTAGGCCTTTTTTATGAGTAATAGAAAACCTACCTGCCCCAATCTTCCAGAGTTGGTAATAGCAATAGAGGATACCCATGCTCCACTGAAGCTCCTGGTTACTGTTATTTGCTTCTCTCTGAGTTTCCACCTAAGCAATATCAAGGAGAAGAGAAGGAGTATAAGATTTGGCTAAGGGACTCACCAATAAACTATTTCACAAGAAAGAGGAGAAACCATAAAATCTTTAAAAAGCTTTTACAGACAAAGGGTTTCTAAGCACGGTGGCACTCCTGAAACATTCGATGGTCTTGAGATGCAGGGTGCTACTGGAGTTTATCCAAGACTTCAGATTCTCTGAAGATTGGCCTTTATCCTTGCCAGACAGCCTTGTCCATCTTCCCATCAGTTGCAAGACATTTAATAAAAACAGGCTGCATTAATTCATGCTTGTTTTATGGACTGCTCCACGGGGCCTCAACTCGGTAAGTCTGCAAGACCCAGCCGTGCATGGCAAATGGCTAAGCAGATGGTTTCAGTTTAGATAGTGGCTGTCAATGGTTTGGTGTGAACAGCTCTTGCAAACCAGCATGAAGTGAACAGATTGCATGGTGGCTGGGAGAAGCATATGTAATTGGAAACAGTAGCCACTTACAATGGGGGCACATTTTCAATCTTGATCAGAGTGGCTCCAGTTTAGAAAAAAAAGGTTGATTAACCAAATGTGTTTTTGGCTGTGATAAACCCAATACTAGGAAAGTTTGGGTAGCGTCTTAGGCGTGTGCTGGGCATGGCTGGTCTGCTGCATGAATCAAGGACATCGGGGTCCCAGAACTAATCCTGTCCCCTGGAGCCTGGGAGGCACTGAGAGAAACAGGAAGCAGGCTCAGAGGAGCCCAACTGGCAAGATTAACATTGCAATAGCTGAAATTGTGGTGGTCGAAGAGGTCAGCTAGCTTGGGCAAACTGGCTGCATGGGCATGAAAGACCAGAAGAGGTAGAGATCCACGTGGGTCCCCTGGGGAAAGAGAGCAAGGTGGGGTAATTTGGGGAGACCTCACAGGGAGAGGACAGGTGAAAGTCTGCAGCAGGTGATCTGGCAGCAGGCTCCTGGCCAGGGTTAGATCAAAGACTGTGGATCTTGAGGGAAAGTACTACGAGCAAGACAGGGAAACTTCCCAGAATGACAGTGACATAAAAATATTTGCTGGAACAGTTACAAGGCGAATGGACCAAGGTGGGGACTAGATCCTGGCCTCAGAGCCAACCGTAGAAAATACAGCCTCGGTATTTATAAACGTTTATGGAGATATCTCAGGGATACAAGGATAAATGAGACATGGGTGATCCTCCTTGGTCTTTGCCCTGTACCTGCAGCTCATCCTCAGCTCTGTCAGCTCTTCTCTAGGGAGGCTTCCACTGCCCTCCCTGACTGTATCAAAGTCTCCTGCCATTCCGTGTGCCGAGTGGTCGCGTAGCTGTTGTTCCTAGACCCTGTGGGTTTGAGTTCCTCCCATATCAGATAAGGGATGTCAGATACTGGACTGTATATACCATGACACTGAGGACAATTTCTGGGGTTGTTTTCTTCAATATTTTGTGTCTCTCAGGGAATAAGCACACAAGAATATTTGCTTAATTGTTGCACAGATGAGTGACGGGAAAAAATAATTTCTTTTCTCAAGGTTCTCAGAACCCAGGAAATAAACAGAGTGATGACGTCAAGGTAGAAGGAAGAACCAGGCTCGGTGCCCAGCCCAGACTATGGAAAGTCAGGGGAGGCTTCCTGGAGGAGGTGTACCCGTGAGCTAAAGTTTGAAGCTTCAGGTGAAGCTGGCCCAGCAAAGGTGACGGGAAGACCTGGGGAAACCTGATCCAGCACCTGATGATGGGCTAAAGCTGCTTCCACGCTTTCTATCCCATGCTCCCTGATTCTGAGAAATGGAAGGCAGAACGGAGTGAGTATGGGGTGGCCCCTGGCTCAGCAATGAAGTGTCCAGGGTATAAGGACAGCGGTCCAGGTAAGGTCTGGACAGGACAGAGAACCTATAGGTTTAGCAGAGTTTTTCTTGGGGGAAATACTGCCCTTCTCTGTCACAGTAACTAAGAAATGGCAGAGCTGGGGGGAGGGGGGGTGGGGATCTGGTTGTCATGGTGGGGCACAGGAAGCGACCCATGCCTGCCAGAGCTCTCAGAATCACCAAGGTCTGACTCTGGTCTGCGCTTTCCCACAGTGGCCTGTCCTGCGCCTGGCACCGCCTCTGGCATGTGTCAGGAAGGCCAGCTGCTCAGGCACCCTTGGCAAGGAGAGCTGGGCTCACGGGGGCTGCCCACCAATAGCCTGGCTTTCTCTGATACCACAGTGCTATCTCCTTGAGTCAATTTCCTCTGGCGATAATGCCAGCTACCCCCACACAAACGGCCCACGTGAAGGAGCCATTCTTTCCTCTGCCATTTGCAAAGCCTGGCTCTGCCCTTTTGGCAAAGCTTGGGTTGTTGACATGACAAGGTCACCCAGGCATTGTGAGCCACACGTACACACTGGACCTAATCAAAGGAGGCTTCATGACATCTGGCCCAACACCCTCACTGACAGATGAGAAAACTGAGGCCCAGAGAGAAGGAGGGACTAGCTGAAGGTCTCACATACAGCAACCAGTAAAAAGGCGAGAATCCAGGGCCTTTTGAGATTCTCCCTTCAGCTGCTGAGTCACCAAAGGAAAAAGTTGGTGAAAGAAACAAGCCACCATCTGAAACCCCAGTCTCAGAAAACCAAATAGTTGGGTTGGACCCTTTATCACACCAGGAGACCCAGCTGTGTGCCTTTGGGCAAGTTACTCTACCTCTCTGAATCTGTGATAGAGGGATAAAAATGACCATTCTTCTCACATTGTTCTGCCCTTTAGAAGTTCACAGTTTGTTGGAAGGACAGATGCTCCAAACCCATCACAATATAAGATACAAAGTGCACAATTAGTCTAAGGGATGAGAGTTTCTGGGAGTCCCAGGGAGGGCTTCCCAGAGGAGGAGACACTTTAGCAGAGTATTTTTTTTTTTTTTTTACCAGTTCATCATGTGTACATGATGGATGAACACTAAAGGCATAAGAAACAGTGGATAGCCAAAGGCATGTTGTGGGACTCCCTACCATGTGTTATGACTAGAGTACCAAGTGTAAGAAGTGGGCAGGGGCTAGGGCATGGGGCTGAAGTAGGAGTCAGAGTCCAGATATGGAGGATGGTGGTCAGATCTGAGATGAAGCAATCATTTTGGTTTGTCAAGTTCAACATCGAAATAATCAACCCAACAGTGAGTGAAATGTACTCCTCTGAAATTTGCTGGGGAAAGTAAACTCAATTATTCATTTTTAACACATCTTCTATCTCATTACATCCAAGTTATTGGTTTCAATTGTATTGCTTCCATAGTTTGTTAGTTTCAAATGAGCTACAAATGCAAGGAGTTTTTAACTACTTTTATGATTGCATATATGTATTTTTTTATGTTTATATTTGAGAGAGATAGAGAGACACAGTGTGAGCAGGGGAGGGGCAGAGAGAGAGGGAGACACAGAATCTCAAGCAAGTTCCAGGCTCTGAGCTGTCAGCACAGAGCCTGACGCAGGGCTCAAACTCACAAACCACGAGACTGTGACCTGAGGTGAACTGACCTGACGCTTAACCAACTGAACCACCCAGGTGCCCCCATGTTTGCATGTATTTAAAGAACACTAATTCAAGTTTTGTAAAAGCTCATCTGGAGGTTGCTATGGAGGGTGGAATATTTGGAACTGGACTGGATTCAAGAAGGCCAGCCAGAAGGATGTTGCAATTGTCCAGGTAAGAAATAGTCCCTGAGACAGAATATAGCACATGGCTTTAAAATGTGGGGCCCTGTGTCACACTCTCTAGGGATGACTTCAGTTTCTAACTCATGTAAAATCACTCCTGTAAGCCTCAGTCTCCTCTTCTGCAAAATGGAGATAATATAATGTAACTGTTTCATTGGATGAAAGGTTAATAATAATCCAAAGTACTTCGCACAGAATTTGGCTCAAGTATATGCTTAATAACAATTAAAAGGAAGGTTCACGGCAAATAATACCAACAAAAGATAAGGACTGCTCCAAGGGCAATATAAACTAGACCATCTTACTACATGTTGACATATAGTTTTGTTGAGGAAGGAGAGTATGGAAAATGGGGGAAGGAAATCTCCGGGACGTTGAGAGCACCATGTGTGGCCAACAGAGCCCTGTGGTCATTTCCTTTCTGGGTATTTCTCTGGTGCTCTGTGTGCTCTGCGAGGAGGACCCTAGCACTCACAACCACCACTGGGTGAAAAACGACGCCTTCACATCTGTAACTGGGCCCCCCTCCAGAGCATCATTTACTGCCTGCTGGAGAGTTTCGATGAGAACACTGAGAGCGGAGGCTCCTTTGCCTTCTATTGAAATGTAAGATTCATTTAAAAGTGTGCACTCCACATGGCACTGCTTTTGTCAAAGTAAGACACTTCTAAAAGCTATTCCCACAAATCTTCAGATCTCCTAGGCCGGGACTTGATATTTTCCATCCGGTATCTGTCTTTAGTTCCTCTCCCTCTGCTCTATACCAGAAGGTAAAGACTGTTAAAAATGTAAATGATACATTTGGAAGTTCCTTTCATAATCACATTTTAACATTTTAGGGAAAAATATTCAAGGGTTGCCTTCACTCTTACCCAGATTTTATGTTTTAAATCTTCCTTTTTTTTTTGGTCATAAATTCTACTTCCTGTAATTTCAATGGGGGAAATGTTACAGTTTCTTAGCTTAAGTGAGGAGGAAAGGTAAATTGTTTGAACTTTAATATTCCTTTGTTTTGGAGCAACACTGTGCCCCTCGTGGCCTTAAACAGTTTCCAAAGAACCAACAAAGTGCAGGCTAGCAGGATTTGGAAACCTTCCAGATCTGATTCAGAAATTAGAGAGATGCCTGGCGTGCATTCATTCATTCATTCATTCATGTATTCAACAAATACTTATATATCTTTAACTTTTTGTCATACCCTGTGATCTGTGCTGGGGATACAATAGTTACCTCAAATCTGAGTGGAGGACCTCAGGGAACTGTTCTATTCGGGAAGGTAGAGATTAGTCAAACTAATCGATTATTAGTCAAACATAGTCGATGACAATGAAATGGCACTTAATATGGCAGGTAGAATATGCGGAACTATGACAGCTATAAGAACGTTTGTTAGGGAAATTTGACCTTTTCTGAGGGGGGAGGGTATTGAATCACAGTCCTGCCACTTTCTAATTACATCAACTTGTCAAGGAATTAAACTTCCATTTCCCCATCTGCCTTTCAGGGGGCCCCGAGGATCATAGGAGGTAGAATGTGGATGCGCCAGCACAAGAACAGGCTGTAGAGACTGCTCAGTGAGTAATCTCTTCTGTTGTTCTTGCATCTTTGAGGTTATTAATATTTCAGGTAAAAACACAAGTTCTTTTCAAAAGTGTTTTAAAATTATAGAGGTAGGAATTAGTCTATATTTTCAGGTTGGTTGCATCACTAGCAGAATACTCTTTCTTGTCCTTCTCTCTCCCTCTCTTAAATTACTCTAGGCCTGTGCGTCAAGACCAACAGGGGAGGAAGACACAGTAGCACTTGGGCTCCTACATCTGGAGGCAAACCCTTGACACTATGGCAAAGGCACTTCACAGCACTCACGGTCCTGTTCATCTCTGCTCACTGTCCATTGGTGTGCCATATGCATTCTTGGTTTGTTTAAGGGCATCTTGGGCAAAAAACAGGAGTGGGGCACTGTTAATATTTCACTAAAGCACCTCCTCCCAGTCAACTGGCAACTCAGAAACGTCACAAGGGGAGAAGTCATCTTATGATAACCAGCCCTGAACTGAAATGGTGGCTATGAATCATATCTTTTGTAAAGTATGGACCTAACCAAATCAAAAAACACCAGGTGCAGAGAAAATAACTGAAAAGAAACACAGTAAAAGCATAAGAATTGGGAACATTTTATTTTTCTCTTCCTTTTACTTCTATATCTTTTCCTAAACATTATTAATATAACATATTACTTTTTAAATGTTGAGATATAGAATTAGTAAAGAAATGCAAATACAACGGTGAGCTCACAGGAAGACTAAATTAAGCACATCTTTAAAGCATGATATCCACTCTAGCACAGACACCCTACTCAGTTTGCCAAAACAAGGATGCCAACTCTGGGATATTGTCTAAGTGAGGGCTCCTTCGATGCTCCCCCCTTTTCCTCTCTCTTTCCTCTAAGTCTCCTTTTCTATGCCCTGGAAATGCATCTCTTATTGTGCTCATTGTATTGTTTGCATCTCTTTATTACTGGACTGTGAGTTCTCTACGGTTGACAATCTTGTCTTGTTCAATTTGTTTGTTTCTTTTAAACCCTAGGACAAAACATCTACAAAACAACATAAGAATAATGAGAATAATTATGATTACAACAGGAGAAAGAGGAAAAAGAGTGAAAAGGAACTCCTATTTACCATCGATGTGCTAGGTCCTTCCGTGGATCATCTCTTTTTGTTTTTAGAACAAGTTAGGTGCACACTGTTGTTATTTCTAACTTAGATGGCAGAGTTGGGCTCAGAGAGGCCGAGGGACCCGCCTCCTAAACCTCAGCATGAATGTGTGAGGCTGGGCTGCAAACCCAGGACCCGTGCTGCCATGTTATGCAGAACATGCGATGCTGAGCTGTACGTGGAGGACCAACGACACAATTTGGCATTAAACGCATTTATGTTAAAAATTTGAGCCATTATTAGATATCCTGCAGAACATACAAACATAGAGAGCAGATTATACAATGATAAAAGAGAGAAAGGTGAAATGCTTTGGGGGACTGAGGGGCAAAGCAGGGGAGCCATGCGATGAAGTCAAAACGGCATGTCTCATCCACAGGGGGCACCTATGAGCCTGTACTCACTTGTTTGACCTTTTCAAAAGAGGCTCATCAGGGCCTGATGGCACAAACAGAGAAATCCTGACAAAGCTTGAATAGACCTATTTTTCTCAAGCACACTTAATGGAGTGCTTCAAAATTCCTAGGAGGAATTAGAAGTTGACATCAGAATGCCATTGACTGATAATGATCATTTGCTCTAGACATTTATATTTAAATTAATAAGATAGTAACATACATCAATTCTGAGTCCAACCTCTACATTCAGTAATCCTTCCGTTGTCTTCATAAAATACAACGTACAAATGTGGATATAAATGAGCTTCATTCCAGATCAACAATTCCCTTTATAAACGAGTAACCTCAGCAGGTTTTTTCTGCCTGTATGTCTTATGTTAGCTAAGAAACCAGGGTTTCCAACTCTGTTTCTTCCTGAGTCACTGCAAACAAACCCAGAGAATGGGGACTTCTAGAGTTATTTTTAAGCCTTCTCACTGAGGTCAACTCTATCTTGGGTTAAAGCCCTAAACTGTTCTGTGTGCTGACTATAATTGAATTATTTTGGAGGAGGAGAAATGGTTGAATGTCTTACAGGGTTTTATCAAGTAAAGTATCCTCCAATCAAACTAGTGAACACATGCCAGGTAATTTTGGAAAGTAAAGATGGTTTTAAAGTATGTGTTGTTTCTTTAGAAAAGAATAAGGCAGTAAATAGCTACAGCTAGTTAAGTGAAATTGTTGGGGGAAAGTCAGGTATTCGTTGTATTTACTTATTTGTTTAATTCAGGGAAATTGCTGAGTGCAATATAGATGTAACTCAAATTTCGGCTCCTTCTAAATCTTTACATCATTCAGCATTTGCTGACCTTCTACCATGTGCCAGGCACTGCTCTCAGCACTAAATATTCAAATACTGGCCCTGCATTAATATGCTTACAACACAGTGAGGAAGTAACTTAGAAAAATGTCTTTAATGTTTATTTATTTTTGAGAGAAGAGACAGAGTATGAGTCGGGGAGGGAGGGGCAGAGAGAGAGGGAGAAACAGAATCTGTGGCAGACTCCAGGCTCCATGCTGTCAGCACAGAGCCTAACACAGGGCTCAAACCCACAAACTGTGAGATCACGCCCTGAATCGAGGTCGGACGCTTAACTGACTGAGCCCCCCAGGTGCCCCGTGAGGAAGTAACTTATAACCAGATTATCTATTATAGAAAGCACCTGGTCAAATCCTAATCATCCTTCAAAACAGCTCAGCTGCCATCATCCCCATGAAATTTTCCTTCATCAGAAGAATGAGTAATTAATTTCTAATTGCATCTGTTAGTGCACATGTTATGCTATCTTGAAATTTTTGGTTACATATCCATCTCTCTACTAAAGCAAGTACTTCCATCAAGTAGGGACCATCTCTTTTCAAAATCTGTTTGCAACAAAGGGATTGCAGATGTAAAGATGAAAAGAATAGACTTTTCTTAAATGTTGTATGCATGGCTGCTGCATGTCATGTGAAAAAAAAAAGCAGCAAGAAGATGCACTAAGTGTAGTCAATGGTAGGGATGAAGTAAAGACACACAAAACACGGCACAGAGGCTGATAAATGTTGGAGGCAAATACAAGAATATATAGAATATAAAAGCAAAGGACCTTATCTTCATGTTGTTGGCACTGGAAGACACAGAAAAATTATAAACATTTTGTCAATTTTAGATTAACCAAAAGGAAGATAGGAAAATTGAGAAGAAGCAAGAAGATGAATTTAACTTCAGAAGAATGTCTGTTTCAGAGTAAACTTTATGACTTTTTTATTATAATCACCAAAGTGCCTCAAGGGGAATTTTAATCTTGTATTTGTGTATCCATGACAATCAGTATAGTGCCTGACTCCTAGTAGCTCCTTTATACGTCATGTGGAATCAGACTCTAAGACAATGATATAGTGGACAGAGATGATTAAAATAAGATGGCAAGAAATTCAGTGAATACAACTGAGAAAAATTTACTCCGAAAAGTAAACATGGACTTCTAGTAAAGATTATTAATTGTACATACATTGTGCATTTCCCTCTACTTCTGTCTCAAAACTCTATTGGAACAATAGTTTAAGGACTAAGAAATAAAGAAGGAAATCCAGGAGGATAAAGAATACAAAAGAGAACAAAAACAGTTTTTCTGAAGATGAAAAGCAGATGTAACTGAATTAACAGACCCAGTAAAGCCGAATTATAAATCAGCAATAGAGAAAGCTGCAAAATCCCCAGGTTTGGTACCATTAGCTATCTCTAGAAATGGGGGCTGAAATAAGAGGACTGGTTGAAAGTATATCTAAAAATTAGTGAGACCCCCTACCTTTCATCACATAGCTAAGAAACTGCTACTATCATTCCTGGCAGAATACTGGAGGCTTTTTTTCTTTTAAGAGGGTAAAACAACACATCTCAAGAATAGAGAACATTGAACAGAGTTGAAAAGTGGGTGTCATACTGAAAAGGAGTTATTGAATAAAAGTACATATCGCATGTTATTCAGACTTTACCCTCACACAGCTTCTAGGATGAGGGATCTAGACTTACACTCTCCAGGCAGGATGCAAGAGGGAACTTTTCTGGGGAATCTGAGAGACAGAAACCTGTAAATTCTAACATTGAGGTATGAAATGGGCCAACCAGATAACTCCATACTGAAACCCATTGAACATCCCTCCATGTATACACAGCTTTTTAGTGTCCCACATTTAAATATGACACATCTGGGGAAAGCAGTTAATATGAAATATAGAGACCAAAATAAATAAGCAAACAACTAATATGGCCTAAACAGGGACATGATAATTTTAGGAAATTGTCATTAATATCTTCCCAGAGAGGAAAGAAATATTTGCATCAGTGGACAAGAACAGTATATAAGAAATGAGAACACAAAACACATAGGAAAAAAAAGTTAAATGAGAGCATAAACAAAAGTATTAAATGAGAGTGTTTCAAGGCAATCTGAGGAAATCATCCAGAAAGAAATATAATGAAGAGAGATGGAAAATAGAAGAGGAAAATAAATGAATCGTTCCAGAAGGTATAACATCTGAAAAACTGGGATTCAGGAAGAAAAAAAAAGATCTAAAACAGAAGGTTAAATATCATTACAGAAATAATTCAAGAAAAAACTTCAGAAATGAAGGATAAAATTTTCAGGTTGAGTGGGTGCAGCACAATGGACGAAAATAAATCCACATCAAAACACATCATCACAAAATTTTAGATCACTGGGAACAAAGAGAATGTTTAAATTCCTTCAGAGAGAGAAAAAAATGTTTTCATAGAAAGAATCAAGAATCAGGAAGAAACAGACTTTTCCACACATATCTAAAAGCTAGAAGAAAACTGAGCAATGTATTCAAAACTGATTTTTGACTGAGAATGTTATTATACCTACCCAAACTATACATTAAGTGAGATAATAAAGATATTTCCAAACTTAAAAGGCCTCAAAAAGTGACTGATGATATACCCTCATCTAGAAAGCCATTTAAGAATAGACAGAACCAAGAGAGAGACAAATAATAAAGAAGTTTAATTAGTAAACAGTGAATCCAACACAAGAGACGGGCAAAGAGGAGCGCCCAAGATAATGGCGAAAGAGAGCCCAAGGTATCAGTCATACGGGAGGACAATGTATCTACATAACAGAAGTTCAGAGGACTTGGGTATTTTTTCAAGATGAAATTAGTATTACCTACCATATTTGAATGTCTTAAAGATATAACATAAGTTGGGAAGGGTTTGGGGATAAATTAGTGACATGTATGTGAGAAACTAAACAAAAAGAAAAATCTAAGGAAACCAAAAGATTGTGCAGGAAAAGAAAAATACAACATGGATCAATTGTGAATGGCATTTATATAATCACTTAATGTAAATACTGAAAATTGACCAAACCACAAGTAAAGTGTGGTTATCTTCAGCCAAGTAGGGAATCAAAATGTGTCTGGATTAAATGGAACAGAAGGTGAAAGAGAGCTAAACCCTCATTTCCCAAAATGGGAAATTAATTTAAAATTCATAAACTAACATAAAAATTAAGGAGTATCATTATAAACATGTTATTTAGAGAACATGGAAGCAAATATAACAAAAATTAGCTAAAATAATGAGTGTACATAATTGCAAGTAAAATTATTTGATTCTTAAGCTATGTATGTTAATCACAATGATAAAAATGAAAACTACATTTTTGTTAATGAATAGATCAAGTTATAAAAAAAAGGTAAGACATTAACCTCTACCCTAGGTTCTCAGGGACCATTTTAATTTCTAAATATTTGTATTCCCCAATGCTCTTGCTCTTTCTTTAAGGATTTAAGATAACCCTTGGGACAATTTAACAATGTTTTATTTGCATCTTAGAGACTTATAAATCGTTGCTTTTGTGATTAAAATTGCTCTGGAAGGCCAAGCCTGGTGGCCATATTGTCTGTTTGCCTTAGTGAATTAGGTTACAAATGCTGAGCAAAGACTTTGCCTCTCCTTTCTGTATTTGTGTTTACTCAGGCAGGTACCATTTTGTGGCAAAGCAGATAAGATCTGTTCCCAGGCCTGTAAGGGGTGACAAGTATATTATTTGAACATGTGGGAAAATGATTTAAATAGAAAATGCACAAGATTTTCAACACCCCTATCACTCAGTTTAAACAGGAACCAAATAAATGTCACTCAGCCATCATGTACTTTGCAGCTTATTCCTGAGTGTCCACAGAGGACAGGGAGGAAAGGTGTTGATAGCACTGAGAATTAATTGAGGCGTGTACAGGGAAAATGAAAACTTCAACACATTTATTGGATGTTAACAAGTATTATACCTTTAGTATCTTATTTAATCCCTAGACCAACACTATCAGGTACTTATTAGTATTCCTAATTTACAGATAAGGAAACTGACACAAGCGTTTAAGCATTGTGCCTAAGTGAAAGGGCTGGGAATCAAATTTATGTTTATTTCATTATAAAGCCCAATATTTTAACATTTACACTACTTAGGTGGTGTAAGGCTTACAAATGTTGTTGATCCACGGGGGGTTTTATATTTTAAATATGGATACATACACACATGTTTGTTAAGAGAGAGAGATAAATATAAGAATACTAGAAGATTCTGGACATCCTATTTTAATCTATCACTCATATGTTCCTTTGTAGTTTATAAGGGAAAAAAATGTACCATGAATAAGTCCAATCCATGTGCTGTCTTTGTAACTGTGCAGCTTTGTTCTACATATTAATGTAGTCCCTGGTGATCTAGGCTGAGTGGTGTGGAAAACGCCTACTGCCTGGAAAAGACAAAGCTGTTGCCTATTCTCTTCTGGCCATTTTTCTTACCAGTTTGTTGTGCTGGAGAATCTTGTATTGGCTTGTGAGAGCTGACAGCTAAATTTTCAGGAATTCTGTGAGCCAGCTGATGTCAAGTTGGTTGCTTGAAATGGGCCATGGTGGGAGTATTTACACTGCAGAATTTGGCAAATGCTACAAATAAGGACTTCTTTTTCTTTTCTTTTCTCTTCCTTTTTTCCCTTTGTTATCGCTAAACTTTTAGTAGCACATCACTGCCTAAACCAATACCTTAGTTCCCTGAAATTTACCATTCTTTTTTTTCATGTTTATTTATTTATTTTGAGAGAGAGAGAGAGAGAGAGAAAGAGAGAGAGAGAGAGAGAGAGAGAGAGAGAGAGAGAGAGAGAGAGAGAGACCATGGTGGGGAGGGGCAGAGAGAGAGAATCCCAAGCAGGCTCCATACTGTCAGTGACGTGGGCCTGTATCTCATGAACCTGAGATCATGACCTGAGATCAAGAGTCAGATACTTAACAGATTGAGCCACCCATGTGCCCTCTGAATCTTACTATCCTTTGCAAAGGAAAAGTCAGTCCAGGAAGAGACAGCTGCCTGGTGCAAATGCAAAGAGCTTTTCCCAAAGCCTGGAGCAGAGCTGATCTAGGTCTACTGGCCTAGACCTTCTTAAAACAGGACAACAAGAGCTTCTAACCTTATATCTTTTGTAAAAGAAAGGATGAGAAAGTCAAGAGTGAGCCAAGACAGAGGCTAGATCACTGTCTGGAACAACAGCCTCTCTGCCTCTTCTTGCCTCACCTTCCCTTTCTGGCCTCACACTTAAATCTCTTTTCTCAGTCACAGAGACAGTCCTCCACTCAAGCACTATGACCAAATACTACCTTTGAAGTTTACCCACTGTAAAGGACCCCCTTTTAAGTGGGGGAGTTTCAGCTTTCCCAGGGCTACCGCAACTTACTGGCTGTACAGCAAACCATACCACCTATTTGACACAGTTGCTTATGCTGTAAAAGACAGAGCTTTCAACATCACCACTTGAGGGACGCTGTGAGAAACAATGTCAAGGTCCCTTATACACTGCCAATAAGACAAATATTAATGATTGTTATTGTCATTGCCACTATCAGTGTTATGATCATAGATTTTGGTATTTCTATCAGGGAAGATATCTGGAGATCACAAGGAATCTAACTGGAATCACGCCATCCTTTCAGAGACTACAACAGCTTTTAGGATGAGCTTATAATGAGCAACAAGCTCAGGAATCCATCAATGTTCCGGAGCCATCACAACAAAGATCAAATCAGCTCTTCCTTTCATCCCCAACAGTACAAAAAGATTGCACTATACTCAAAGGTGTGTTTTCTGATGGTGTCCCACCATGTAAGATGTCTCTGGGAGGCACATGTGAGTCGTGAGGATCTTATTTGCCAGCCTATCCATTCCCTTTGCTTAATCAATCTTTAATAGCTGGTTTCAAACCTGGGGCCCTTGAATCCTTGAGTGGTTTATTTCTCTAGGATACAATATGAGTTTACAGAGGTGTTGTCCTCACAGTGGGCATCAGGCAGAGGTGTCTTTCTAGGTATTTTCTTCAGGTAGCTAAGTTATGGGGAGTTGGGAGTAGAGATATCCTGATTTGGTTGCTCATAGATAGGTGGGCCCCTAGACTAGTGGGCATGGCCTGTATATTTCCAAGCCCCCTTGGTAATATGATGGCATCACAGGATGGCCGTGGTTTGGAATGCCTAAAGATTAGTTCCATAACCTCTATAACACATCTTCCTCTAAGTCAACACAAATAAATGCCAAGACGATGTCAGAACAGCATGCTTGGTACAGAAAGGTAGCATTAAAACCAGTCCTCCACAAACCATAAGAGACTCTTAAGTTCAGAGAACAAACTGAAGGTTGCTGGATGGTTAGGGGGATGGGCTAAGTGGGTGATGGGTATTAAGGAGGGCACGTGTGGCATGAACACTGGGTGTTATATGTAACTGATGAATCACTAAATTCTACTCCTGAAACCATTACTACACTACATATTAATTAACTTGGATTTAAAAATAAATACATAAATTTTAAAAAGCCAGCCTTCCAGTCCCTGAAGCAGCCAGAATGCTACCCCTCAACTCCTCCTACACAGAAATTCTAGAGCTGCCTCTTAGGACAGTCATCTTCAAACAGTTGAAAGGCTATGGTTTGCGGGAAGAAAAGGAATTGGCTGGTATGGCCCAGATTTACAGTTTCAACAAATGAGTGGAATCTCCAAGGAAGCAGCCATGGCTCTATTAAAACAGACCTTCTACATGATGAAGAGTTCAGCAAATCAGGTTGCTGGTGTTTGGGGAGCGGAGGTATATGCGCCCGAAGTGTTGAATACGGTTGGAAGTACACTTTGTGTTTTCTCAGTCATACCGAGATATGCTTGGAAACTTCTTCAGGGAAGGGAAATTCATTTAGGGAGCATGATCTCCTTTAACATGGAGAGTTCACCATTTAGAAGGCCTGGGAATGAAGCACAAATGACCTCCACTTCCCTGTAGCCAGTCACTACCCTTGGAAGTTCTGTGAGTAATGCATGAAGGAACGCCATTGCTCTTCTCATTTGTGTCACAGGTGGTTTTCATGGTTGTGTTGACAATGATGACTGTTACATAAGTGGTGCGTGTGTGTGCGTGTGTGTGTATGTGTGTGTGTGTGTGTACAGAACACAGTGGATGAATTTCTCTCTTAGCTCACTGCTTGGGGAAATTTTGCCTCTACCTATGAAACTTGTACGCTTCCTCTTATTCTGATCCTGACAGTAAGGCTACATTCTGCTTCCTCTTTTTTTTTTTTTTTTAATGCCTTGGCTACCAAAAAACTCAGTTCAATTTGGTCCTTGCCTGTAGAAATTGCATGTGAACAGAATTTTGTTAAAATTATTCATTTTTTTCCCTCTTTTCCAAAGGCTACCAAAAGGCAGCAAACTCCTACTGTAAATTCGGAAGAAACTGAATGAATAGATACATCAAGTAAATACTAAACGGATAAATTTACATATCAAATGTACTACGAGCTTGCCTCTCAGAACTCCAAGTTTAATGTTAGATAGCTTTTACCTGACTTGCCTATTACAGTTGCCTGAGAAGGTTGATATAGAAAAGGTTGATAAATATTTCAAATTTATTTTATCTTAGTTTTCCAATTAGTAAAATAAGAAAACAATAGCTGCACTTTTCTTAATGTATAAAAATACTGTCAGATTCAATAAGTATATATGAACATCCAGGTTATAGATATAATTTGTGTTATATGTTTTGCTTCTGGGGGGTAAAAAATAAACATCCCTGTTTCCTAAGAAAAGAAACAAAACACCTTTCTTTTTAATGATGAATAATAAGCATGTCAAATGTTCAATACATTTATACCTCCACAGTCTTTGCTGTCAACATAACATTTTGCAAGGCCGGATATGAATTTTTCAGTAGCTTTGTGAAAGAAGATGGGTGCCACTTTGTCAAACAAACCAACCTGTAATAAAACATTCTAGGTTTGATAAGCCTTTTGTCACCAACATATCATGATTGGATTATCATCATGCAAAACATGGACCTGGCAATGCCAATGCCAATATTGATACTGACCTCACCTTGGCCACCTAGCACAGAATTTTTTCCTTTTATTTGACTTGTTATTTTTTTTTTCATAAACATGGTCCTGTACATATTTACTCTCTCACACTCCAGCATCTCATACCTACAGATACTGGGAATAATCAAGCTATCACATTTCCTCAATACTCATCCAGCTCTGCCTAGTTTTATTGTTTATAAGATATGGCATCCAGGTGAACAAATCCACCGGTGACAAATAATCACACAAAAAAATTCACTTTCAAAATCACTTTCTACGGCATACATGATGTCTTCTAAGACTAAGTGTTTATTTTGGTGGATGATATTGATCAGACAATACACCCATACACACACACACACACATAATGTAAATTTGTAGGTAATTTTCTCATTAGGTTGCAGCGAAGTAATAATTGGTAAAAACTGCATGTATTATAAATTATAAAGGGAATAGTCTTTCTGAACAGGTTATTTCATTCAATTTCGAATAATTAAGATTAATACACATGGATAATATACTTATATGTATTTACGTATTTAAATCTAGAGAAATTATATATTAAGATGAATATCCAAGAAGAGATTGAGTTGTATTTCTCCCAATATAATTTCAGGACTCTATCAGCCAGAGGATTAATGCCAACTGCTATGACTGATGCCATGCACAGTTTGTACAACATGGAGAGGTGGAGGTTATTTCATGAGATGCTATGAAGGAACATCAGTGAGATGAAGATTGTCACATTATCCCTTGTCCTACCCCTAGAGGAACAACTATGAGACATTGACTCAAGGTGAAAGCTTGGAATGAATTGATCCTAAGTGAGCTTGAAGATGGAGGACCTCAGAGTCCACAGGTCTCAGGTCCCTCATTTGAAAACTGGATAAATTGCGTCTACTACAATATTGTGATGATCAGTGAGGATATGGTTGGCATATAGTAAAGGCGTTTAATACATGTTATTTTTCCTCCCTAATTAAAGATTAAATTAGCCTCAACACATCTCAGTTTTGACTTAGACAAAAGACCCCTTTTCACACATGATCTTAGCACAAAAGCCACTGAGCAAGGAGCCTTAAAGTCTGGGCCCAGGCCCCAAACATTAACCTCTGTGAGAATATGGTCACCTCATTTCCTCACTCTGAGTTTGTTTCCTTGCCCATAAAATGTGGCCTTGTGATTTCACATATCTATCTGGTTTGGTCATTCTGTCTAGTCTAAGTTCATGAGAGTGTTTCCTAGTAAAGGTGTTATTAAAGTAGATATTCTAGGATTATCCTGGTCCCAATAGAGTACTTTGAAAAAAGGATTATTTACTATGAGGAAGGACGAATATTCAAACCTCTTTATCCTCCCAGAATATTTTTCAGGAGATCTGAGAGGGAAATACACAAGTTCTGGGGGTGGGATGGCAGAAGCAAGAGAAGTACAAGTCTGTTATCTATTTAGACTCGTTGTCCATCACTCATCTCTCCTCTTCCTGGCACACTCCTTCCACACGCTGTCTGGCCAATTCCTTTAGGGTTAAACTCCAAATTGCATAATAAGGAAAGGAGATGTTTCTTTTTACTTCTCACAGGTTGTGTTTGATATTTTTCCTCTCCCCTCTCTGTGCTTGACCCTTTATAATCTTTCACTGAAGAATACTGAGGAGCATTGGGTAAGTAGTAGTTCAGGTTTACATATTAAAATGATCATTGGGGGGCGCCTGGGTGGCTCAGTCAGTTACATGTCCGACTTCAGCTCAGGTCATGATCTCACGGTTCATGAGTTCGAGCCCCACGTCGGGCTCTGTGCTGCCAGGTCTGAGCCTGGATCCTGCTTTGGCTTCTTTGTCTCCCTCCCTCTCTGCCCCTCCCCCATTCTCTCTCTCTCTCTCTCTCTCTCTCTCTCTCTCTCTCTTTCTCTTTCCCTCTGTCTCAAATAAACATTAAAAAAAAATCTTAAAATGATCATTTGGGTGGCAGTATTGAGTAGTACACGAGTAGCAACTGCTTGCCCAGTATTCCACTAAGCATTCAGGGTAAAATGATGAGTAGCCAGAGCTCCTGCTCTCAAGAAGCCCACAGTCTCTTGGGAAAACAGGTATCTTCAGATCCTCTGGGGAAAGGCACCGAAGAGGAAATTTGTAAAGCACAATGTGCTTCCTGTCTTCAGCTATGAAACTCGTTTTCCAAGAGCTGTCTTCCTACATAATATGCTGCAGTGGTTCACAAAGTCTTTACCCAGGAACTCTTTTATCAAGTAAAAGCTTAGGTGGAAGCAGTAACGAAATAGCTGAGGAGAATCAGAAGCAGAGGAAGTTCTGAGAGAAATAGGATAAGGAGGCAAACGTCTATCCTTCCACATTCTGCTCTGAATCCTGGCTTCCAGGCAGCCCATGATGGGCAGGGCCTATCCTTGCCCCTGACGGTCAGCTGCGGTCCTGTTGAGTAAGGTCTCGCTGAATGCAGCTACAGGCCACCACAAGCTGAATTCTTTGACAAGACTTGACACTTTTCACTCCTTCCATGGCAGCCTATGGCCTCTCCACCTCTAAGGGCAGGTCAGTCCGGTCACACTTCAAAGGGCCCCCGTCTCTAAGTTCTGGGAATATTTTATGCTGTCTTCCATATGCTGACATCACCCCTTGGATCCATGCCCCTTCTTCTGCAAGACCTTCTGTCATTTCGTAAACTGGCGTGAAAAGCCTACCTGGCTATACCCCTCACTTCCTGAATCTTCCACCCGCCACCATAAGACCCTGCATATTTGATCACTTAATTTTTTTCATCTGTGAGACAGACAAGGATGGGGCCGTGTCCTGAACATGTGTTTCTTTACTCCTAGCACCTAGTAAGTATACTACCTAAAATAGTAAAGTTACTGAAATGTTTTGAAATGTTTTTATTAAATGCAGACTGACTGAATGATGGATAAATGAAGAAGATACGGAGAGAGTATTTAGTGGTCATCCATACTGCTTTGAAATTTCCAGGCTAGATTTGGAATTTGGAATTCTGCATTGTTCTCATCGATCCTCTGCCACACATTTGTTTGGGAGTGAATCTCTTCCCTGCCATTTTGCAGGTGCAAAGACTGAGGTCAAGGTCACACTGCGAGTCCAAGGAGAAGCCCACACACCCCCTTGCAGCTCTTGGGCCTGGGCCTGTGTTCTTTCCACTCGTAGCATCGCACGGCCTCCCTCTTGGTGAGTGAAGCAGCAACAATACCCCATCCGCTGGTGGAGTTCTCAAGAGCAGCCAGGCACTTTCACAGCCAGAGCCTCTTTTGTGCTGGCATGGCAGCTGTCACTTGGGAGACACACTGAGCCCTCTGCTCTGTGATGGAGCCAGCTGCAGAAGGCACAGCCAACAGCTTCCAATCAAAGGAAATCCTGAAAAAACAGCTTGAGGGATCTACTGTGCATTCTCCCCGTCATAGTCCTTGGCAATAAATAATACATGAAAAGATGTCGGCTTATGCCAAGGTGGACTTCAAAGAGGGTGGAGTCACAACGTCGGAACCCTCCACTTGGCGCCGGTGCTGCCCGCCCTTTCCAGAAGTTAGTTCACCGGGAGCGGGATGAGGGGAAAGCCTGCCTCCCCTGCAGCTGATTCGTGGGAACTCTGTGTCTGCATCAACAGGAGGGAAGAACAGCTTGCTAGTCTTTAGAGAGCATTTTCCCAGCTCCAAGCCTTACAGCGAGGCCTTGAACTGCTGCTGCGACACGTGTTCTGAACGAGTCCCAAACAAGCGCAAACACAACAGCCTCCACTGATCAGTGCGGCAGGACTGAAGGATGGAATCCAAACCGTGAGCCCAGAGAACAGAAAGTCCCAGCGCTCGCTCTGTGCAAGTTGCCATGAGCTCCAGCCGTGTGTCCTGCGGCCAAGGATGGGTGGCCCCCGAGCAGGAAACTCTTTGGCAGCCTCTGCTGCGTGCTTTGCCTGCTGACAAGAGCACACCCTGGCCTCGGTTACTGCCTTTATAAAACAGCTCAGGGAGGACGCGAGCCAAATGTTTTAAATGTGCCTGGAAGAAAAATGTTAACTATGAATCCAGGCGGTAGAACAGTACAGTACAACGGCAACAACACGCGCGGCTCCCCGAGGAGGGGCTGGGGAGGAAAACGCAGCGGCTGCCAGGCTCCTCGCGGCCGCTCCCCCTTCCCTCTGCCGCAATCCCACTGGGCAAGGGCTGCCTGCACCAGAATCTGAGAAATGGGTGCTCCGGTGGCTGTGATTAGAGAGTCCCAGAATTTTCAGAATGTTCCGGATTTGGAGAGACTGTCCTAACCATTTAGTTTGCACATAGAGAAAGAAATTGAACTCCACAGAGGTCATTAGCAAGGCCTAGCATTTTTGTAATTAAAATTCGTTCTGCAGGCTTTTCAGTGGACAACTGATGGGGATAGAACGTCTTTCCTGACTGGTGCCTACTATCTACAAGGCACTGTCCTAGGTATTTTCCCCATATCTTCTTGAATCTATAATACAGTCTTACAAAGGAATATTATTGCTTACATTTTAAGATGAAATGAAAACTGAGTGTCCCAACTGTGTCAGGACTGAGTCTCCTGAGTGTCCCTGATTCCAAAGTGTATGTTCTTTTCATTGTACTAAAATGCCACTCAAACGACATACAAAGTGTCTGTTAAATTTCTGAGTTATTGGCATGCATTTTTTCCTAATAATTGTAACAAAGATATTCAGGGGAGGCAATTACAACAATCTCTGAGAGGGGCGCCTGGGTGGCTCAGTCGGTTACGCGGCCGACTTCGGCTCAGGTCATGATCTCGCGGTCCGTGAGTTCCAGCCCCGCATCGGGCTCTGTGCTGACAGCTCAGAGCCTGGAGCCTGTTTCGGATTCTGTGTCTCCCTCTCTCTCTGATCCTCCCCCGTTCATGCTCTGTCTCTCTCTGTCTCAAAAATAAATAAACGTTAAAAAAAAAATTAAAAAAAAAAAAGAACAATCTCTGAGTAACTCCATGAGAAAACCTAGTTTGCCCTGCTTTTTGGTGAAATGCCAGAAGCATTACAACTAATATAAAGAAAAAGATAATGGTAGCCACCAGTGACATTAATACTTATCTTTCTGGACATCTTACCAATACAATAAAGCAAGAGTCAGAAAAATGAAGCAAAAATTCCAGTGAAAGGATATAAAATTGCTATTTTTTAAAACAATTGATTATGTAGTCTAAAACTAAGGAAAAAAGGCTGACAAGACTCTAATAAGAGAGATCAGTAATTCAGCCAAATAAGATTAAGAATAAAATCAATAACTTTCTTTACGACAGCAACATCCATTGAAAAAACATAGTGGGAAAAGATTGGTCACACTCATCAAAATATATGCCTAGAGAAAATTGGCTCTATGGAAATGAAACCTCAAAATTTTATAGGGACTCAAAAGAAATCTTACAAAATCAAGGGAGATTTCAAGTTCCCAGATGAGATAAATGAACGAGGATGCCAGATGTTCCAAAATTAATAAGCAAGCTAATCATGATAATAGTGGGGTTCTTACATGAAGAAAATGGTTGCAAAATTATTCAGCAGAGGATGAAGAAATGAGTGAGATTGCTAAGAACAAGTTTGAAACAAGAGAAATGAGAGAAGTTTGCCGACCAAAACATAAATACTGCTATCATTAAAATAGAATCATGTTGTCAAAAGACTAGACAGCTGTATCAGTAGAACATGACAGAAAGTTCAATAACAATCTTAAAATACTATTGAGCTTAATATATGATAATAATGGAAGCAGAAAAATTCAGTGAAGAAAAAGTATAATATTCACCAAATTATATTGGGGAGTGTGGCTAAAATAGGGAGGGGAAATAAACTTTTACCTGAGCCTCTTCTCACATATCCAACAATTCAAATTTCATCTGCTTTACAGATGTGTGTGCAAACGAGGCAAACCATTGTTTAAAAAAATGAAAACAACGGTAAATATTTACACTATCTTGAAAATGGGTCATAGCTTCTCAATATAAAACAAAGGGAAGAAATCACAAATGACAACACACCGATCACAAGATATTAGACGTCTTTACACAATATAAATACAAAAGTAGATGAGAAATAAGAAATTGGAAAAGCAATTTCAACACTTATGAACAACAAGGGCTTAATCTTTTAATGCTTTTTTTTTATTGAAGTATAGTTGACACGCAATGTTATGTAAGTTTCATGTCCACAACATAGTGATTCAACAAGTCTGTACCTCTGTGCTCCCAAGAGCAGCTACCATCTGTCACCAGACAATACTACTACAATAACATTGACTATATTCTCCGTGCTGTGCCTTTTATCAAGGGTTTCACTATTTTTTAAAAAATACGTAAGAATACATTTTACAAATCCTGTTTCTCTAACACATGTTAGTATATCACAATAGCAGCAACACAACGGTCCGTTGTCACCAAGTGCAAACATTCATCTAGGTGCTTTGCATCTGTCATCCAAACCTCACTCTAGAGAGCTGGGGCTTTTATTCACGTGTACAAAGTGAGAATATTGAGATAAAGGGTAGTTGTGTGATATGCACAGGTCACACACAGCTAACTTGGGAGGGGGAATCAAAACCAGACACATTTGTCTTTAAAGATCCCAACATGACTCTGCATAAAAGTGGCCAAAGGCAATTTAACACCTATTTCAGAGAGGAAGAAATACATTTGGCCAATAAACATATGATAAATATCCAGCCCGCTAGTAATCAAAAACATGTAAGAGATATCATTTTTAGCTATTAAATTGACCCCAAAATGAGAAATCATATGAAGAACACCTAGTGCTGTAAGGATAGACTCCTTATAGCTTGTGGGGTCAAAATTTTATGAAATCTTTCTGGAAGGGAATTTGGCAAGATAAATCAAAAGTCTTCAATATGTTCTTACCGAATAACTCCCCTTCTAGGAATTTACACTGAGAAATCATCAGAGAAACTCATAAAGATGTTTTCATTTGTAAGGAAAGTCATTACACTACTGTTTACAATATTTAAAATAAAGAATGGAAAGTAAAATTTGTTAAATTGTGAAACATTCAAGAAATGGGTGTAGGAAGCAGCATAACGCCCTCGCAGCCCCTCCCTGCCACCAAACATCCAGGTCCTAATCCTCAGAACTGTTGAATATGGTACCTTACATGGTGAATGTGAACTTGCAGAAACGAGTAAATCACAGATCGAGAGATGGAGAGAGTATCCTGGATTATGAGAGTGGGTACAATGTAATCACCAGGGTCATTATAAGAGGGAGGCAAGAGGGTCAGAGTCAGAGCGGGCAATATGATGGTGAAAGCAGAGGGAGGGGAAGCAATATTACAATGGAAACAGAGGTTGGAGCCATGTAGGGTCATAAGCCAAAGAATGCGGGCCGCTGGAAAAGGCGAAGAAACAGATTGTCCCCTAAAGCTTTCAGAAGGAGCACAGCCCTGCTTTCTTTGATTTCAGCCCTCCGAGACTGATTTAGAGCTTCTGACCTCCAGAACTACAAGACAATAAATCTGTTGTTTTCAGCCACAAAGGCTGTGGTAATTTGTAATAGTGGCAATAGGAAAATAATTTTAGTACTAAAACGCCATTAAAATCATATTTTCTAAAATAAATGATGATATAGGATCCGTATCAGGATAAATACTATTTGAAAACACTGATTATAAAAGCTAGTATAAATATTAAGTCGTAAGTTTCGACTATTACCAAGATTCAACAAACATGACATTTCAAAGTGAGGTGTAAGATGCAAATTTCTAAAGGAAATGGATACGAAAAAGTTACGTGACTCTCTAATCTCTTGCCCACCTCTGGAGTATGAAAAGATCCCATTTTGGAAGTAAAGAAGGGGGTGTTTGAACAGAACGGTCACTGTGGTTGTGAGTACCTGCCGTAAACACAAAGTGTTTAAGTGTGTGTGTATGTTTTAGGGGTGGGGCCTGAACCTCATCTCAGACCACCTGAGAAGAGATTCAACAGGACTACCCAAAAACTTGGTCAGTGTCTGCACGGGGGCGTCATAGAGTGGAATATCTCAGTGAAGAGAGCCAGCTTAGCCAACCCTTCTGGTGGGGGCAGGCGAGAAGAGATGTTAGGGTGGATGGCAAGCACCCCTGCAGGAACAAAAGCTGTGTGTTTCCCATGGAGCAGACACAAAGGGCTAGTGAGAGAGAACCAGCATGGGGCTTGTCTTGAGGAAGAAAACCTGTCTTTCTCCTCCCATGTGTCTCCTATACTTTCACACTGCTGCCACACTCACAACACTTCTCATACTGGCTGTGTGTGCGTTTTTCCCACATCAAGCAATCCTGCAATACCAGCTGGGTGTCCCACAGTTTAACTCAATTCTGATACCATCTACCTGGAGATAACTTCAGATCCTACCGGTTAAGGGCTCAACCCCATGGGGCTGCCCCTCCGTCAACCTCAGATGCCAGTCTCAAGTCCAGGTTGCCCGTGTGCTTTTGCCAATCGGTTATAAATCAGAGATTCCCATGACTCCTCCTCAGGTTCCATTAATTTGCTATGGCAGCTCACAGAACACAGAGAAATGCTTATTTACATTTATCAGTTTATTAAAGGATACCACAAAAGACACAGATGAACAGCCAGATGAAGAGATACATAGGGTGAAGTCTGGGAGGGTCTTGAATGCAGTAGCTTCTGTCCCCATGGATTTAGGGTACATTACCCTTCCCATATGCGGAATATGTGTTCTCCAACTTGAAAGGTCTCTGAACTCCACATTGTCAGGATTTTTATGAAGGCTTCCTCACATAGATATGGTCAATTATTAAGTCCATTTCTAGCTCATGCCCCTCTCTGGAGGATGAGGGGTAAGCTGAAAATTCCAAGCTTCTACTCATGGCTTGCTCTTTCTAGCGACCAGCCCCCATCCAGGAGCCATCTGGGAGCTTACCCAGAGTCACCTCATCATAACAAAAGATGCTCCTAGTTCTCTTATCACTTAGGAATTTACAAGCGTTTCCGGAGCCCTGTGTCAGGGATGGACTCAAAGACCAATTATTAGAATAAGAGATGTTCCTGGCACTTTTATCACTTAGGAAAATTACGAGGGTTTTAGGACCTCTGTACCAGGAACTGGGGCAGAGAGCAATACACACTTTTTTTTTTCTGTTATCTCACAAGTCCTATCCAACAGGACTCCTGGAGGGTAGAGAGTCCCCACTACAGAAAAGCTGAAGTCGTGCTGAATTAAGGAGGGGCTGAGAAAGGAGTGAACGTGAGCTGTACGAGAAGAGTGGATCACCAACATCAAGAGAACTGAAGATAAAAGCTCTTGTGGAGGCAAGAGTGTCTTGAAGGACACATTACAGGCCAACGAGAGCACTGACTTTAGACATCTGCCTGGTCCAGGAAGTGGGAAGCCTGCCTTGGACAGTGCCAGTCACATAAGAAACTTCTGGCTCTTCCCTGGACTCCAACCCTGGAGGGATCAGAAATGGACAGAAGTGGGGGTGGAGGGCAAAAACTGAGAGTGGAAACAGACCACACCCTCTTGGCCTTCTTCAGGTTTTGGCAGCCAGCCCAGCTGGGAAAGTGCAGAAGACTATTTCAAACCAAAGTTTGGATTACTATAAGGGACTGAGAATTGCAATTTCTGAATGGTGACTGTGTTTGTTGAAAAAGGAACCATCCGTTTCATGAAGGCATGATCAGAAGAGTCAAGAGGCTGCCCAGTGTCTCATTTTAGGGCAAAGGAAGAATGATTCCTTCTAATTAATTTTTAAAAGACAATGAAAAAGATGAAATAATTTTGTTTTGTGATTGTATCTCAAGAGTTATTCTAAGAGACTGGCTACGGTATGTTTCTAAAAATACATAGAAAGAAAAGAGACAGGAAGGAAGGAGGGAGGGAGGGAGGGAGGGAGGGAAAAAGGGAAGAAGGAAAGGAAAGGAAAGGAAGGGAAGGGAAGGGAAGGGAAGGGAAGGGAAGGGAAGGGAAGGGAAGGGAAGGGAAGGGAAGGGAAATGAAGGGAAGGGAAGGGAAGGGAAGGGAAGGGAAGGGAAGGGAAGGGAAGGGAAATGAAGGGAAGGGAAGGGAAGAGAAGGGAAGGGAAGGGAAGGGAAGGGAAGGGAAGGGAAGGGAAGGGAAGGGAAGGGAAGGAAAGGAAAGGAAAGGAAAGGAAAGGAAAGGAAAGGAAAGGAAAGGAAAGGAAAGGAAAGGAAAGGAAGGGAAGGGAAAGGAAAGGAAAGGAAAGGAAAGGAAAGGAAAGGAAAGGAAAGGAAAGGAAAGACACTAAAATGTTAGTAGAGTTCTTTTGGGTTGGTTTGGTGATGCTTGAGCTTTATTTTCTATTGTCTCCCCCTTCTAATATTTTTATACCTTTATAATTCGATGAATAAATTTTATATGCATCTACCCTCCCATGCAAGACATCCCATTCTTGATGCCTACATAGCATAAGACTTTATGAAAGGAGAGTTCCAAAATGAAAAAGTCTTGGCCGTCGAGGGACTAGAGGAGCTTCTTTATTCCTAAGTATCACAGTTTCAGTTCAGTGTGTTTACAGGAACTTTCTATACCTGGCTTTGTAGAATCCTTGACTACTAGACTGGTACTTCATTATAGAAAGAACCCACACATAGTGGGCAGGAAACAATTGAACAATACAATACTGGTGGCCAAAAAAATGAGCTGGCAGTTTTTAGCTTCAGTTCATAAAACCAGGGTGGCATTTGTTAATGGGATACAGAAAACACCAAGAGAGACGAGAACTTCTGGGTAGCAGAGAGGGACAAAGAGAGAATCCTGTAAGTTAAGCCAGAGTGTTAGAGTAACATTTTGTATTCACCCCACTGCAACTACAGCATCCACCTTAGGGCACAAATGTGTAGGAATGCAAGCAGGAGCTGAAAAAAAATTGGGAAATCCCTACCTCCAAAAGAATTCTTGGGATGGTAAAGTATATAAGTGTCTCAAACCCAGGGCTTATCTTAATGTAGGTGCTTCATAAAAGTTAGCTCTCTTCTCTCCCCAAGTCTCCTCCTCCTTCCCAGCCCCCTTCCTAAACATATGGGCACCTCACTGGGGTGGTTTGGCACCAGATGTCTCCTCATCTCTGCTTTCTTTATTCCATTTCAGACTCTTGGGTGAATTGTCATGCCTGATATGGTTGATTTCAAAGCCAAGTTTAGACGATGTGAATAATTAAAATCATGAAACTTAAACTCTCAAGTGAAACATTTCTGAGTCCTGCATACGGAGGAAACTTGAACGTTGAATTGGAAAGGAGAAGCCAAACCGCAGCCAAACGAAAAAGGCTACAAATCCAGCATTTTAGGTACCACAGAAAATTAAGCACAGCAGGCAGAAAAGCAGCAAAGTTTATCTTGAGTCCAGGCCAAGAGCGAGCCAGGAAGAAAACAAACAGACAAACAAAAACTCTCTAGCAAAATGTATTCCTCAACTAAGGTTCAGCAGAAACCAGTTAAACCTCTGAGCTGAACCCCACTAGGTGATGGTCTGTTTTCCAAGGCCACTGAGCAGATGAGCATTTAGATACAACTCTGTAAGGCTGTGTGTTGTCTTTAAATATGATAGTAAATTAAAGGTCTTTGGGGAGACCCAGAATAGTTCACAGAGGGTTGTGTGGTTATCCTGATGTTCCACTCTTTAATTCTACAAAGGCATGTGCTGAAAAACGTAACAAAGATCCCTCCTGATAGACATGTGGCTCTTGTGGTATCTAAGAGCTCCTTCTGTCGGACTAGCGCACTCACAAGGAAAATACACCCACACTCATCTGCCTACACACACACACACACACACACACACACACACACACACACACATTCTGACATATCAACATACACACACACATGGCCACCTGGTAGCATACACAAGAAATTCAAAAGGGAGTATGGAAGTTCAATGTTAAAAATAAAATCCAACAATTTCCTACTGAGGTAAAAAAAATAAAATAAAAAAACGTGATCTGAGGAAAAATCTGATCATAGCTTTAAGTGTTCCTTTTCCCCCTTTGGTTCCACCCATTTTTCAATGTACTTTGCAGTATTTAGCATAATAGCCTCTGATGAAACTGGAAAAATTCAAACACTTAGGCTCTGAAACTGCATTTCCAGAAATACAACTCAGAATGTGTATTGGAGTTAGTTCAGGGCTATTAGCAGGGTTTCCCATCTAATAAGGTAAATCCATCAGAAAAATAAAAAACCAAATTCATGCATGAAGTTCATTCTCTCCAGTGGCTAATGAAAAAGGTAAAAAGAGGGAAGATCCTGGCACAATTGCCAACAGTCTTGCTTAAGACAGTCGGTGTCTGTTGTACGGGTCACCACGTTAGAAAGTCTATATAACTACATTTGGAGTAAATTATCCTTTGAGGACCTACTTATTCAATATCCTGGGCATCTACTCTTTGTTGGTCTCCACTGTGGAAACTGCAGTTCTTCCTACCAGGAGCTCACTATCCACATGGTTGCACACTCCCCATGTCATTCAAAATGTTTGTCCTTACAATGTTTACCAAGGATGAGAAAGGGGAGCTGCCATTTCCCTACTTGGCAAAATGGGAAATGGAAGTGATTCACTCTGGAAGTAAGAGGATTCAAAGGCATGTGGGAACTGGCCTAGAAACTCTGTTGGAACAAACTGTCCTTGCACTGGGCTGAGCTCTCTGTACCACGTGCAGTACAGAAATATTCACTTACCAGCTGGAGAACAGCCTGGAAAGTACATGAGTTGCCTTGTTAGGCTTAACCCTGATGGCTACAGCAGAAGTTCACGATCCTAGGACTGGCATCACTTTAGAACCATAACCAACATTTAGCTTTTCCTCCCCTTAATCAACCAATATGAGATGTTCTGTGGTTGGGCTGGCAAAACTGCATAGTAAAGCTGAAAGGGGTGCTTCTGATTTCAGCTGGGGGCCTACTGTGAGGACTTGCAGCAACACTGGTCACTCTGAAACAAATGGGTGATGGTGGCTGAAGGACTCTGGGCCTTGTGCTCAGTGGAACCCCTGCCCCACATTCTAGAAGATGAAGCCAAGGCACCCTACGTACCCCTATCCTTCTTCTTGTGCTTACACAAGATGAAGTCAAACATTGCTGATTCACCTCTTAAACTAGATCTCACTGAGTACTGTACATCACCAAGAGTATCTTTCATTTTAGATGCTTAGCCACCATGTTGCCTTAACATGGCCGCCAAAGCCACAACTTGACCACAAACTACTAAATCTATCTGTTCAGCCACAATTTCAGGCCTGAGTTCCGAGCTTGTATCTACAACTTCCTGTTGAACATCTTCACTGGAATGTTCTGCAATCACCACAGACTCAGCATATTAACAGATGGAAGCTATCTGCCCCAAAATCCTCCCCCAACAACAACAACAACAACAACAACAACAAAAATCTATTTTCTGTAGAGCAAGATTCAGCCAACAATTTTCTGTAAAGTGCCAGATAGTCAAATTTTTGTCTTTGTAGGCCATATGGTCTTTGCCACAACTCCCTGACTCTGCCATTGTAGTGTGAAAGGAACCACAGACCATGTGTAAATGAATGTGTATGGCTGAATTCCAATAAAGCTTTATTAAAATAAACAAGGTATAGACTTTTTGGAACAGTCCATGAACCACCCATTCATAGTCACTCAAACTGGAAATTCCTGAGTTATTCTAGGTTCCTTGTTTCCCCCATTCTTTTGCATCTTCCAATCATTCACTATCTTGCTGGTCTGTGCCTCTTAAAAATGTATCAAATCTCTTTTCTTCCACTCTACCACTAATGCCTTTTAGGTCAATTATGGTAATTTGTGCTCTTTTGAGCACAACCAACTGCTATGGGCAAAATCAAAGCATTATATATGGCCACTGACCTATGTTCTTCATTGTTTTTACTTTTTAACTCAACAACAACTGCTCACGGGTGAGTGAAGAATGAGAAAAAACATGGCCCCTCCCCCTCACAGGGCTTCCACAAAGTAGAAGATATATCATTTAAAGAGTATAAAATACTCCAGACAATTACTGAAAGTCGCCTGATTTTGTCTACATATCAGAAAGTTTCCCCTATTTATTCATTTTTAATATTTATTTATTTGGGGGAGAATGCAAGCAGGGGAGGGGCAGAGAGAGAGGGACAGGGGATCCGAAGAGGGCTCTGTGCTGACAGGCTGACAGCAGAGAGCCCGATGTGGGGCTCCAACTCACAAACCACGAGATCATGATCTGAGTCGAAGTAGGATGCTCAACTGACTGAGTCACCCGAGTGCCACAAAAGTTCTCCCATTTAAAAGCCAATTTAAAAAGAGAATTTGTCAAACATTTACTGAAGAGAAATAAACTACAGTTGACCCTTGAACAATGTGAGCGATTAGGGGCACCGAACCCCACCCATGGGTAGTCAAAAACTTGCATATAACTTTTGACTCCTCCCAAACTTAACTACTAATAGCCTACTGTTGACTAGAAACCTTATTGATAACCAATAGTCGATTAACACATATTTTTATGTTATAGGCATTATATACTGCATACTTACTATAAAGTAAGCTAGAGAAAAGAAACCATTATTAAGAAAATCATAAGGAAGAGAAAATATATTTGCAGTCCTGCACTTTATTTATGGGAAAAAATCCACTTATAAGTGGACCCATTCAGTTCAAACCCATGTTGTTCAAGGATCGATTGTATATATTTTCTATATTTGAATATACACCAGTTGTTTAAAGTAAATAAGTATGAAAGCAAAACTATCTTACTTATTGAAGAAATAAGGTACTTCTTATCCTGTAATAATTTCTTTTTTTATTAAAAAAAATTTTTTTTAATGTTTATTTATCTTTGAGACAGAGACAGACAGAGCATGAACAGGGGAGGGTCAGAGAGAGAGGGAGACACAGAATCGGAAGCAGGCTCCAGGCTCTGAGCTGTCAGCACAGAGCCCGACGCGGGGCTCAAACTCACGAACCATGAGATCATGACCTGAGCCTAAGTCGGAGGCTCAACCGACTGAGCCACCCAGGCGCCCCATCCTGTAATAATTTCTGAAGCATGTATTAAAGGATTTGGGGATATTCTCACCTCACCTGTCAGCATTTCTGAGTATTCTAAATATCAAACACGGTTTGTATTGATGGAAATTGCTGAATAAATTTAATTTATCATAGAAAAGATCATGCGTTATGTTAAATCTAAAATACATTCCCATTTGGGGAGTTACAACTCCAGTAGTATAAATACAAGGGGAGGGGTAAATAATCTTATACAAACCCCATTTTTTATTGCAGATAGACTAGAGTACCTTCAAAAATGGCAACTAGGATGTTTTGAGATGCAAAGTTATATCATATTAAGAGGAAATTGGGTCATTTGGGGCTACAGAAGGTAATAACAGGGGGAAGCATAATTTCTGCATTAAAATAAAAATCTGGGATAGATGGACACATGTGGATAGATAGATATAGAGTTTGATATTTGATATATAGTATTATATGTAGTATACAATATATAACACATAAATATCTACAAACATATAATTATAAATAGTATAAAAATTGAATATAATAAAAGATATGTATGCTTATATATTTCATATTTACACGCACATATACATGTATATGGGTTACATATACATACATGCGTACATATACAGGATTGCATTTACCTTAAGTTGTAGCCTCAAGAATGAAAGCTCTGGAAAGGAGATACAGCTCAAGGTAGACCCTTCCACAGTGATAGCTATCCATAAATGGCCTGGCCTTCCTTGGTTGGGAGGTGTTAGACAGAGTTGCCCATGAGAGGCTGCGTGGCTTCCTGGTAGAACTCCATAACAGGGATGCCATCCTTGGCAGGGGGCTGGCCTTGTAGTCCCTTGAGGCCCTGATTGCCCCCAAGACTCTATGAGGTCTTTGGAGAAATCTTTATGTATGGCAGCATTGCGTGACTGTACAGATCTCTTTCACCCAGAAAGAAATAGCATGCAAACTAATAACGTGCTAGTGCTCCGATAGAGGAAGCATTCATTCAGTGAATATTGCGAAATTTTGTGTTGGCTGGAAAAGTGTGAGCACATGCTAATGCTCACAGTGGCATTTTTCATGGAAGCAAAAGAATAGATTGTAAGTTTTCAACCTGGGTTCCAAGGACATTTCCTACCATCTGATCATTGAGAGAGCATAAAACAGATAATTGTGTTGACTTTGGAACAACACTGAGTTCAAATCCTGCCTCCAAAATTTACTTGATGTGGGAACTTGAGTAAGTTACTGTCAGTGATAGACTATATTCGTTCAATATATTCACTGGGCCTTCCCTGCTGGAGTATCTTACTACCTGTGTCATTAACGCTGGGCTTAGCTGAGTCATTTGTTTGGTCAACGAAGTTAAAAGGAAGGAGCATGTGTTCCTTCTCAGTCTGTAGCTTTAAGAGCCATTGTGTGTTGTACTTCACAATATTCCATCTGCCAGGACACAGCTAGATTGCAGATGAGGGCTACCCTTTCAATGTGGTTTCCCCCAAAAAAGAACTAACATTAAATTACAATGCAAACACAAGAGGGAAATAAAGCTTCACTGTTGTAAGTTAGTGAGATCTGGGGTTATTTGTTACTGCAGTATAATTTAGGTTATACTGTTTAATATGCTATTTTTAAAAACCATTCTCAGTTTACCTCTCTGTAAAAGGAGGATGATGAAAAATATGTTTTAGAAAAGTGTTGGAGTAAATGAGTTCATCTATGAAAATTACTTGGAACAGTGTCTGACATGATGAACACTAAATACATGTTAATTAATGATTGTAATTTACACAAAAATTCTGAGATTTATGCCTACAACTTCTTTGTGCATGTTTTGCAATTATTGCCTGATACACCAGGAACAACCACCAGTAATAAGGAAGATCCCACTGATAGTTAAATTTAGCAAGACAGTCCTGAACTAGCTTTTATGAAAGACATTTCATCACTGAGAAATAATGTGTGGAGGCAATGGGTGCCACCACTATGCTGAGAATGAAGAAACCTAGGCTTTAGAACTTTCCACTCACGCGGTGTCAGTTTCCTCTTCTTTGAATAAGGGGGTTGGACTAGATGGTTCCCAATGCCCTGGCAACTTGCAGTCCAATGGCATTCTAGCAGAATACATTTCAACATTACAAACGACACATTCAGGGAATGAAATCGTAGAAGGCAGCCCTGGGGTACATTTGTTTATTCCGGTTCAGCAGTGGTGGAAATTTGAATTCCAGGTGTCCAAGCAAAGTTCTGGAACCCAGAAAGGCTCTATAGCATACCCAGGAGATGCCCTTCCTTTCATGGGCTCCCAAGCCTTGCAGGGGATGGCAGGCAAAGAGCCAGGCCTTTGTATTCCAGCTTTGTCGACGTTTTGTGGCCAAGTCTTATGGGAACTCTAACTGACGTGTTTGACAAACATATTCCACTCATTTGTGTCCCCAAAGTACTGGCATGTGGGTAACAATCCAACACCTGCCACAGAGGGACAGAGCAAACTAAAAAGGCCTCTGACATCTCCAATTTTTATTGCTATGATTTCATAGTTAGTCTCTAAGAGTTCACACAATAGCTGAGTGGCAAGTTTTTAGCCACACTTCAATTGAGAGAAACCTTCCCTTAAGAACTTCAATTTAAAAGACATAAAATAACTTACACCACTAAGTTTGTAGTGAAAAACGGCTTATGCAAACACTGCTGGTGGTAGTGTAAATTGATAAAAACTTTTTTGGAAAGCGATTTTACAATATCTACCAAGAACAGCAAAATAGCTCATTTCATTAGACCTCATGACTCAGCTCCAGGAAATTTATTTTAAGGAACTGGTTCTCTAAAAGGGTAGGGGTGGAAGAAACTAAATACAAAACTGAGTTTATTGCGGTGACTTCCATCATAGTGAAAAATTAGAAACAACTTTCAAGCCTATCCCCCTGACTGAACTTGATGCAGCAAATAAAACTGTCTTTGAAAATAAGACATATTCACAGGAAATATGTGACATAGGGTTAGGGGAAGAAAGCCAGATATACCATGATTCTATGTGAAAAAGGAACAATTAATGTACTTGATTCACTAAAACGGTGAGATAATTAGTGATCTTTTTTTTTCTTTTATTCATTTGTTGATTGTTGACAGGCTTATCTTATTGAATATCCCAGAACTAAACCTCCATAGGTTAGAAAACATCTGAGAAGAGACACATCATCCTAGCTTTACATTCAATTTGCTCTTTTTTCCACCTCATTCAAAGCTTATGGTTTTTTTTTCCCTCTAGGGAGGAAAAATTTTTAGTACTATATGTAAAGTAGTACAGACCTATCGGGTTTTCTATGCATTTGGTGTTTTGGGAAGAGAATGCATATTGACTTTCATGAGTTTGTAAATAAATTGTGGTGTAATTGCAATGCAGTTTGAGTATTTTTTAAAATCCAAAGTCAAGGCAAAATGGTCATGATTTACAGGATGTGTAACAACTTCTTTCTTTTTCACTTATAAAGCCAATGCTTGTAGAAAACGCAGCCTGGGAAACATCACATAGGCAGAAGGAACCATCAAAGAAAAGCAAATTTGTGTCGTGTTATCCTGGGCTGACCATTACTTTCCATCTGTTACGAAGAAGGCAACTCTGGCCAAAAGCAATTTCACTGGCCAAGACATCCTCACAGGGCACTGCTTTTCCAGGCAGTCTTGTTCAGCCTGTGCTTGCCTCTTGCAATTCAAGACCCCCTTTTTCCCTTTTCTGCCAATCCCCACTTCCTGAAACAAATCCTCAGTTTCATTTTGGAGCTGAGGTTCCCATTCTCTCTGCCAAGAAACCTGTGAGAGCAATGCTTTTATCTTTGAAGGAATGTGCCTGTGCAGGAAGCCAGCGCCCCATCAGAGTCTCACGGACCCGGGTCTATTCAGATGTGCTAACACTCAGAGGAGGTGTGCCATTGGTGGAAGGACGCTTTAGGTTACACAGAGAGGAAGTTTAAGATCTCCGTTCAGCCCGTTGCTTGGTTTTACAACCTTCACCAAAGTCAGTCATGTTCTCCGAGCCTTCCTTTCTTCTTTTGCAAAATGGTGTTCATTCCAACCAGGCTGCCATGATGATTAAACAAGATAATGTACGCAAAGCATCTGACACATAGTAAACACTCAATAAATACTACCTATTATTATTATCTCAGGAATTTCACTTAGCAAGAATAACTAGCGCAATCTACCTGTTAGCCAGGTAGTGCAATCTACTGACTCTCATTTGGCAGTGCCCTGCTCCTCGTATAATGTACACACTGTTGTAAGTTGCAAGGGCAAATAGGTACAGAAGGAGGATAAGAAATAATAGGGGAGGTGTGGACAAGGAGGTTTGTAATTTGTCAATAAGTAGACATATAACTTGATTTTTAGTTTTTTAAATGATTATGAAACTACATAAATACCAGTTTGTGATGAAGAAATGCTTTTGTTGGTTTTGTGACACTTAATACTTTCAGATGACCATTTAATTTTGAAATTTGAATGTTACATCTCAAGGGACATGTTTGATGCATCCATTATTTTTATATGTGACTGTATTTAGGCTATCCTTATTCAACCCTCCTTCCACTGGAAGATGGAGGGGAGGTTTCCCAGTGTATGTTTTCTTGATGGTAAATGAAGGCAATCTGCCCTCACCCATCAACAGCCAGGGCACAGGCACATCCTAGACTGAGGCAAAGATACATTCCTAATTGGAGATTAGAATCAGAACTGAGAGATGCCAAAAAGAAGCAAAGTTGGAAGTGCCTGGGGTGCCATGCAGCAGCCATGGTGTCCGAGGTCAGTGTCCAGCAGTGGCCGTGATGACTCGTGGTGACCCACAGAGTGAAGCACGCTCTAAGAGCGGTGGTGTGGCCCTCGTCACACTGCTATTGTCGCCTGGCTTCCAGACTCTGAATCTTATTTGTCTGCCAACCTACCTCTTCAAGTTCCCATGAGTTACTAAAATTCTCTCTTATCCCAAGGGATTTGGGTGCTATTCCTTGCAAACAACAAGTCTGGTTGGCATACCATTTTCCTCCTTGAACCACTCCTAACACCTGTGTCTTCATTCTCTGTGGATCCGGTCTAACTCAGATTCTCTTTATATCATCCCCAGCCAGGTCTCAGATTTCAGTCTCCATTGGCCTCTCCCCTTGAAAATTGTTGGTGACAAGGGCCGTGCCTGAAACGTAAGGGGTGGGTGTTGAACAGGATAATTAGCTTTATATGTTGATCTTTAACTGTGTTTGTGCTTTCTGTAGACTTAATAGGCTGCTTGGCCCCATGTCTCTTCACTTGCACTGCTGTGTTTTGTCTCTGCTCATCTGTTTATGGTGCTTAATTTCTACTATCTGCACCGTTTAGTGTATACTAGGGTTTAACTGTGTACACTAAGTCTAAAGCTAAATTCTTTTAGGGTATTTATCGTATAATTTTGCTATACATTTGAAAACACAGGGCTCATAATTTGGGGGTCGGTTTTCTCTCATTTTTGTCGAATTCGGCCGTCATGTGGTATCCACCAAGTATAATCACCCTGCCAGAAGTGAACATAGGGCTTGTCTTAGTCAATAAACATAAAAACCACAGTTCAAAATGTCTGATTGACACGATGATCCAAGTGGAGCCTTTCACGAATGCAACTGGTTTTAATGTAGTGAAAAATGACTCTTAGGGACATTATCTAAATTTTCTACCCTGTTCTATATACTGGGACCTCTATTCATTCATGAGTATTAGGAAGTAGCTCCTCTACCCTTTACTCTATACCTCCCACCTCTAGCCACAACCCAATGGAGTAGGAAAGACTTCTCCGGGCAGGCTCAGCTTTTACCCTTCTTTTCACTGTGTGTGTGTGTATATGTGTGTGTTGTACTTTACATATCTTTCCAAGTGGACATATATCTGAATCAGAGCCCATAGTTGTCTCTGGAGACCCAAGTCTCTCTGTTCTTATTTTTAAGCCTTTCAAGTGCACAGTTGTCATATTCCCTACCCCAGGCTGGTTGGTTAAGTAAGCTTGCTCACTGAACTAAGGTAACTCTTTCCAGAGTCAAGATTTGTGGAAAAGGAGGAGGCAACTTGTTTAAACCACATTCTCTGATCCAGCATTACTAGCAAAACCAGTTATTTTTTAAATTTTTTCAAATGTTTTTATTTATTTTTGAGACAGAGACAGAGCATGAGCCGAGGAGGGGCAGAGAGAGAGGGAGACACAGAATCTGAAGCAGGCTCCAGGCTCTGAGCTGTCAGCACAGAGCCTGATGTGGGGTTCAAACTCACAAACCATGAGATCATGACCTGAGCTGAAGTCGGACGCTCAACCAAGTGAGCCACCCAGGCACCCCAAAACCAGTTATTTTTATCTCCATCTTTCTGACTTCTCTATCTCTCAACTGGTTTCAAACACACTATGCGTGTGTGTGTGTGTGCGCACGCGCGTGCACACACGTGCGCTTGTGCACATGCCCGGTGAGGTTGGAAGAGGTATAGTGAAAGATGCAACTAGTTTCCATGTATTAGACCCCAACTGTGGGTAGAACTTCATAGACGTCATTCTAAACTAAGAAAGAGAATATAAAAGTAAAGCTTCATTTGTTCTCTTTTCCTCTGTAATGCCAAAAATTTTATTCTATTTCCTTCCACCATTTCAGTTGCAAGATGACTTTCCTCAAATGACACTTATCCCATTGTTTATTTGACATTTGTTTAGTGCTTATCTACACCAGGCACTGAAGTGGGCACTAGGACCTTCCCTCAGAATACAAAGATAGTTGCAAGCAGCAAGGAATGGGGCTGGGAAGGAGAAGGGGCCACATTCCTTAGGACCTAAAATAAAATTAAGGAATGTTGGCATGATCCGGAAGTTACTTGCTACTTGTTGTCTCAGCCACCTACTTATCAGAGCAAGTCTGCAACCTATAGCATGGCTCCAAGCTGAGCCTGAGAGCCCTGGGACTTTACAGATGTCACTTACGGGCCAGTCAGTGTGAGGAATAGGCCAGTGGTAGGGTCCTGGGTCCCACCAACTCCAATCAGGACACTTCCAGATTCACCTGAATTGTATACTGATATGTTACATGAGCATTCTTCCGGGGTGCCTAAATGTCTCGGTTGAGCGTCCGACTTCAGCTCAGGTCATGATCTCATGGTTCATGAGTTCGAGCCCTGCATCAGGCTCTGTGCTGACAGCTCAGAGCCTGGATCCTGCTTCAGATTCTGTGTCTCCCTCTCTCTCTGCTCCTCCCCCACTCACGCTCTGTCTCTCTCTCTCTCTCTCTCTCTCTCTCTCTCTCTCTCTCTCTCTCAAAAATGAATAAACATTAAAAAAATTTTTTTAGGGGCACCTGGGGGGCTCAGTCAGTTAAGTATCCGACTTCGGCTCAGGTCATGATCTCACCATTCGTGAGTTGGAGCTCCATGGCAGGCTTTGTGCTGACAGTTCAGAGCCTGGAGCCTGCTTTGGATTCTGTGTCTCCCTTTCTCTCTGTTCCTCCCCAACTTGTACTCTGTCTCTCTCTCTCAAAAATAAAGATTACAAAAAATAAAAAAAATAAAGGCTAAAAAAATTTTTTTAAAAGAATTCTTCTGAAGAAAGGGCATTTCAGCTAAAACAAGATAAAAACCAAATTTTTATTTTTTAAGGATAAAACTACCAACTTGCAACACTCCTATTGAGGGCCCTGCTGAAAGTACCTAACACTAAAAATCCAGCTTATTTTTATGTGTGGAAGTGTGTGGTTGTCAATTTTCATCTCCAGGTGTATAAGAAATACCACACTTCTGTCTTCTTTTTAAATCAAATTGAATATAACTTTAAGTGGTCATTCTACCAGAGCAGCAAGACGTTATGAGGGGTAGCATAGAAGTCAGTTATGAGGGGTAACCCTTTCTTCCCACAAGGCCACATCAAAATCTAAGAGCATTCTTTAGTGCCCTCAAAAGAGGAGGGATCTCTAATTCCCAGTCCATCATGGTCATCATGAAAATCTTCACTAAGCCTGAAGCAGCCCTTTGATTTTTTTTACTGTTTATTTTTCCCGAGAGACAGAGCACAAACAGGGGAGGGGCAAAGAGAAAGGGAGACACAGTATCCGAAGCAGGATCCAGGCTCTGAGCTGTCAGCACAGAACCTGACATAGGGTCTGAACCCATGAACCATGAGATCATGACCTGAGCTGAATTCAGACGTGTAACTGACTGAACCACCTGGGCATCCCCTGAAGCAGCCCTTTGAAGTCCAGCTGCATCCATGTCATATGTGTGGAACTCTTCACCACTCTAGTGCCCAGAATCCTGCCTTCTACATACACCAAGAAGCCAACCATGCTCAGGTTTGATCAACTTCCTAGAGAACAAAACAGGGCAGGAGACTGAGGTAATCATTGTACCCATAGCCTTTCTTCATCTCTGAGATGCCTTACCCACTCCTCTGTTCACATTTCCATCTCTTCTCTCAAGCACACTTAGCATAATGCTTTCAGTTAGGCTTTAGCAAGAGGCTATTTTCTACATTGCAAAATTTCATGAAATGTGGAATTAATTAAAACTTGCTATCTGCTTAAAATAGGGGTCAAAGAAAACATAAGGAATATCATTATAGGTTGACACTTCAATAATACAAAATGCAGAGTTTTGTTTTTAAATCACTATATGAATTGCCATTTTTTTCTTTCTAATTGCTGACTCTTCTTCCTGGAAAATAACAATTCTGAATAACTGAAGAAATTACTTTGCTCTGCTTTTAGTACCCCGGGGACTTGGGACATTTTCTTTTTCATTTTAAACAGTAACAGAAATCATATACCCAAGGGCAGTCTTCACAGAGGCTCCCTGGAAGGGGGCAGAACGTAGCATTTACTTTGCAGTTTGGGAAGGGGTTTCTCTTTCTTTCTGATCCAGGTCTCTAGATAGGCACTGAGTGAGGCCAGGTCACTCTGAAAGTCTCTATTGTTATTCAGGCTCTTCAGAGTCTTGGTGGAAATTCAACCAGATTCACCAGTCATTAATCTCTTCTTCACTGGCATGGGGGGGGGGGGGGGGGGGGGGGGGGGGCTACAGTTATTGGCCCTGAAAAGGGGTGGACTAGGAATGGTCCATCTGCAAAAGCATAAACCTGAGGATGGTTCAAAAGCTCCATTAAGAGCCAAACCATAGAACCAGTACAAGCTGGGGAGACAGAAGGAAACCAGGTACAAGAAAAAGCCAGAGGTAACACCAGAACAGAATGAGCAGCTTCAGAGTGCTCATTGCCTTTCTGGGCAAGGGTGTGGGTTGGCTATAGTAAAAGGATCCTGTTTAGGGTGGGGAGAAAGCCAACAACTTCCATGACAGCTACAGTCTGGCTTTCGTTGGTGCCCAGCTGTCACAGTCCACCCCTTTCCACATCTCTTGGCCCTTGACCTAGCTTTCACCATATCTAATGGAGGTGAGGCAAATTACCTTGTTGGTAGTGCACAACCAGTAATCTCAACCAGTGGAGTAGATTCTCTCAATTATCTTAAAATTTTTAGATTGTCTCTTTCTCCTTCCATCTCTACATGGAGCAGTGGGAAGGAGGCCATTGGCCAGACAAATGCTCCTTAAAGATGTAGGCTCTAAGGGCACAATGACAGAAGAGTAGAGAATGAATCACCAGTGGTTTCCAGCAAATCCTACAGATTGATAGAAGTATCAAGATCATCAACAAATGGTAGCTGCAATATTGCCACTCTACATATGATCTGTTAGTCATTTTCAATGACAGGTTCCAAAGGCAACATTAGTACAAAAACACATGATTTCCAAAGAAACCCAGAAAATTCATACAAATTAACTATTTTCTATGTGCCAAGATCTCTATCTACATTGCCTCCTTTAAACCTTAGAATCTTCCTGTAAAAAAGCCTTATCTCCATAAGATGGGTGATTTGCCTAATGTCACCCTTTGGTAAATAGTAGAGCTAGAAATTGATGCCTAGTACTTCCAGCTCTTTCTAGTACATGATGCTCTGGAAGGAGACCATCTCAAGCGGGCTGGCTATCATTTTGATATCTACCTACAAATTTGTAGGGTAGAAAAAAAAAAAACAATCCTATTGTCTGTACTCTATAGTCACCCTTTATAGAAATGTTCTAATTATAGCCAAGAGCCTGGAAATGCATGGACAAAATGACTCATTATCAAATCAAAATGGGAGCTTAATATATTTCTCAAAAAGAGAGAGAGAGGGGCGCCTGGGTGGCGCAGTCGGTTAAGCGTCCGACTTCAGCCAGGTCACGATCTCGCGGTCCGTGAGTTCGAGCCCCACGTCAGGCTCTGGGCTGATGGCTCGGAGCCTGGAGCCTGTTTCCGATTCTGTGTCTCCCTCTCTCTCTGACCCTCCCCCGTTCATGCTCTGTCTCTCTCTGTCCCAAAAATAAATAAAAAAATAAAAAAAAAAAAAAAAAAGTTGAAAAAAAAAAAAAAAGAGAGAGAGAGAGAGAGAATGTGATTACATGGCTGCCTATTTATTCCCCAAACCCCATTTTGACAGTTGTCCTTGAAATTGGTACAGAGTACTTTTAGAAAAACCCTAAACTTGGTTCGAGGCTGACAACAGGACAGAAACAGGCAGCAAGGCAGGATTTTGGTGGTCAGCATTCCTCCCAGTAGGGGTGTATACAGCCCAGCAGGTCATATAGGGTCTGCTAGAATGATGGTGGCTCATGACATCAACACTTTATTTCAACCTCCAACAGATAAGGGAAGTGATATGCACATAGTCTAGAGATGGAAAACAAGACGGTTTGGGCGCCCACCAGCATCCCTGTGACGCAGGATTACACATGCGTCGGGGTGGACGAGGTATGTAGCGGTGAAAGCAGCAGGGGATACGTTGCTAAGCTAAACAGCCTGGGCTTATCTTATAGGCAATAGGTCAGGGAGCCATCCTGAGCAACATTATTTTTAGGAATGTAGCTTCAGAGCAAACAGGAATGACTCGGCACAATCTATTAGTGTTCCCAGGAGCCACGCTCAGCTGCCTTCTTGTGCTGGTGGGTGGGCATGATGTCTCTGGGCAGGAAGACCACCCGCCTGGTGGCACTGCACACACATCTGACTACCATGGGGAGTTTTCTAAGCCCCATGGCACGAGGAAAGCTTATTCAAAAATCTGGAAGGCAAAATTCTCCCATGCTTCTACTCACACTTTTGCTCTTTTTTTTTTTTTTCCATTTGGTTCACATTCTTTTATTATTATAGTCATAGAGTTACTTCTCTCTGCAGCTTTTTAAGTTCTGCAACAGAGAAACTGTCACCTTGAGCATCTTTTCTCTGATTGGCAGATAATTCCACTCATACTTCAAAGCCTAGTCAAATACCACCATGTATTTTGTTCAGCAAATGTTTAACAGTCGTTTACCTGACATTTTCTGACCCAAGCCCTGCAGCAAAAGTGAGCCATTTTCATCTGATTTTCATGTTGGATGCTCCCAACAGCTACTCTACACTCACTTCCCTCCAGACTCATGCAGGGATAATCTCCTCACCAAACCTCCTGGCTACCATTCACCTTGGCATACTGCATGCTGACTCAAACCCTGTTTAGACCTAGCAAAAAACATGAGCGGCAAGAAACACAAAGAATAGAATACAATAAAAAGTGCAAAAAGTAGCAACCATTGGGGTGTCTGGGTGGCTCAGTTGCTGAGCATCTGACTCTTGATTTCGGCTCAGGTCATGACCCCAGGGTCGTGGGATTGAGCCTCGTGTCAGGCTTCACACTCGAACTTGCTTAAGATTCTCTCCCTCTGCCCCTCTTCCCTGCTCATTATTTCTCTCTCTCTCTCTCTCTCAAAAAAAGTAGCAAACATTTATTCAGTGCTAACAGTGAGCCAGCAACTGCTCTAAGGATTTTCATATTTATTAACTCATGATGGAATAGACAGCAACAAAAAAGCTCCAGTCAGAGGGCCTGGACAGGAAGAGGAGGATAGAAGGAAGAGGGAGGATGCTGTCAAGAGATGTGTCAGCTCTCACCACTTGCTTTCACCACCACATAGCCTACTTGAGTCTCTGCCCTGTAATGGTATCCCACTGTCTCCCATCCACCAAAAATTTGGCTCCAGGGCTTCTATTCTCGGGTTCATTTTTCTTCCCTAACAGAATCTGCAAGGCAGGGGCGGGGCGGGGGGGGGGGGATCTCAACCTTCCTATTCAAGAAGGTTTATTCTGTTGGAAGGGCATCAAATACTCCTTGTAACTATTGTGTGAGAAGTTTTGAACAAGCCCCATCTATTTAAAATAAATCTTGAAGGCAAGAAGAAACCATTGAAGGTGATGGAACAGGGAATAACATAATCCAAGTGGTGTTTTAGGATTTGTGGCAGAGGGTTTTAGGCTCCCCCTGAACTTCTGGCTTCACATGCTGGTAGAACATTCTAAAGGGGAGCTGTAAAGGATAAGAAAGCCATCACAGCTGCTCAGGAGAAGAGCATTGTGCATAGAGTCAGAGAGCTGGCATTACGGCTGTTCTCCAGTGAGAGTTTAAAAGACTTTGAACAACTTGAACCAACACCAGTCTGCTCTATCCCGACCCTACAACCTTTCACCAGGCCAGTAAATATTGAGAGGGAATCAGCATTTTTTGCCAGCTTGCTGAATGCTTGACCTGGAACTGTAGTCATTTCCTTTGTGTCCTCTCCATTCTACCCTGAAAGTTCTTGTCTTCATATCCTACAGCCATGCTGCTGTCTTCCTGGGCACCCAATTTTAGTGACCCAATCAGGACCTATTGACTAGCCCTTCTTTTGCTCCCATTCTGACCATTCCTCCTCTCCTGGCCATTCCCTCTTCCTTTTTTTAGGTATTCATTCAACAAAAAATTATTTAGCACTTACTATGTACCAAGCACTCTACTAAGAAATGGGGATACAACCATGAAAGTGCTCTCCAGAATTTCTGACCTCACAGAGGTGAAGAAGAAGAAAGTAAATAAACAGAAATGTGAAAGGGATGGTGATGGCGAAGAACCAGGAGCTATGGAGGCAGAAAGCCATTCCAGCATGTTATCAACTGCCAAGAACAAAACGACCACAGAAATCACAAGGTTTATATGAAAACTCAGCAGATTCCACAAATAGAATTACACAAATGGGTGTAAATTTCATGGCAATTTCACTCAAAGAGGGACAAAGTTGTAACTTTATTTGAATGACATTTAATTAAAATCATGGAAAATTTAATAGTTTCTTTATCTAAATTTGGCCAATTCAAAATAAAAATTTGGTTACCCTAAGGTTTTCTCCTCCTCTCTTTTCTTTCCTCCCTCTCTCAGCATAATCTAGGTTGGAATAAAGATGGAGAAGTGGTAGAGAATTGCCCAGCACTGGTGTGGAGCCATATCTGAGCCCCAGCCATGCTTCTCTTCCTCCTCTACCTCTCCCATCACCTACCTGCCACCATGTTGCCAGGTCCACTCCTATGACACCTGAGTTCCTCCTCCGAGTCTTCTCTTCGCTCTTTTAGAGCCCCAGACTCTACATTTCTAGATTCTCTGCCCCCAGAGGCTATAATATATGGTTAACTCTCAATCTCTCTTCCTAAAGAGATTATGTTACACACAGAGAAACTGATCTTCCCTTTGTCTTAACATCTCCCCTCTATTCTACATCCAGTGCTTTATATTTGAATAACTAGTGGCATTGTCAAAATATTTTTATAACAAAACATCAATATTCCTTCAAAGGTGATGAACTCTGCTAAAATATATAAATAGTCACAGTTCTTTAAAAATGAACTTTCAGGGGCGCCTGGGTGGCTCAGTCGGTTGAGCGGCCGACTTCGGCTCAGGTCACAATCTCGCAGTCCATGAGTTCGAGCCCCACGTCGGGCTCTGTGCTGACAGCTCAGAGCCTGGAGCCTGTTTCGGATTCTGTGTCTCCCTCTCTCTCTGACCCTCCCCCGTTCATGCTCTGTCTCTGTCTCAAAAATAAATAAACGTTAAAAAAAAAAAATGAACTTTCATCCCTTTTGTCTTACTGCATGTAAAAAGGTTAAGTCCAAATCTATTCTCTTCCCCTGAACTGTATAGCCCTCTAAGCATCAAGCTCACTTTTCAGCCTTCTTGAATTTATTGAGACTTGTTTTGTGGTCTAACATGTGATCTATCCTGGAGAATGCTCCATGCACACTTGAAAAGAATTCTGCAGTTTTTGGATGAAATGTTCTGCATGTATCTATTAAGTCCATCTGGTCTACTGTGTCATTGAAGGCCAATGTTTTCTTATTGATTTGCTGTCTGGATGATCTGTCATTGATGTAGTGGGATATTAAAGTCCTCTACTATTATAGTATTACTGTCAATTTTGTCCCATTTTGTCTGTTAATATTTGCTTTATATATTTAGGTGCTTCTATGTTGGGTGCATAAATATCTCCAAATGTTATATCCTCTTTTTGGATGGATCCATTTATCATTATGTAATGCCCTTCTTTATCTCTTGTTACATTCTTTGTTTTAAAGTTTATTTTTTCTAATATGAGTATCATTACACTGGTTTTCTTTTCATGTCCATTTATATGAAATATCTTTTTCCATCCCTTCATTTCTGGTATATGTGTCTTTAGATATGAAGCAAGTCTCTTATAGGCACCATATAGGTGGGTCTTGTTTCCCCATCCAGTCAGCCACTCTGTATCTTTTGACTGGAGCATATAGTCTACTTATATTTAAAGTAATTATTGATAAGTATGTAATTATTGCCATTTTTTTCATTGTTTTCTGGTTGTTTTTGTAGTTCTTTCCTGTTCCTTTCTTCTTCTCTTGGTCTCTTCCCTTGTGGTTTGATGGTTTTCTTTAGTGTTATGTTTGGGTTCCCCTCTCTATTTTTTGTATATCTATTGTAGGTTTCTGGTTTGTGGTTATCTTGAGGTTCATATATATCAACCTACATATATAGCAATCTATTTTAAGCTGATAGTCATTAAGTTCAAACACATTCTAAAAGAACTACATTTTTACTCCCTCTTGCCATGTTTTATGCTTTTGACATCATATTTTACACATTTTTATTTTGGGTATCCCTTAATAACTTATTGTAGCTATAGCTGATCTATTTTTGTCTTTTAACCTTCATACTATCTTTCTTTCTTTTTTTTTTTTTTAAGATTTTTAAAGTAATCTCTATATTCAACACAGGGCTCAAACTCACAACTCTGAGATCAAGAGTCACATGCTGTACTGACTGAGCCAGCCAGGTGCCCCATAACTTTCTTTTAAGTGGCTGATCCACTGCCTTTACTGCATGTTTACCTTTGCCAGTGAGATTTTTCTCTTTCATATATTTTTCCAGGTATGGCCTTTTCACTTATAGAAGACCCTTTAACACTTCTTGTAGGGTCAAGAAATGTTGGCAATGAACTCTTTTAGTCTTCCTTGTCTAGGAAACTCTTGATTGCTCCTTTAATTCTGAACAATAACCTTGCTGTGTGGAGTACTCATGACTGTAAATTTTCTCTTTTAGTGCTTTAAATATATCCTGTCACTCCCTTCCAGCCTGCAAAGTTTCTGCTAAAAAATCAGTTGATAGTCTTACAAGGTTTTCTTGTAAGGAATTATTTGTTTTTCTCTTGCTTCTTTTAAGATTTACCCTTTATCTTTAACTTTTGCCATTTTAATTATATGTCTTGGTGTGGATCTCTTTGGGTTCATCTTGTTTGGAACACTCTAGGCTTCCTGGACCTGAATATCTCCTTCCTTCCCCAGATAAGGGAAGTTTCAGCCATTATTTATTCAAATAAGTTTTCTGTTCCCTTTGTTCTCTCTTCTTCTTCTAGGACCCCTATAATGTGAATGTTGGTATGCCTGAATTGGTCCCAGAGGTCCCTTATACTACCCTCATTTTTAAAAAATTCTTTTTTCTTTTTGCTCTTCTGACTGGGTGATTTTTTACTATTCTATCTTCCAGATTACTGACCTGTTCTTCTGTATCCTGTCTGCTATTGATTCCCTCTAGTGTATTTTTCAATTCAGTCTTTATATTCTTCAGTTCTGTGTTTTCTCATAGTTTATAACCCTTTGTTGAAATTCTCATTGTGTCCCTCCAATTCTTCTCTTGAGTTCAGTGAGCTTCTTTATGACCATTACTTTGAACTCTTTATCAGTCAAGTTGCTTATCTCCATTTCATTAGGGTTTTTTCCCCTGAAGTTTTATCTTGTTCTTTTGTTTGAAACATATTCCTTTGTCCTTATTTTGTTGGATTATCTGTGTTTGTTTCTATGAATTAGGTGGAAAAGCTACCTCTGCCAATCTTGAAGGATTGCATGGGCCTGGCAGACTGCATGGGCCTGGCAGCTTTGGCTGCCCAGCTGGAGCTGGAGAGGGTATAGGCCATGGGGGCCCCCGGGTATCTGCCTAGGATCCACCTTGGCAGGTTGGCTGGAGCTGGAGCAAGTGCCCAACAGAAGGTCCAGAGGCACTTTGTACTGGGGCCACCCTGGCAGGACAGCTGGATCTGGAGTGAAAGCCTACATTTCTACAGAAGGATTTTAATGTTGGTTGTTCAGTTTCCCCAAGTTCCAAGGTGATAAAAAATATTGCATGAATTATGGGAGTAAATTTGCCTACAGATCCTTAATAATGCTTATGAAAGCCCTTCATCCCACAAAGACTATTTTGCATTTTTCCAGAGGTGCATGTTCTGCCAGTTGTGCCATTATTATAATACATTCAAAATATAAATATCAAGGACTTGGGGGCTATAAGACCTTCTGGATTACCCATGCCTATGTTCCTTCTTTAGCACCGAAAATGGAAAGTAAGCTCTCTCCTTATTATTTTAAGAGAGGGTATTTCCAGGGGCTCATTTCTTTAAAAAGCTAAAGGTCAGTAACAGCATAAATAGAGAACTCAAGACATGTCTATGGTTAGTCCTATGGTTAATGTGAAAACAGAAGGGACTGTTCCTTTCCATAAATATCCTCTCACAACCACACTCAGGTTTCCAAATATATCCACTGATGGAGTTCCAAGAGAGATGTTCTATCTCCAGTCCCACCAATTCAATGTATACTCAATACGAACAGGTTATGCTGGACATGGATAATTTGAAGTGGAGAGAAGCTTATAAGGATGACTTTGGAGTGGAAAGAATCCTAAAGCCAAGGTCAAAGTAGGAGGGATGTTACACAAGGCAGCCTAAGGCAGCTTGGCCAGGTTATCAGGGTTTTCACCAAGAAGTCAAAAGGTCTTTGGGCATCAGGACAGGCAGAGAATAGCACAGCATGTAGTGAAATCATAGATATGTGCAAGGTATGAATTGCTGATGAGGATGATGCCAGGGTAAAAGCACTTTGCTGAGCTCCACAGGGCAATGGCATAATGCTGGTACTACTGAACGCATTCTGCTTAGGTGACCACCCTCTAGGATCCAGGTGGATAAATGGCCTCTCCTGAAGGCACACTGAAAGGTCAGTCCAGCTTTCCACTCAGGAACTAGGGAAAACACACCCTATATGTAGTAAGCATGAAGTCAGCTGCATTCTTAGGGCCATGTGGTCCTCATCACTTCTTGTCCCTCTTTTCCAGGCCTATGCTGAGCTATACATTTTTTTAGAGAAGATTCCAGATAAACACAGTACCCTTGTTATTGGTATAGGTTCAGAGCTCCTTTTAAAAATGATGAACAAATTATTTCCTTGTTCAGCTACACCAAACTCAGCAGTTGTGCTCACATTACAAGGTGTGCAGGCAGTGCAACTAGGCTTTGATGTCTTCCTTTTTTTAAAGTTTATTGATTGATTGATTGATTGATTGATAAAACAAGAAGGGGTGGGACAGAGAAAGGAAGAGGGAGAGGGAGAGGGAGAGAGAGGGAGAGAGAGTATTCCAAGCAGGCTCTGCACTGCCAGAGTGGAGCCCGATGAGGGGCTCAAACTCATGAACTGTGAGATCATGACCTGAGCCAAAATCAAGAGTTGGATGCTTAACTAACTGAGCCACCCATGTGCCCCTAATGTATGCCTTCTAAACAGTAAAAATTTATACTCCACCGACCCAGAGGTAACCTGGATTCTAGGTTGGAAGTAGAACATCCCTGATGGTCTATTCCTTGAGCTGTGGGCCCCAAAACATTTGGTTAACCTAATACCTATTTGCCCTGGGGCACCTGGGTGGCTCAGTTGGTTGAGGGTCCAACTTTGGCTCAGGTCACGATCTCACAGTTCGTGGGTCCAAGCCCCACACTGGGCTCTGTGTTGTCAGTGCAGAGCCTGCTTCAGATCCTCTGTCCCCCCCTCTCTCTGCCCCTCCCCTCGTCCACCCTCTCTCTCAAAAATAAACATTTTTAAAAAGTAAAATTAAAAACTAATACCAATTTGCCCTTTACCACTTAGGGAGAGGAAATGGAAAAGGGAAGGGAATTGTGTGACAGCCTCACATTCACAATCCTACCCATTCCTTTCAAAGACAGAAAATTGTAGCATTATAATGATAATTAAAAACCCATTTTATACATGATTCTTCCAAGATCACACAGCTGGCATCATGGATTTAGAATTTTAAACCCAAATCCCCAAACCAAATATCTACCATGCTTTATCTTCAACAAAGGACAGTTCCTGCCAAAAGGAAAGGGGGTAGGTTTGGGAGCATGACTTATTTGCCAGCGTCCTGGGATATCAGGGTTTCACAGATTTTCAAAGATGCTGCTAGAGTCTTCAGTAGGGTATGTGGTCCTTTTGAAGTAAAGCCAGGGTAATGGGAACACTGAATTTGCTTTGTTAGAATCCCCTTGTTTGGCTCTTCTAAAGTCCAGCTTTTTCAAATAAAATGGCATGCTAAAAGCATTTTTGCTTTCCTGAATCTGAATGGCCCCAATGTGGCAGCCTCCCAGAGCATGCTGGGAAGAGGCAGAACGCCAAGGCATGTCCAGTGACCCAGTATCGCCTCTTTCCTGACCAGAACCTGCTGCTGCTGAGGCTAAAGATGAGTCAGTCTCCTTCCAAACCAAACGGTAATTAAGAGAGGATGCATTTTTAGACTGCTGTGGTCTGGTACTCTGCTGGCAGCTTTTGAAAGCTGTCAGAGCTTTGCCAAGAAAAAAGGGAAGGGACTAGCATCTATTGGTTGAGTAGCTATGACAGACTAGGCACTGTGCTAAGTGATTTACATACTTGGTGACATTTCATCTTAACAGCATCCTTGTAAGATAGGACTTTCTTGCCTCATTTTTTAGGATGATGATAATAACGTTCAGAGAGAAAAAATGACTTGCTCAAGGTCACCCAGCTGGGACACACAGTTGTGAGAATTTAACCCCAGATCTGCCTGACTCAAGAGTATATTTTAATCTTACATACCAATTCTTTGGAGCCAAATTTTAATGCCCCTGGAATTTGCCATGTACTCTGGGATCTAGTTCCTCAAGAAAAGAGGTGAAAACAATGGGTGCCCAGGAATTTCATATCAACGGTGTCCAACTCACATTTGTTCTTCAAAATTCAATGTGTCTCCTTCCTTTAAGACTGAGCTTCTTCCTCAACATGTAACTTGTGGACCATGCTGTCTGTGCATGGTCACCGATCCATGATGAGACAAATACAGAAATCTAAAGTGAGTAAATATTTATAGCTATGGAATGGAGTAATTTTTTGCAGCAAATCAAATAACAAGGTATTTAGGGATGTACTGTATATGTCTTTTCTTTTATTTTTCTAGTAACTCATTTTTAATGTGCCTTACAAAAATAGCAGTGTGTAACGGGTTGTGAATTAAAGAAATAAAACGGATTCTTTGTCCGAAGTTTGAAAAGCACTGTCCCAAAGTTTGCGAGATCTTCAAAAGTGAGGACCATCTTTTAGTGTCTTTTAAATGAATGCTTTGATGTAGGTCTGGATAACTGAGTAAATCTATCACTTAAGGGACGGCTTCTTGCTGAGAACCATCTCTGATCTGTATCACTAGCCACTTTAAGCATTTCTAATCTGAAGGGTGGCAAACAAGTGAGGCAATTAAAAGTTTGGATGCTACGGTCCGTGGAAACCGGATTTGAATCCTGTGCCTACTACTTAACAGCAGTGTGATCTGGAGAAGGTACTGTTTTGCTGTGACTTAGTCTCCTCCTCTAAAGAGACAAACATTAGAGATGCAAACCAAAACCATGATGAGATATCAATTCACAGCCATTAGGATGCTACAATAAAAAAAAAAAAATGGAGAAGAGGGGCACCTGGGTGGCTCATGGTCATGAGATGAAGCCCCGTGTCAGGCTCCAGACTGAGCATAGAGCCTGTTTGGGATCCTCTCTTTCTGCCCCTCCCCCCTCAAAATAAATAAATAAACTTAAAAAAAAAAAAAGAAAAGAATGTGTTGATCGGTGTGAGGAGAATTGGAACCCTTCCTTGCACACTGCTGGTAGTAATGTAAAATGGTGCCACAGGTGTGGAAAACAGTTTTTTCCTTAAAAAGTTAAACAGAGAATCTTCGTGTGATTCAGCAATTCCACTCCTAGGTATGTACCCCCAAGAATTGAAAACAGGACCTCAAATAGATACTTGCCCCACCCATATTGAAAGCAGCATTATTCACAATACCCAAAAGGTAGAAAACCCCCTAATGCCCATCGATGGGTGAGTGGATAACCAAAGTGTGGTGTATACATACAGTGGAATATTATTTACCCCTATTAACAGATCAACTGAGGCATATTAAAAACTTTGAGAATTTAAGCAAAAATCATTATGAATCAGGCAGTGCCCAACAGGAAATGGTTAGGAGCGCTCCACCGACAGGAGCCAGGACAAAGATTTATAGAGAAAGTGACAAAGAAAAGCAAGGAAATCATGTGAATGGCTGTTGCTTGAGGGTTCGCTTTATTTGAGAAAGTCCAGTTGGCTGTCTCTGATTGGTTTTCCGTGGGTTCTGATTTCTTAACCTTGAGGCATTTATAGGGCCTAGATTTTGGTTGGCCGACACAGACTGCTAAGGTGTTAGAGCTACCTCAGTCTACTGGCTTCCTTGTTTCATCCACTTAATACCTTTAAAAAGGAGGAACATTCTGACACAAAATACAAAATGGATAAGCATCGAAAACATTACATTAAATGAAAGCCAGGCACAAAAGGACAAATACTCTAGGATTCCATTTACATGAGGCACCCAAAGTAGGCAAATTCATAGAGACAGAGGATAGAAAAAGAGGTTATCGGGGTCTGACGGGAAGGGGAAATGGGTAGTTATTGTCAAATGGGTAAGAGTTTCAGTTTGGGATGATGAAAACTTCTGGAAATTGATATTGTTGATGCTAGAACAACATTATGAATGTACTTTAATGCCACTAAATTGTATACTTAAAAATAGTTAAGACGATAAATTTTGTGTTATGTATATTTTGCCACAATACAAAGAGATAAATAAAGGTATTTTCCCTCTTATTCTACTTACTCCTAACTGCTGTCAGCATATGAGTTGTGTTGAGCGAGGCTGGCAGGAAATGTGCGAAAGCATTTGATGAGGGGCTTTGCAATTTTCTGTACTTTTCAAATGTTCTGCAGTAAGCAAGTATTTTTTTCATGACTGGGAAATAAAGAATATGTTTTAAAAACTGTTTGAAAAGCAAGATTTAAATAGCGATGCTCTCCCCCATCAGAACTGAGAGGGCTTTGCCTCTGCTATAGGATCAGGCCGTGGAGTGGCTATTTTTATCTAGAGGCATCACCACAACCAGCTCAACTCAGCCACATTTTGTGTGTGTTCAATGTCTTGGGCTGGTTTTCAGACATCTAGGTGATTGGTGAAACCCCAGTGGCGCTTGTCTGGAAGATATTGGCTCTTAATCTCGAAGGTAAATTTAAGGCACATATATTATTGTCTCTCTTCAGTCATCTGCCTTTGAAGTGGGCTTGCCACTGAGCTTAAACTTCAAGATTTACACTGACACTGCCTTGGTCTCCCTAAATGGCTTCCTGTGGTTGGTGGCAGAAATGCAGGCAGCGTTTGGAGGGTGCAGCTGGATGTACTCATTCAGCAAATTCTAATGAAGCAGCTACCGGGTTCCAGGCACAAGAGAGACGGGGAGCACTCAGTGAGGTTTCTGCTGATGAGGAGCTCACAGTCCACAGGGAGCACCAGATGAGTAAATAAATGAATAAATAAAGTGTGGCAGGGTTAAATACCACACTAGCCAAGTGCAGTGAGACCACAGCCAGAGATTGTACAACTCGGGAAATATTCTTGTGGCCACTCCATCTAAAGTGGAAATGCCTGGTGGCTCTGCCAGAGCTTTCTCTCCTACCTCCATCTGTCCCTGTCTGTCTTATCACCTTTGTTCGTAGCTCACGCCATCTTGTTTATTCACTTGCAATTTACATGGTGATGGAGCGTCTGGGACTGAGGACACCCTGTCTGTCTCAGTCACCACTGTATGTCCAGCATCTGCGCAGTGGCACCTATGGAATTTCTACCCAGAAGCTGTTTAGGGACAGCAACCTACACGGAATGAAAGTAGGGCCAAAGCTCCATTTTCCATCAGGCCCTATACTGCTTGTTACAGTGATCTCAAGTATGCTTGGCATGGCTTTGGTGGGGAGACTATTAGAGATTTGGGAAAAGTAACTCAAGATACCCCTCTCCCAGCTGCCCCCTTGTGATAATCACTGTCTCATAGCCTCTTAGAACTCCAGAGGGGCCCATATATATTTATTTTAAACTTCCAATATAATTAAAAATTAAGCAATGCCAGAAAGAAATTACAAAAATTATGCTGCTTTTAAAATGCTCACATGTAATAAGTGAAAGTTGTTGTTTCCTTAATTTAAATTTTAGTTAACATGCAGTGCAATATTGACTTCATGAGTAGAATTCAGTGATTCATCACTTACATACAACACCCAGTGCTCATCATAAGTGCCCTCCTTAGTACCCATCACCCATCTAACCCATCTCCCACCCACCTCCTTCTATCAACCCTCAGTTTGTTTTCTAACAAACTCAGTTGAGTCTCTTGTGGTTTGTTTCCCTCTCTTCTCTAAACAGAAAGCAATGTTATTCTCTTAGTCACAGAATAATTCAAGTATTTTTTTAAATTCAAAAAAAATTTTTTAAGAGAGAAAGAGAGGCAGAATGCAAGCAGGGGAGGGGCAGAGACAGAGTGAGACACAGAATCTGAAGCAGGCTCTAGGCTCTGAGATGTCAGCACAGAGCCTGATGCGGGGCTCGAACTCACAAGCTGTGACATCGTGACCTGAGCCAAAGTCAGACACTCAACCGACTGAGCCACCCAGGTGCCCCAATTCAAGTATTTTTTTAAATTTAATAATAATGTATCTTGAACTGAATTTGAGATGTTTTGGGGGTACAAATTTTAAATTACATGATAAATGCCTTTTCTTAATCCTATAGGTCATCTCATTTGGAGAAAATGCCTCAAACCCCAACCTATTCTGATGAGACCCATGCCAAACAGTCCCCAGGTCACACTCCCCATTTTCACCATGCTTGGTATACGCCTTTCCTGGAGCATAAATGCTGCTCACCAATTGGCTTATAAATAAATGCTTAATGAATACACAAATGAAGGAATGAAGTCAAGAAAAGACAGTATATGGGTTGTGTACAAAGATAAGCAGCATCCCCAGAAGCTTGGTGGTAGGAAGATAAACAGCCTTCTAGGCTGAGGGGACAGGCAAGCAAAGGTATGAAACTGACAAATAGAACCATATGTTCTGGGAACTGCAAACAAGACAGAGCTACAAACAATGCAGAGGGAATAATGCGATCTCCAGTGTAATAGGTAGCAAGAGGCCAGATCCGCTGTGCTTTGGGAAGAGCTTGGAGGTGATGGGGAAGCATTGAAGGTTTTTAAGCAAGACAGCAAACATGATCCTACTTACTTTTTAGAGAGATCTCATTGAGCCCAGTATAGAGCAGAGGTTAGCCAAGGCTGGCCTATGGGACGAATCTGGCCCTCCACCTGTTTTTGTAAATAATTTTTGTTGGAATACAGCCACGTCATTCATTTGTGTATTGTCTATGGCTGCTTTTGCATTGCAACTGCAGTGTTGAGTAGTTGCAGTGGAGACCATTGAGCTCATAAAGCCAAAAATATTCACCACCCATCCTTTTACAGAAAAGAAAAAAAAAAAAAAAAAAAAAAAGCTAAGCCCTGATCTGGAGGAAGGTGGCGGGAAGAAAGTGAGATCAGAGGCAAGGAGACTAATTGGGAGCCTGCTAGGAACAAGTAGAGTGAGGATGAAAAGGAAGGAGCAGAGCAGATCAAGAGATAGTGAGGGAACAGAATTGTCAGGACTCAGTGTTTGGCGGGGGAGAGAGAAAGGGTGTTTGGACCACTGTTTCTCTCTTGGGTCACCAGGTAGAGGTCGCATCATTCACTGAGAAAGGAAAATAGATTTGTGGACAAGGAAAAAAGATAGAGTTTGCACATGCTGGGTTTGAGGCTCTTCTGGAACATCTAGGTGGAGATGTCCTCTAGGCAATAGGATAACCGAGCCTGGGGCAGCGGGGAGACACAGATCTAGGAGTCCTCAGCATGTTAAAGGAGGCAGTTAAAGCAGCAGGGGAGAATATACATCAAGAGAAGGGCTGTGGACTGAAGATGAAGCTCTGGAAACCCCCCAGAGCTCAGTTAGGGGCAGACAGAGGCATGAGGAGCCCAGAGCTTTCGGGAAGGCCACTTTCTACCCAGAAGCCTGATGTCCTGCTTTCTCCACCCTCTACCACCAAGACAAAGTGGGGTTTGGGGCTCAGGGGAGCCCTCTCTGCCTCCCAGCTCTAGGGACACCATCATTCCCATGCTGAGAGGGCTAATCATTTTCTGTTTATCACCACAAGCATTGTTCTCAGTCCATGCCAAAGGGATGCCAAATGCCAGGATGAAAAGTGAACTGCTCTGTGAGATGCTTGGAAGCCTGAAGTGATGAACCAGCTTTCTCTCTTTTCATCTGGGCAAAGTAATCTCGGTGGTCATTTGTTCTACCGATGTTCACTTAAGGAACTGTCCATACGTTTCATCCAGAGACATTTCAGTCAGGCCTCTCTCCCCAGGATCATCACTTTAGCTCTGGGCTTAGAGGGACCATATATAAATATAACATACATACAACTCTATGTATAAGTGATGTATAGCATATATAAATACATATACACACAAATGTGTATGTACTTTGTCTCAGTCCAACTGACAAACTGACGCCCAGAAGGAAAAGGAGCTTGCAAGAAGGTCACCAAGTTTATGGCAAAGCCAAAAATATCCCACGTCTTCTGATTCCAATCCCAGTGTTCCCTCCCACCCAGTTTCCCATCAAAGTTCCATAGGCCTTCACTGTCTTGATTTGAAGGGTGTTCCTTTCTCCTTCCCACATTGCACTTGAGTGCCCCCCCAACCCAGGAAGCTGTCACATAGACACATGCAGGCAAAATATTTGGGTTCTAAGGGGGTGGAAAGCTTATTGTCCACACCTCTGAATTTCCTTGAGTACTTTGGCCTCCCGCCCTGCCCTGACTCTTTCTTCAGAGGTGCAGTCAGTCCCTTGGTTGGTGCAGATGGCTCTTGCTGCATGGCTCCCTATGTACATCTTCATCAAAAATCCTGGGACTGGGCATTCTCCTCTCCCACCCAGTGATTATGGCTCAGTGGGTCTGCTCTGCAGATTCCAGCCTTCTTATGGTTTAACTATCCCCAAGTCAGGCATATTTGGCTCTAACACGGAAACACACACTATAACAGGTTTTACCATATTGAAAGTCATCTCTTGGTATTCATTGTGCTGACTCTTACATCTGTCTTCCAATTGGTTCCCATTGGAGGTGGAAATTAGGGAGGTTGTTGACGTCTCAGAACAGAGAAGTGGGAATTTTCAAAACAAAACTTACAGTGTATCTCTGGAAGGTGTAGAGAAGGGGGAGGTTGTCTCTGATATTTTGTCCTGTGGTAATTTATGTGAGACTCACATGCTTTATCCCTCTGAGAAAGAGGGAGTCCAAGGCTGAAAATATTGTATTTGGCTTGGGAACGAGGCCTGTCACAATCTGGCCCCGGTCTGCCTATCCAGCCCCATTCACCATGGCTGGCCGCTCTGTGGCCAAATTCATTTTTTCCCTCAGACGTGATCCAAACCTTTCAGCCACTAGGCCTTTACTCGTATGGGTCTTCCCACAGCTACACTTTCAGCCTGAGCACGAAACTCTGTGAACCAGGTCTGCAGGAGACATGAAAAGGAATGAGGTATCTCAAGGCACAAACCCTCTGGTCCTGCATTAGTTTCCCAGCACTGCCAGAACAAAGTACAGCAAACTGGGTGACTTGAAATTTATCCTCTCACAGTTCTGGAATCAAGGGGTTTGAAATCAAGGTGTTAGCAGGGCTGTGCTTTCTCCAATAGGTAAACCCTCCCTGCTTCTTCCTGGCTTCTGGTGGTGGCCAGAAGTCCTTGGTGTTCTTTGGCTTATAGCTGTATCACTGAATCTCTGCCTCTGTCATCACATGGCATCCTTCCCTTCATGCCTGCATGTCTCTGGGCTTTCATATGGCATCCTTCTCTTCTTATAAGGACACCGGTCATACTGGATTAAGGGCTCACCCTAAGGACCTCATCTTAACTTGATTACAACTTCAAAGACCCTATTTCCAAATACAGTCACATTCACAGGTACTTGGGGTTGGTGTCTCTTTTTGGAAGACACAATTCAATCCACCCCAGGTACGCTTCATTCTCCAAGGCTCAGTCTAACATCCATGGGGAATGTTCCCTAATGCCCCAACCAGATGGGGCCCTTCCTTTCTCTGCCCTCCCAGGAACCAGTCTCCATCTTCTGGTACTCATCTTATATTGCTTCATAGACGTGGAGAAAATGTGCCTCATAATTTGGAGAAAATGCCCAAGAGAAATGGTCTGTGCAGGGAGAATAAAACATTAATCTGAGCCCAAGATACTATTTACATAGCCTCTCATAGACTGTTGAGTTTCTGCATTTATTCTTTGGCCTGACCCCAAATTCTGCATGGTGACCTGGCTCAAGGAAGCCTTTCACAGAATCCAGGGTTGAATGGAGGCACTGGCAAAAACTGACCACAGCTGGCCAGGAAAGCCTGGCTAACAGACACCCCATGGGCCCCTCAGCCTGCCTGCCAATCAACAGGCGTCCTCCCACTGCTCTCTCTGGATATTGCCGAATCCAGAAAGCAGGCTCTTCAAGAGCAGCGTGCGGCTTGGCTGACTCAGGCCCACTTCCTTTCCCCACCCTGGTATTCACAGCTCCCTGTAGCAGCCCAACTGGCACATCCAGGCTGCTTCCCCACCCACATTCCTAAGCCACTCCATTTGGCCAAGACGAATACCTTCAGTCTTGCCTCCAGGACTGGAAGGGGTGGCTTGCTGTCCCTTGGGAGCCCAATTGGTGACCTGGGTTGAATCCTAGATACCCACAAATCTCCAAGTTACAGCATTATTTAGCCCAGGTTACAGGGCAGGGGGACTTTGTAATATAGAAATCATCAAAACGGGATGACCCTGGGTTCTGAATCCCAGCTCTGTCCTTTAGGCAAAGCTCTGACCTCAGACAAAGTCATGTAAATCTCTATGTTTCTATGATCCATCTCATGTTGAAATGGGTTTAATGGCCATTTCTTTGCGGCATTATTGGAAGGCAGCTTAGTGGTTATGAACATGGGTTCTGAAGTAAGCCAGCCAAAATTCAAAAGCAAATCATCAACTTGGAGCATATCACTTACCCCATCAAGTTTTCATCTCCTCCACTGAGGCTGTTACTAGGACAACTGGACTAGTTTCCTATGGCTGCTCTAACAAATTATCACAAACTCAGTGGCTTCAAGAACATAAATCTATTTGCTTATAGTTCTGGAGGCCAGAAGTCTGAAGTCAGTCTCACTGTGCCAAAACCAAGGTACTCCCTCCAGAGCTCTAGGGAGGAACCCATTTCCTGTTCCTTTTCAGTCTCAAGAGTTTCATCCCATGGACGGTGGCTACCCCGTCCATCTTAAAATCCAGTGGCATGGCATCTTCAAATCTCCCTCAGCTTACATCATTATATCACCTTCAGGCTTCCGTGCCAAATCTCCCTTGGCCTCTCACTTATAAGGACACTTCTGATTGCGCTCAGGGCCCACCAGGATGATCTCCCTATCTCAAAGTCCTTAATTAAATCACATCTGCAAAGTCTCTTTGGCCGTATAAGGTAACATTCATAGATTCCAAGGTAACATTCAAGTTCCAAGCTGGAACTTAGATACCTGTAGGGGCCATTACTCAGTCTACTGTGCAACATTAAAAATATATACTTAGCAGTATATTGTGGCACAGACCCCTCAGAATGGCCCCCCTGCTTTCCTGCCTCGTGGGAGGAACAGAGGCATCCAGAGGGTGGAGAGCCACTCAGGGAGATCAGGTCAGTGGCTATTTACGAACTGGATTTGAACTACTCCAATATTTTAACACCCAAATGTACCAGCTAAAATATGAGCCCTGCTATTAGTAAATACCATGGAGAGGAATCATGATGTTTGGATTCCACAATCCATGTCAAGTTCCTAGTATAATTCCTGGCATACAGTAAGTGCTCAATAAATGTTAGCTGTTAATATTGTCATTAATAGTGACATGGTGCTTCCTAGGGGCCTGAACTCTATTCTGAGTAGACTAATTCCACTAAAAGATGAGAGCCTCCCTCCAACCCCCCAGACTGCCTCTCTGCTCTCCCTTCAGGCAGCACAGATACCCCTGCATACCTGGGCACCTGCTGTCTTGGATGCCAGTTTTCCCCATCTTTCTCAACTTCCTCTACTCTTCTAGACTTCCTGGACTCACTGTCAGCAACCCCAGTTCAGGACTTAATCTATCTTCTGCAGCTGGCACTCCAATGAGAAAGTTGGGTCAACATACCCATTCATCAGCCCCCAGTTTGCCCAAAGAATAAATTATGCTTCCCACTTCCTCATCTACATATTATGTGCCGTGGCCAAGAATGCACTGGATGCTTCCAACTGCCTGGGAGCTGGCCAGACATCCTGAGCCTGGAGTTTGTGCACTAGAGCCAGGCTCTGACAGTTGCAAGAAGTCTGCTGGAAGATCCATTAGTCTGAGCTGATTTGCCAAGCCTGAAAAAGGACTCCAGGCTATACCCATCCTTGCAAGCTGTCTGTGAACTTGCTCTAAGAGTCTAAGAGCTGGGATCTAAGGCAACTGCCTTCTCATGAAGCTGAAGAGATGCAGGTCTACTGTAGTCTTCTCTACAAGGAGGAAGGTTCCAGGCTTTCCTCGGTGCTAATGGCCAGCTAATCTTTGAAGTTTAGCTTTCCAAATACGTGTGTGTGTGTGTGTGTGTGTGTGTGTGTGTGTGTGTGTGTTTACATCTTTTTTTTCCATCTAATAATTAGAGCGCAAATCCTGAGTCATAACCCTTGCTTGCCAGACTCACCGATAATGGTTACCACTTATTAAGTGCTTGCTATGCGCTAGAGAGGGTTCTAGGAGCTTACATCAATCCTCCAATTGTAATAAGGATGAAGAAACTAAGACTTACACAGGCTAGGTAATTTGTAAATGGTATTGCCAAGTCTTCAACTCACGATGTCAAAATCTTGTTTTGTTTCGTTTTGTTTTTCCCTATAATACCATACTGCCTGTGAATAAAAAACAATCTTTGAAACCAGACAGTTCTATCTAGTGGGAACATGGTTTGTAATTAACCATCCCTCCTACCATCTGAACAAGGTGGTAGGCATAGAGAAAATATAAAACCTCTCTCCTATGCCAGAGGATGAGATCCAGTAACATCCTCAGGGACCACCTGATTTAACCCCCCTTGTGCACATGGGGAAACTGAATCACTGAGAGGGACAAAGACTCCACCAAGGTCACCATGAGTACACAGAAGAGCCAGGACTGGAGCAGGATCCTGTGGCTTATCCCTCTCAACCTCGCTTCCCTGCTTCTTCCCACTGCCTGGGCCCCTGGGAAAGGGAAGAGCTGGGATTAGGGTTGCCAGATTTAGCAAAAATCAAAACAGGAGGCCAAGTTCAATTTGGATTTAAATAAACAACAAATACATTTTTGTATATGCAATATACAAGCAATATTTGGGACATGCTTTTACCAAAAAAATATTCCCAATGTATATGAAATTCATGTTTAATTAGGCCTCCTGTATTGTATTTGGCAGCTCTGGTTGGGATGGATCCCTGAGCAGTCAGGGCTTTGGGAAGGGACGTGTTGAGAGTGAAGAGCATCCACCCCTGGGTTGATTTCCAGGGGATGATGTGAAATTGAGAGAAACGGCCTACAGAGACAGAGCAGGAGGAAGACAAGGGATGCACAACCAGAATCTGTACGTTCCAACCAACTGGAAGGTCCATACTCACATGAACACCCTCCAGAGAGAGGAAGGGACATGGAATGACTGACAGATGCAGCAACAGGAGCACGAAGGAGGCAGCAGAAGGGAAGACAGAGGGGCTCAGCCTGTGTGTAGAACTTCCAGGGAAGGGACAGTGCTCAGAAGAAGCAGAGCTCTTCCAAGAAATGGTGGTCAATAGGAAGAGCCTCTCTCTCAAAATAAATAAACTTAAAAAAAAACCTAGCTCTTACTGCAGTGAATGCTCACTAAGCGTCTATTGAACGAATGTTGTTTTTGTATTTCCTTGCTCTCCCATTAAAAAACACATCAGGATCTTAAAACAAATCCCATACGTGAATTGAGTCCTCTGCTGCTTTATCACTCCTTGCTCTTCCAGTTTAAGAAGAGGACAATTGAATGATTTGCAGCTATGAAGGGGCCCCGAGGCCCCTAGTTTCTATCATCATTTTGGGGAGTTGCTTTGGCTCTCAGCAGCACCCTGGGTACTATTAAATAATTTGCTGAGCAGTAGTTTGTAGGAAATGGTCCCTTGGTGCATCAGAGTTTTGAGAATGAGGTCAATGAGGATTATTGGTGTTAGAAAGTAATTATGTTTCAAGACAGAGGTGGTGGTTGAGACAATGGGGAGCTAAGAGGAGGAGAGAAGGAGAGACGAGGGAAAGCACACAGAGGAGAAGAGATAGGGCTGTGCTAGGATCTGGTTACTCTCTGCTCATAGGCTGGCACATTTGGAGACTGAGGCAAATGATTTAAACTCCCTGAACCATTTTCCTGATATCTAAAAAGAAAGACTATATTGACAGATGGATTGAGCTGATAATTACTGAAAAACATTGGCAATTTTACTAATATTTATGTAAGGCCTATGATACACACGGCACATCCAGACCTATCCTCCTACTTCAATCTCAAATGACTCTAAAGTGGGCAAGATAGTCCAGGTTTCATACTAAGATTCTGGGAGAGCCATGATTTTCCAATTATCAACAGGCGAGTAAATGGCATAGCTAACTGCTATCGGACCAACTGCTGTTCTTTATGACCCTGGTACCCACAGAGGACCTACTGTGGGATAGGCCTCGTGATATGTGCTGAGAGAGTGATGTCAGCCAAACGAACTGGGTTCCTACCTTCATGGATCAGTTGGGGAAGAAAGACATTGAGTAAACAACTATGCGGCTAAATATGTAATTACACAGCATGTTAAATGAGACAATGAAATAAAATAAGTAAGTCTCCTGGAGAGTAAACCAGAGGGCAGAAAACTGAAATGCAGGAGAAGGCCTTTCTGCTGAAGGCAAGTATGGGCTGAGATTTGAAGTGTGAGTGTAATTTAGCCCGACCCAGAATGAAGCATTCCAGGCACACAGAAGAGAATATTTGAAAGCCATAAAGTATAAAACTGCAAGGACTTACTGTGGTCAGAATGTGTTTTTTCTTTTATTCTTTTTTTTTTTTTAAGCGTGTGTTTTTTCAATGAGGGGCGAATGTTAGATTAGTTGCAGAATTAAATAAGGGGTAGCTCAATGGTCCTCAACCTTGGCTTCTTCTAAGAATTACTAGGGAAAGTTTGAAAAAGTGCCAGTACACATGTTCCACAGCAGAGATCATAATATTTGGTCTTAAGTAGGCTCTGGACAAAAGAATATTTATTTATTTATTTATTTATTTATTTATTTATTTATTTATCTGAGACAGAGAGAGAGAGAGAGAGAGAGAGCGAGTGAGCATGCAGGGGCATAGGGGCAGAGGGAGAGAAAGAGACAACTTCAAGCAGGCTCCACACTCAATGCAGAGACTGACTTGAGGTTTGATCCCACGACCATGGGATCATGACCTGAGCTGAAATCAAGAGTGGGACACTCAATTGACTGAGTCACCCAGGCTCCCCAGGACAAAAGAATTTTTAAATAGCTCCCCCAGTGATTCTAATGTACAACCAAAGCTGAGAACCACTTGAACCACCTCTGAGAACAAGATGAACATTTTAGAACAGGATGAGGTGTTTCAATTTCCTCCTAATGGAAGGGCATCGAACATTTTTAAGCTGTAGGCAGGGCAATATTAGAGTTTCATTTTTTGGTGATCACTAGGATGCTGTATGGAGATCAAGAGTAGGGAAACAATTGCGAGGACTTTCGATACTCTGGTAAGATAGGTGGAGGCCGGGACTGGGGTTTTCACAGTCGAGATGGAGAAAACCAGAAGGAATCAGATATATGGGGAAAGCAGAATCAATGGGCAACGTATTTGTGTAGGACCACCAGAAACATGATTTCCAAGACTGGCATTTCTTGGATAATCATCTGGGTTACTGGAAGTACCAGTTACTAAGATCAGGAAAATTGGAAGAGAAGCAGGGCTAGTGTGGTTTTGAATCTGTTAGGTTTGAGATCCTTCTGAGATACTCAAGCAGAGCTGTCTTACAGGCAGTTTGATGTATACTTCCAGAGCTCCAAAGAGGTCTGGGATGGAGATGAAATTTCAGAGTTGCCAGTGGGTAAATGATCTTTCAAGATCCACATACTGGAATAAGATGTTTAGGGAGCCCAAGATGAAAGGAGGGCAAAGGATCCTGAGTCCTGAGGATCTCCAATGGGGAAGGGGTAGAAAGATTTAGAGATGTGGACCAGGGGACTAAGAAAAGAGGGAGAGGGAAAATCCTTTGGAATGAAGTACAGCTGCAGACAAAAGAGAACTGTCTGAGGAAGGGGGCAATGATCAGAGGGGTCATTGAATGCTGCTGAGCTGGCAAGTTAGACCAAAGGCTGACACATTCTGGGTAAGGCAGCATGGGGGCTTCTGACAAGTTGTAAAGGAGCAGTTTTGGTTAAGTGATGGGGGCAGAAACCAGCACGCAGTGGCCTAGAGATTGAATGAGTACTCTAGGACTCAGCAATGACATTCATAGCATTAAAAGATAAACTGAGTCATGCTAAAAATGTATTTGAGCAAAAATCTGTTTGAATCAGGCAACACCCAAGTAATGTTAGGAGCGCTCTACCCACAGGAGCTGGGGAAAGACTTCTATAGAGAAGATGCAGAGGCAAAGGAAGGCGATCATACGATTGGCTAGAGCTTAAGGGTTTGCCATATTTGGGAAAGCGTAGTTGGCTGATTGTGATTGGTTATCCTTAGGTTTTGATTTCTTAAACTTGAGTCATTTACAGGCTTAGGTTGCGGTTTGGTTATGGAGGCTACCAAGGCTTTAAAACCACCTCAGTCTAATGGCCTCCTTAGTTAATTAATTTAACAATTGTCTGTGGAAGGAACTTGTGCGTGAAACCAAGGAGTTCCATAGAAGCATGTTTAATGAACTAGTGTTTGTATTTGCAAAAAAAAAAAAAAAAAAGAAAAGAAAAGAAAAGAAAAACAAGTTAAAAAGCCACCTAAGAGCTGAATGGAAAATTAAAGCAAGGCAAGGAATGCAGCTACAGAGTTCAGTGGTCAAGGGTAAAGACCCTGGAGCCAGACTATCCATTTCAAGTCTCCTATTTTCCATTTATTTGCAGCATGATCATGGGCAAGTTATTGAAATGCTTTGTGCCTTAATTTCCTCATCTGTAAAATAGGATTAATAATGGACGATCTACCTCATAGGAGGGCTTGAGGAATACAGTAAGTTAAAATATATAAACAAATGAACAACTCAAATTAATAAATACCACCTTATAACTCAAAGGGTGTCAAAATAGTTTTTACCACCCCAGTTACAGACAAGTAAAAGGCAGCCCAGTGAGGGGAAAGTGGCTTGTGAGCCTGACCCCCAGATGTTTCTGGTAACCAGCTCCTTTAGTTAGCATGCCTCTCTGCCCCAATCAAGAATCTCATGATTCTTGTTCAATGCCTTGATAAGGCAAATTGCTTAGGGGGCGACACAAATATAATTTTATATATATATATAGATTTAAAAACACAAACTAGCATCAAACTACACTAATAAATATATAATTACATGCACAGGTCCTAGACCTCATCTATGAAATAAAGGAGTTAAATCAGAAAAAAAAAAATCTTAGCCTGGAGATGTAATGCTGTTATGCTTTGTAGTTATTTAAGGCTTGAGAGCCTTCGCTTTGGTGACCTGCTTCCTTGCTTTTTTGTTAAAATATAAAATAATCCAGGTTCAGCCTAAATTTAATCCAGCCTCGCTTCCTTCTTTAGCTACTTTTCACATCCCCGGGGTTTATTCTACTTCCTGATTCCCTCTTTCCCAATCCCAGAGCCTCAATGTGCCTGTCTGGGGGCCCAGAAGTCTCCCACTCTCTCTCTCTGCCTCAGACGCTGGCCTTCAGCCTACCCTCCACACTAATAATAGATCTTTGTGAAAGGTCCATCTGTTCCCTCTTCTTACTGCTTGTTAGCTTCAAGGGCTCCCCACGGTCCTCAGAAGGAAGTCCTCAGCATGGCATGGCGGGCAAGGCCCTCTGTGACCCAGCAGATCCCACCTCACCTGTTGCTATGACTCTCCTCACCTCCTTCACAATCCCTCCACTGAGCTCTTTCTCACCTCCCAACCCTGGCCCTTCTCTGCCTTTCCCCTGTCTTTGTCCACACAGCTCCTGCTCACCCTGAAGGATTCTAGTCATGTCTCTCACAGCCAAGGAAGTTTTCCCCGGAATGCTTGCCTCCCCCTTACCTGCTGCCCTCTGGGCTCTGAGAGCAGCATCCTGAGTTTGTATCTACCTTTCACACTTACCAAAACCATTATTGGTCATTGGTTTCTCTCTCTCTCTCTCTCTTTCTCTCTCTCTCTCTCTCTCTCTCTCTCTCTCTCTCTCTCCACTGACCTAGGAACCTAGGACAGAGACTGGTTCTCCTTCCTCTGAATGTCCCTAGCAGGTCTGGAAAGTACCACACGCAGACATGATAGACGGGCATGACGGAATTTTATTTCAGGACCCTGAATTGCTTTTGCAACTGGGAAAAGACACAGAAGTCATGGCTTCCTGTTTTTCCAAGACTTCTAAACGTACCCGGGAAGGTGCTGCACATCTACTTCTAGATGTTTTCGAGGTACTAAGAAACTTGTTTTGTCTGTAACTGTACTGGGTGGGAAAAAAAAAGTCTGTGTTTATGTTTCTCAAGTAAGATAATTAGGTAGAAAAGCTTCACATTGTATAATTCCATAGATACTTATGCTGCTCACTAGTCACAAAAATAATTGAGTATGCCTCATAAAAATGACTTAATTTCACAAATGAGTTGTATTCAAGTAAATATTTACTTCTAAATGCAATTTTGTTGAAAAACCTCTCAGAACACTTTCATTAAGCTCACATAATGCACAGGCTGTGCAGTTATTAAATCATTATTCAGAGGGATGATAATTTTTAAATAAAGAGAAACATGTTTTCAATGCATCAAACATTCATTTAGGGCTGCTTACATGCCAGGTCTTGAGGTGACCACAATACCCTTGATTTCTTCCATTAGCCATTCTCTCTCTCTCTTTCTCTCTCTCTCTCTCTCTCTCTCTCTCTCTCTCTCTCTCTCTCTCTCACACACACACACACACACACACACACACACAAACACACACACACTTCATAAGCAAGTCCAACACAGAGCCATGATCTCTTACTTTCTCTCCATCCACTGCTCCAGCCCTGGCTGATGACCACTCACGCAATCATGCCTTTCAGTGGACTTCAACCTTTCCTAATTCCACTCATCATCTTTCAATCCATTTTCCGCACAGTGGCCGAGCAAACTTTGTACAATTTAAACCATATTGTAATGTTCATTTGTTTAATACCTTCTAACGGCCTCCCAAATTACCTAGAATAAACTCCAGACTCCTCACCATGGGTGACAAAGCCCCACAGGACCCGGTCACTACCTGCTCCTGATGCAACACTGTCCCCGAAAGCTCTAGGCCTCAACTGCACTGGGCAGTTCTCTCCACCTTGATCACCCAAGCCGGTTCAGTTCTCACCTGAGCAATTCTGCAATCACTGCTCCTTCTCCCTAGAATGACCTTTCCCCAGACCTTTGTATGGCTGACACCTCCTCATTGCCTCAGCTAGAACCACGTCCCCTGAGAGAGCTTTTCCTCCTTCCACTCACTCCTTCTACCACACGACTCTGTTTTATTTTCTTCACAGCACTTCCCTCTCGCTGAATGTGGCTTGCTTGTCTATTTTTTATGTTTGCCTCCCCTCCACAACCCCTCTGAATAAATATCTCCATGAGAATATGGATCTGGCTTAGCTTGTTCACAGCAGAGTCCCCAGGGCTTAGGATGGTTCCCAATCCAGTGTACATGTTCAATAACATTTGTTAAGACACGACCATTCCCATTCGTGAGCCATTTTCATTTCTCCTCCGGCTGTCTTAGGATATTCTGTAAAATTATTGATAAACAATGTATTCCCAACACTTTAGATAATGATACATAAAAAATAGAACACCTCTGGCAAACAAAAAAGAAAATGAAGACTTTCCTAGCTAAAGAGGGTCTTCTGATGGTGACGAAGTTCCCCCAAGCATAGCTCCACAAGGACCTCTGTTTTTCTAAGAAATTTCCTGTCAGTATATAGCTACTAAGTGGTCAGAGTATAGCTGAATTTTAACAATGCATTTGAAGATCCCTTCTATTTTTTTAGTCTTAATTTTCAGAGTACGAGAAAGAAAAATACAATTTAAACATTATCGCCTCCTCACCTGATGGAGGTCCTGGAAACTGAAATAGGCCAAAGGCAAACATAAAGCAGGAAGAAGAAAGATTATGCTAGACTAGCGACTACCTGCCAGTGGATTGGACCTGCAGAAATTCAGCCCGCTCATCACATTCCTAAGCATTCACCCAGATCGTGATGTAAATAAATACACTTTGGGCTGGGAGGGGGAAAAAAAAAAAAAGACATGACCTCTGCTGGAAAGATCATTTATTTGTAGAATTAACGTGAAAACAAGGCAATCTGAGACAAGTGCTGTAATGGGGTGAAGAAGCCCTAGCTCCTTCCCCTCCTCACCCCTTGACTACAAGGAGAGCATCCCAAAGGGTTCTGTTTTCCTCCAGGTCCTTCTCCAAAATGCACTGAGAGCTCTGTGCTATCCTCACCACCTTTAAGGATAAAGCATTAACTCATTAGCACCCATACAAGGTATTTCAAGTTCTGGCCCAGTGCAGCTCCAAAGCCTCGCTCTGGCCCTCTCCCTCCATGAATCCTTTGATCCTTTGAAACCAAACACTTGTAGGTGCCAATCACCCTTGCTTGGCCTTTCCTCCATGTTATGAACATCCTGTTCTCTCTGCCTCCAATTCCACTTCTCCATTTCTTAGCCCAGCTAACACATATTCCTCGTTCAAGGTTCACTCCAGATGATTTCCCTTCTAGAAGACTCATGCTGTTTCTTCCCTTCACCTTTACTTTCTACCACAGGCTGGGGTGGTGCCTCCTCGTTGTTTCTATAGATCCTTGTGCTCAGACCCATCCTAGGAGTCATCCCACCTGTCTCCAGATCCATGATCAAATGTCACTCCAAGGAAGGAGAGAGCACATCCTACTCAAACACAGCATGATGGGAAAAGCTCCTGGAGTTACTATTTAGAACACATTTAGCCAGCTTATTCTGGAGAAACGGTGAAAGCTGAGTGGGGTGGCCAAAGAAAGACAGAGGAGTGGGCAATGGAAGGATGGCTCAGAAATGCAACTTCTGGCTTTAGTTTGCTCTTTGAGTGTTTCTCTGTTAAGTGCCATGACACTGTTTTTTTTTTTTTTTATTAAAAAAATTACTAAGCTTTTAATTCCAGTATAGTTAACATACAGTGTTATATTAGTTTCATGTGTATGATATAGTGATTCAGCAATTGTGTGCATTACCCAGTATTCGTCGTGATAAATCCACTCTTAATCCTTTCCCCCTATCTCACCCATCCCCCCCACCTCCCTTCTAGGGACCATCAGTTTGCTGTCTATAGTTAAAGTCTGTTTCTTGGTTTCTCTCTCTTTTTCCTTTGCTTGTTTTGTCTTCAATTCCACAAGTGAGATCATATGGTATTCGTACTTCTCTGACTTATTTCACTCAGCATTATACTCCAGCCCCATACATCTTGTAAATGCCAAGATTTAATTCTTTTTTTCTGACTGAATAATATTCCGTTGTATAGCTACACCACTTCTTTACCCATTCATCTATCAATGGACATTTGGGCTGCTTCCATAATTTGACAATTGCAGATAATGTGGCAATAAATATAGGGGTGTACATATCCTTTTGAACTAGTGTTTTTGTATTCTTTGGGTAAATACCCAATAGTGAGATTACTGGATCATAGGATAATTCTATTTTTAATTTTTGGAGGAAACTCCCTACTGTTTTTCACAGTGGCTGCACCAGCTTGCATTTCCACCAACAGTGTATAAACTTCCTTTTCTCTCCACATCCTCGCCAACACTTGCTTCTCATGTGCCATGACACTGTTCTTAATGCAGCAGACCTTATGGAAGAAAGTAAACGGAAACCATCTATGTGTCTCTTCTCTCTCACCCAATCTCCTTTTCTTTTTTTTTTTTTTTTTAATTTTTTTTTTTAACGTTTATTTATTTTTGAGACAGAGAGAGACAGAGCATGAACAGGGGAGGAGCAGAGAGAGAGGGAGACACAGAATAGGAAGCAGGCTCCAGGCTCCGAGCCATCAGCCCAGAGCCCGACGCGGGGCTCGAACTCCCGGATCGTGAGATCGTGACCTGAGCTGAAGTCGGATGCTTAACCGACTGAGCCACCCAGGCGCACCCCAATCTCCTTTTCAAGCAATGATAGGAGAAACTCTTCTGCAGGTGGCTGGGGTGGTTGGAGTATACTCTTCAGGTTACACTTGGTTTCCAGTGCTGAAACCAGGCTGTTATTAGCACCATGTCTCCAAAAGCTGTGCCAGTTAGAGCGGCCCTGTCTGCCAAGTGTGTCTGTTTTCACATACTCTATACATGCCACCTGCTTCCACACACATTCTACACGTGTGTGTGTGTGTGTGTGTGTGTGTATGTATATGTATTTTCAGGTTGTATAATAAATCATTCATTCATGTATTCCGCCATATGCAATTTACTGAGACACACGGGGTACTGAGAATACAAAGTTGAGTAAGTCCAAGAGTAATATTTACTATGCAGCTTTTCCATTTTGAAGAATCTTGGGGGTTTTTTATTGTTGTTTGTTTTTGTTTTATGTGAATCGCCTTGAACGGACAGTGGAATTGCGCTCCTTACTACCGACTGCTCTTCATCTCTTAACTAGGAGTGTTCTTTGTGGCATTTCATAATTAGGCCCCTCACTTTTCCCAGAGAAGATTTCGTTGTACTTTTTCAAAATTGCTTTGGTGGGGCTCCAATGAATCTCCCTTCCTTCATGTGCATACCAGTCTCTTGAGAAGCTTTCTCTGCCCTTGCCCTTCTTGGTATTATTAGCAATTCCTTCTTCAGTGTCCCATAACACGCTGACAGTGCATTTCTCTCACTTGATTGAGATGCGTTCGGTCGCATGTCAATCGGGAAACTTCTTTTCCCTCTGAGCTCCAGCACCTCTGGCTTGGTACCCAGAGGCTGCTCAGTAAATGTGGCCCTGAATAAATCTCATCGGGCACAGATATATCTGCTCTGCTCTGGTGAAGTCATCGTCTCCTTCAAAAGAGCACATCGTGAAGTCTGGAAGACAGACGCGTCATGTCAGCCTGTTAATCACCCCAAATCGTGGAGCTGTGTTCTGCCTCGCTCTAACGACCTTGTGGAGATGTACGGCCTGGCAGCCATTGGTGTTGTGAGCTCCACTCATAGTCACCATGAGGAGGACCCCAAATGAGCCCCAGATCTGAGTGAATGGGAGGACGTTAATGAGTGGCCTGGATGAATTAGACAGGCCTGGTTTGCTTCACATTCGGCCTGATCCGGTTTCCATGCATCTTAGAAAAATAAGGACAAATATTTAGGCAATGTTGCAATCCAAATAAAACAAAAATGTTTTGTGATGTATGTGTGGGTCACTGAAGGAGCATATAGAGTGCATACCAAATGCCCGCCTGGGGAATTGTTGAAGGGAGAAGCTGGATGTCTTGAAGGATTTGGCAAGAAGACAGCCGGGAACTGTGTGCAGCCCATCAAAGCATCACGATTCCGTTTCTCAGCTTATATAACACAGTGGAAATGAGGCCCTTGGCTTCCTCACAGAGGAGAGGGAGACTGACAGGCATGAGCATGGATCACTTTGGCACTGCTTATTATTCCCGCCACTACTTACTGCCTCTAATAAAATCCACAGCCTGGCAGTGTGTTTACCGCCTCACAACATGAGGTCTCACCGAAGGAGAGCAGTACGTGGCCGAACTAGCATTTCATTATCTTTAATGTGGTAAATGTTAGGGACCTGAAATGCATCAGAGAGGCAACAGCTTAATTAGACACATATTTCTCCATCAACTCATTGTTTATTCAATGTGGCTCACTCACAGACAGGGGGAAAAGTCTAAAAGGCAACCAAACAAAGGAGATCCTCATTCTCCTCCTCACCCGTTCAGTTGTGCTTTAATGGGAGCCATAAGTGAAGCAGACAAGGGGCTACAAGGAGATTTTCTTTGCTTTGTGTTTTTTTTTTTTTTTTTTTTTTTTTGAGAGTGTGCAAGCAGGGGAGCAGCAGAGAGAGAGGGAGACAGAGGACCTGAAGCAGGCTGCGCACTGACAGCAGAGCCCGAGGTGGGGCTCGAACCCATGAGCCGTGAGATCATGACCTGAGCCTAAATCATGAATCAGACACTCAACTGACTGAGCCACTCAGGTGCCCCTAGAAGCATATTTTCTTCACTGCAAGGAAATACACGGAGTTGTTTTCAGTAGTGTACTTGAGCAGTAAGCATGTGGCAATTTATTTGTTCTCCGAACCACTATTCTTCTGAGATACTTTCTACTGTGAAATGGACACATGCAGATAAAGGAGTTAAACCCATAGACACAGAGTTTACAAAATGTTGTTGAATACCCATTTACCACTACCCATTTGAAGACATGGTCACCAGCACCTGAGAATATGCCCTTCCTATTCATGATGCCCATACCCCCTCCCATCTCCCATGGTCCCCACCCTCCTGACTCTTATGGTAATAGTTTTGTTTATCTTTCCTGTTTACATTTTTCTATACCTCCTGAAACAATATACTCCTGAAACAATATACTCTTCAGCTGTTTTAAAACATCACATAAATGGATTTGTTGTGTGTATTCTTTTGAGTGCAACTTCTTTTATCCTACATTATATTTTTCAGATTCATGCATGGTGTTGTACGTATCTGTAGTTCATTTCTTCTTTATTGCTACATAATATCCCATTATGTAGCTACTCTGTGACATATTGATCCATTCTACTGCTTAGTGAATATTTACACTGTTTCCAATTATTGGCAATTTGGACCAATGCTGATATAAATATCTGTGTTGGAATTTCCTAGTACATATATGCACATACTTCTCTATGGTTTACACTTAGGACAGAGATTTCTGGAGAAATGGTTATTCTTATCTTCAACTTTGATAGATATGGAAAGCATTCTAATATAACGAATATAATATGATAGTATCTTTGATTTTAAAAAAAGGCACTTTATTTTAATGGAGGTAAATATACTATGAAGCCCAAATGGTCAGATGACTGAAGCTTACTGTAGGAATTTATCATAAAAAGAAAAGACATCATAATGTCACTGTGCCTATTTTATCAAGAGGACAGTGGATTTCCTTTACTGTGACAATTCTCTTAGCTCCTTATTCCAGGGGTTCAAACTGGGAATGGGAGGTCATAAAATGGGAAATGTACCCATATTTGTTACTCAACCAAGAACATGTATTTTTTAGAAGTAGGGTGGTTTTCTGTAACACAACGGAAGATAAAATTGGCCTTCTGGTATTCATATATTCAAGGTTTGAGAAGAATAAATGAAGGCATTAAAAAAACTCGACAGGTAGAAAATGCTTGGAAGAAGCGAGATGAGCACATGCATTCTGAAGAAGAGACACATGATCTCAGCACCCCAGTCTCAGAACGGGCCTGGCAGGGAAGAGAAAACAGACCTACATAGCAAGACTTTAAAAGAAATATATGCATTTATTTCACAAACATTGTGCTAATTAGGTGCCAAGCACTCTTCTGGACCCAGGAGAGAGGTCTCAGGGAGTCATATGTCAGAAGAATTTCCCAGCAGGTGGAATGCCTCATCAGATGTAGACCCCTTGTCTCTGGAAGAACAGGGCTTCAGAGAATGCTTTATGAGCTGTGTCGGGTAATTCATACATGGAGCACAAGATCTGCTCTGTCCTTACTAACTGTGTGGCCATGGGCAAGTTACTTAACATTTCTGGGCCTCAGTTTTATCATCTAGAAAAGGAGAAGCGATAGTTAATAATATACCTTCCTCATAGGGTTGTTGTAAGAACTGCACGTGTATGGGGGCAGGTGCACGTTAACATGATGCTTGACACATAATATGCACTCAGTATATCAGCTTTTTCATTTGTTATTGTGGTTATTCCAGATGACCTCAAAGGTAACTTCAGATACCTACCTTCTGTATTTCCACTCATGTGGTAAGCAGAGCAGATGTTTTTGGTTTTGTTTTTTTTTTTACAATATTATCTACATTCTGTCTGCTCTATTTTGAGGTGCATGAGCTTTGGCAAGTCAAAACCACTTCTGAGCCTCAGTTGCTTCTGAGGAAAGAAGAAGAGGAATCATAGCTCACCAAAGGGTGGCTGGAGTGCTCAATGGGTAAGCGATGTAAAAGTGTACCATGTGCCTTGGGATCCAACTGGCCTGAATGCTCTCCCTGTTCCTAGGCAAGCTGCTTAATTCCCCTGAAATTCCATTTCTTTTTGGTAAAATCAGGATAATAATACCTGCCACAATTTAATACAGTAAAGCCTCTGGAATGGGCATAATCTATAGTAAGACCTTCACCTTTCTTTTTTTTTCTGGGTTGCTGTTCACTTTTCTATAAAATGGAGAAATGCTGCCAGTCTTTTACAACTTACAGGATTCTTGTGGGTATCAAATAAGATAATGTTAGTGAAATCACTTTTAAAAAAATGTTTATTTCTGAGAGAGAGTAAGCACAAGTTGGGGAGGGACAGAGAGAGAAGCAGGCTCCAGGCTCCGAGCTGTCAGCACAGAGCCCAATGGGGGGCTCGAACCCACGAACCATGAGATCATGACCTGAGCTGTAGTAGGATGCTTAACTGACTGAGCCACCCAGGTGCCCTGTGAAATCACTTTTTAAAATATAAAGTGGCATGACAAAAATAATTTAAATTTGCAGGAACCTAAATAGTACACCAGGATTTATATTGCTCAGCTTTTTTTTTTTAAAGTTTTTATTTATTTATTTTGATACAGGTGGGGAGCAGAGAGAGAGAGGGAGAGAGATAATCCCAAGTAGGCATCATACTCAGTACAGAGCACAACGCAGGGCTCAATCCCATGAACGTGAGATCATGACCTGAGCTGATATCAATTAATTGATCCACAAAGGCACCCCTATACTGCCTAGCTTTATTTGTGAATATGTGAATATGAAAAAAAATGCTTTTAACATTCAAGATCCTTATAAACATTGTATTCACTTATTTATTCAATGATTACTCAATGAACATATGCTACATCAGAGTATTTTCCTAGTAGAATTGTCTTTTGAAATTATTCTGATCTGGTTCAAAAGATAATCTTATAGCAATAATCAGAGAAAGATGGATTAAAAAAAAAAAGAAATTGGGATTAAGGAAAAAGTAAGAGCATATAAAAATAAAATGAAGCCAGAGGCAAGATTAATCTGTGAAATCTAAGATATGAATCTATATTCTGATAAGGATAGGCTACGTGTTTTATGCATAGGAGACAATGCAAAGAGAAAAGCAATTGGTTATTGGATGTTTTTCAAAGTCTCATCCATTGACCTTGCATCAGAATAACCAGGTACGCTTATTTCCTTCATGTGACCACCTGAAATTCCACACGTGTTCGCTTTATGAGCATTTCACAGAAGCCCTGATGCCTTAATGTATTGAGTTGTCAAATCATCATGTTGTACACCTGAAACTAATATAACACCATGTTACATCATTAAAAACATTTTTTTAATTAAAAAAAAAAAAGCCCTAATGCCTATGTAAAACTGCCCTGCTATGTGAAATTAAAGATACAAGGAATAATACCGATGGAACCCTTGGCAAAACTTTTGGAAAATAATTTGGCAAAAGTGCTAAAAATATTAACAGCCAATATTTGAAATGCTTACATTTTTTTTCCTAAATAGTGTTTCAATCAAAAGAAAAATAAAAGAACTAAGAAATAAAGATGATAATTGCAATTCTAAATGGGCTAAATTGAAAACAACCTAGTTGTGCAAAAATGGAGAAACACCCAGTTAAAACATTAGAATACCTTTTCCACTGATTACTCTGGAGACATAAAAAATGATAATCATGACTTTGGCCAAATTGGCTCAGTTTCCCCGATGAAACTTGGAGGGTGGAATTTAAAATGACTGCATTGATGTAAAATATATAAACTGAAGACTAGAAAATAAAAAATCAAAATAGTATGATGTTGTATTATGGATGTCCTAAGGATGATTTTATTTCCCATTTTTTAAATTGCTTCTCATTTTGGTTTGGTTTGGCACTGTGTGTGCTTTTTTACTCCAGATGGGCCAGTTTTCTATCTCCATCACCATGCATTATTAGAAAATTAAGAATCAAGCTTTAATTATTTCTACTCTTCCTGTTCTGGACAAGGTTATGGTGGAAATAAGCAGTGAGGGGAATAGGTAAAACTTAATATCACTGAGAGAATCAAAAACGTCCATGAAAATATAAATTCTGTTCACAACCCTCAACATCTCTTGAGTTTTCTTTTTTTTTTTAAAGCATGCTTTTCTTGGCAGCTGAGTTTATCAGCATATGTAAAAATATTATCCAGGGTGCATTCTGTATTTTCATAAATGTGACATGATAACATCCCTTAAAGAAAGGGATTTGGTGGTGAACTTCCATCAGTTTTCACTCGTGGGACTCCCTGAGGCACCTTCTATGCCATGTCAACATTGTCCCCCCACCAGCAAAGCTGGGAGATATAAGGAGAGATAGCATCTCAACATCTTGTCATCATTGCCTTCCTCACCCTCATTCCACCAACCTTCTTCCCCTGGTGCAGGCCAGAATGACAGGAGGAAAAATGTTGCTGTTATTGCCTTTTTTTAAAGGGAAATAATGTCAAAGATAAACAATGTTTACAGATTTAACCCAAATGTTAGTCATAAAATGATATTCCAATGCTTGGATGTGTAATAAGGCATCTAGCGCCAAGTTAATACTGTCAACAAAAACCCTGTCCAACTTTCTAAACTGTCTTCATCTGAACTAGGGGCAGCTCTCAAGATACTATGAGGGATAATCCCATAAAACAAGTCAAAGGGCACATTTGCCTAGGTTTTGTACCAGTAGAACCTAATTTTTCTCCCATTACAAGAGAGCATAGAGTTCTTTGGAGGATAATGTGGGTGGAAGGGGGCGGAATCTTCTTCAGCCCTTCTTTCCAGAAGAAATAAAACATTTGCACTGGACTGCTCTTTTCAAGATCAACACTACTATTTGAAAGGTATGTAAAACTCTCTTTTTTAGCCACTAAAACATTGCACTTAACAGTCATGTTCCACTCAGTGGTGGTGCAAAGAAAAGATACATGCTGAAAATTGTGTCATGAGCCAGGCATAAGATCCTTGGGTCTCATACTTCTGAATCTGGGGTGGACAATGGGATTCACAGAAACTGAAAAGTTTGCTCAGTTTCCTTGGGGCAGCAGCCTGAGCTGAAGTTACTACCCTTTCTCTAATTAACTTAGCGCCTATAACTTTCTTCTCCCCAAAGAAAATTTAAGTGGCTCAATTCGCTGTCACTCAGTATGGAACGTCTATGTTGGTCAAAGTTCCCACTGAGACATCTCAGAGGTAGCCAGCCTCCCTCCATTTTACCTGTCCAGTCGGCTGTGTCCAAGAGTAGAGTTGGTTTTTCTCAAAGCACGCTGGGACAGTCATAGTGAATTATGTAAAAAATATCAATTTAACACTCTCTCATCCAAAGGGTTTTGTCCATGTGGAATTTTTGGCTCTACAATTCTCCTGAAGTCCTCTTTGTTATAGGGAGATGGTTCCTTGGAGATGGTTCCAAGGGAGAAGGGTCCTTGGAAGATGGATTATATGGCACACCAGCCAATTCCACGCATACACGTGAGGCTTTCCTGTCCCCTTTGTTGCACTGCTTGTACTACAAGAAGGGGACAAGGCTTGTTTTCCCTGGAATAGTGTGGGACAACTCTTCTTAAAGTAATTTTAATAATCTTGCTCACTCCTTCTTGTTTTTTTCAGAGTCCACTAGAATAAAACAATTTAGCTACGACAGGGATGATATTTAAATGGTTTCCTCTACTTATTGTTGGTACTAAACTTAGGGATAGAGAGACTCTGAAAAGCTCTAAAGTCCTTCCTGATCTCCCCAAAATGTTTTTCATCGGTAGATGGAAATGCACACTACTTTGTCTTTATTCCCTTATAGCACTTAGCACCGTCTTAAAATACAAATATTAGCCAAAGATATCCATATAAGATGGTGACTTGAGAACAGGATTTAACTTCTCTTTTCTTACGTCCTTATTGAATTGTCACCAGATCATTTTATAAAAATTAATAAAAGTCTGTACTTGTGCATCCTAGGGAACGATCCCTCTAATAATAGGGACCTCTGCTAAATGAGACCAAAGACTGAAAGGAAGTTAATGAGAACTAACTTGTCAGTCCCATGTCTGAGAAAGCAAATAAGTGGAGGAAATCCATGACAGCCCCTGAAATTTCCAAAGAGAGAAAGGCAAGAAGAAGATACAGGGTACACGGGAGCTCTGCGTTCAAACACTGTTATGGTAATTATCATAGTTTTGACACAGCAGCTTTGCCAGAAAGTTAGTAAAGGAGCAGACTTTTGCTCTATTCACCAGGCTTTTGTACCTGGCTACGGTCATACTTTGCACGCAGACCAGAAACTGCATGGTCCTCTGACTACTTTATCAATCGACTGGACATAAACACTCACATCAACTTACCCTCCAGCCTGTGATGTGGGGGGACCAGATAAACAGTGAAGGGAAGCTTATTTGCATGCCTGGTAATTTTTAATTGAAGAAGGGGGTCGGGGATTGGAGGAGAGGAAAGCCATCTTTTTTTTTTCCCCCAAATGGTCATAGTCCTGGCAGAAGGCATAAATCACATAAATCAGCATAAAAGAAAGAAAGTTGGACAGAGACAGAAAGAAAGAGAAAACTCCCAAGAGTGGAATACAAATATTCCCTTCCTGGCTCCATATTCAGTGACCAGGTTGGCAACTAGAAATCAGCATGGTGGAAGTTTTTACACTACAGAAATAGGCAAATGCTACATATCAGGTCTTTCCCTCCTACCCTCTGGAGAGCCTGTTGTTAAATATTTACCACCACTGGATTAAAAGCAAGCTTTAAAAGGAAGATGAGGTCGCAAATTTATTAAGCACCTTTGGTGTGGTCCTTGACACCCATGCAACCTTGTGATATAGTTATTATCACCCAATTTTGCAGCATAAGTAGCTGGAAGTCATAAGAAGTTAAATTATTTGCTTAAGGTCCCACCCAGCGAGAAAGAGGCAGAACTTGGACTCAAACCCAGCTTTGTCTAGCTGACTCCAAAGTCCACGGTCTTTCCACCGCACTATGCGGTTTTGCTAAAATCCAAAGTCCGTGATTCTGAGATGGCTCACTGACAGCACTTGCTTATCACATTAATTCTCCTTAGCATTTTTATTTCCCCCAGTGACGTTCAGGCATCTGAAAGGCCACTGTAGCACTTCCAGCACATTCATCAGTCTTGTTCCCATGGCTCCAAAGTCAGCCTCCCCATTAAGATCCTTCTTCAAAGAAACCATCCCAGAGTCAAGCAAATCAGAGTTCAGTAACCACTCTGCATTTTCTGACATTGGGAAGATATATTGCTACACTCGGGTGACTGTAATGTTTAGAACAGCTTTGGAAGAGTATTGTATCAATTATATTATCCCTCTGGGAGCTCTATTAACATTAAAATGTCTTATGAGACTAGCTAAAGACTTGAACAAAGAAAACCTCTCCTACGAAGGCTTCCTCATATTTTATAGTTGTTAAGGAAAAAAGAAATCCACCTTGCCTCTCCCTTTGCACATGACACTAGGATAGATGGCTCTTCTTGGACTATTTTAATCAAATTATCTCAGAAAATGAGACCCCATCTCAGATTACCTCAGACCAAAAGCAATGCTGTATAGAGGCAATGTGAGCCAGTATGGATAGGAATTACACATACCTGGGTTTAAATTTTGGCTCTCCTACTTACAATCATCAACAAAGCAACAATCGTTGTAGTTATAATTTAGTGAGCAGTTACTATGGGCTAGGGGCTTTATATAGTCTATTTTGTTTAATTCCCACATCAGTGGACCAAAGAGGATCTTATTCTTTCTTTACACATGGGAGAACAAAGGTGAAAAGAAGCTAAGTGAAGTTAGCCATCTCAAACAGGTAGTGTGGAAGTCGGTGTCGCCTCCTTGTCTAATCTTCTCCCCTTACGTGGGGGCCAGGTCTAGTGACTTGCCACTAGTGAACAGAACACAGCAAATGAAATGTGCTGTGTCTTCCAAGATGAGATTATAGAAGGACTGACTTCCATCTTGTTTATACTCTCTTTTGCTTGCTTACTTTGATGGAGCCAGATGCCGTGTTGTGAGCCATTCTATGGAGAAACTCTTCTGGCAGGGAACAGAAGGCAGCCTCTCGTAAACATCCCATAAGGAGCTAAATCCTGACAGTGCCTTTTGAATGAGCGTGTAGAGGATCTCACCTCAGCTAGACCCTGTGATGACTATGGCCGTGGCCAACACCTTGACTGTAGTCTAAAGAGAGACCCTGAGCCGGAAGATCCAGCAAAGCCCTGCCAGGATTCCCGAGCCACAAAAACCATGAGCTAATAAATGTATGTTATTGTAAGCTGTGAAGTTAAGGGGTAATTTGTTATGCAGCAATGGATAACTAGTATAGGTGGTGAGATAGAGAGATGAGGTTTAAATCCAAATTTCCAACTTCAAAGCACAAGCGCCTTTCCCTTTTTCTGATTCCTTAAAAGCCATGTGGACTTTGGGAAATTACTAAAACCCTCAAAACTCATTATTTACGTGAATAAATTAGGGATGATGCCCATACCATAGTATTGTGGGGCAGCTTAAATAAGATAATGCATGTAATGTCTTTGCCTTCTCTGTCAGTTGAAATGTAAAAGTGGAAAAAACAGTGAAAGGTGACCAGAGGAAAATGTCTTAATAATGCCAGGCAGTATATGATGGTGGGGAGCCTAAAACATAGGTACAGCACAGACTTCAGGCCAGCAAGAGCACAGTGCAGGCAGCACATAGTAGTTACATGACCCGAGTCCAGCCATTTCACGTCTTGGATCCTGTTTCCCGTGGCTGCTGTGATAACAATGTACACCTACAGGAGTGCCCTTTGGATTAAATGAGGTTGTGTTTGCAGAATAACTGGGACAGAACCTGGCAGATAATGGACACTCAACTGATACTAGCCATTTGCCAGTCAATTTGCAAGATTTTGCTAGAAAATTTGCATGATGTTTACTAATAAAGATGGCACCTCAGGGACCTGTGCATAGGTGAGTAAAATTTCTGGATCAAGACCTTCTCAGCAATCCTCGTCATTTGGCAGTTCCTCTCCATTCCTTAGAGGCATCAGATAAGTCTAAACATTCATACTTTGGGGGCGCCTGGGTGGCTCAGTGAGTGGAGCGTCCGACTTCAGCTCAGATCATGATCTCGCGGTCTGTGAGCTCGAGCCCCACGTTGAGCTCTGTGCTGACAGCTCAGAGCCTGCAGCCTGCTTCGGATTCTGTGTCTCCCTCTCTCTCTGCCCTCCCCCACTCATGCTGTGTCTCTCTCTATCTCAGAAATAAATAAACATTAAAAAAAATTTTAACATTTATACTCTGGTTCTCTATCTCAATCTCTTTTTCCTCCTCTATTTGTTAGATCTTATAGCAGAGGTATAACCAATAGTTAAGCCCTAAAGCAAAGAAAGGCTCCATCTAAATTATGTGCTTGGTTTCCTATGCAGAGATTCTTCTGAGGGATCAATCAGCGGACATCTGGCCTTCTGCTAACATAGATAGGCGCTACTGATGTCTCCACAGAAAATATATATAGCACACAGTAGGCGCTCACAAAGACCTCCTTAGGATCTTCAAGAGTAGCAGGAGAAACCATATCGATCCTGTTTATTTTCATGTCCCCAGTGTCTCGCAAAGGGCCTCGCTTAGAGTAGGTGCTCAGATGTTTGCCAAATTAATGAAAGAACTGAAAAAACATGGTGGCTTTTTACTCTTCTTACACAATCTCAGCTTGATTTTCTAAACGTTGGTATGTTGACCAAAAACTTTGGTTTATAGAATTTGTCAACATACTGGATATACGTAGCAACACACATTTTTGTGTTTTGCTTTTCCTATAGTCTTCTCTTACATCCTGGCAAATCCGGTTGAAACACACAAGAGTTTGCTTCCCATATACAGATTCATGATCTACTCAGTTTCTTATGAAAATGAAATAAAAGAAGACAAAAAGGTGAACACCAATAATGACCATTATGTTTATTTTGTTCAGCTAAGTGTGGGAGTTTACTCAGACGCTGAAGCCACACAGGACTGTGCTAGCCACGATTCATTTCTACAGCCACACAGGACTGTGTCACTGGAGACATGCTGGGCCTAGTCACCTTTTTTTAAACCTCAAAGGTAATTCGGACACAGTTAAAGATTTAGAAGGTCACATAGTCAATCTGACACTAACTAGCCCTGTAAGTTTATGTAACTCACCACAGCCCGCTAGCCTCAAGGAATTTGATGAGAAACGCCAATGACATTGAATTTCATCCACTACCAAATCAAAACTATCACATATGTAGACCCAAAGAATATGCACAGATGATCTAGGAACAGTTATTTTATAAAGGTCACAATTTCACTTATCCCTGTTTTTTATGCATTTGTCCAATGGGATTGGGATGCTCAGGAGTTAAGAAAAGATGAGAAAAGATTTATTCAGTTAGAAAAATCAGCAAGATGTGAACCACATTTTAGAATTAGAAACAGCAGTTGTATTAAAAGGAAAAAAAAAACAACCCGCCCCTGACTTAGAATTTAACACGTGTGTGCGTATGTATATATGTGTGAACACATGTGCTCAAATATTTCGTCTCCTCTAACTGGCTGAGTAAACTCAAATCACTTCACCTCTGAGAGCCTCAGTTTCATTATCTGTCAAATGGACAAAATAATCATTCTGACCTCACTCTGGCCCAGTGGTAAGGTTTCAGGGAAACATTTAAATGAAACATCAAAGTACCTAGCATAGCTCCAGGCAGATAGCAGGCTAGCATTAAAAGTTTGTTAAATCTCCATATGAATGGGAATGGCTAGCCACAAATGAAGTCTAATTAGAAAATGATTACATAAACCAAACCTTTGAATGCTTAATGGTGAAAATAAAAATTTTTTTTTCTGTTTTCTATTTAACACTGGGCATACTGACACAATTAAGGGCCAGGACTTTGTGAAAGTTACTGCTGTAGAAACAGAGCCAGATTTATTATTATTAATAATAATAATAGTTATTATTATTTTTAAAGTTATTGCATTCACAATGTTCATGTCATTTAAATTAAACTCTAATTCTCTGGATTTTGCTAAGAAAAACGTCTGAAAAATGTGTACCTCTTTAGAAACAATTTTAACTTTTCAGAATACTTTAATATCCTCCATAGTCAGCCCACTTAGCCTCAGAACACTCAGAAAAATGATGGATTTACAATCATTTTCTCAGGTCTCCCTGACTACTGGTTTCATCCCCCAAGAGAAGCTGATTTCATTTCCTAGAAGACAGAGCAACTACAGGCTAGCTAGGTGACTGAGTCTCCGGGCCCTGCCTCCTTCAGAGTTCAAGTTTCTCTTGTGAGCTCCTCTTGTCTAGCACCCTGTAACCACTGGTGTGCCACATGGGTCTAAGGACTCTATTCTTCCCTCCTCACACACTTCATTGAAGCAACGGTTTTCACAACATCTCATATGCTTGTGTGTTCTCAGCCAACATCCTAGTTCTACCATCTCTCCAGCAGGATCGACACTTGTGCCGCCATGTCCTGTCAGGTACTAAATCAAGGGAGTTTATCCTTTTCTTCACTGATGATGGTTCCTGCTCTCCAAGAACGGCACCATCATCTACCCAGGGAACATGAGTCAGAAACCCGGGAGAATACCCAAACTCATCTGTCACTCTCCCCATCTCTCAAATCCAAGGCTTTCTGATCTTAACTTCCAATTCTTCATGAATTAGACCCATCCTCTCTTCGTCTACTGTCACCGTCCTGCTTTAGGCTCACAGCACCTTTTACCTGCCCTATTGCATGCATTCCTAGACAGTCTTCCATCTCCTAGGCTTGTCCTTCCCCAATCCATCCTCCTCAGGACAGCTATGATGATGTTCCTAACAGGCAAGTCTGACCATGCCACTCTGCTGCTTATGATTGTTCTACACTCCTTTCAAGATTGGGGGCAATGTAACTTGGCATTTTAGACCTTATATGTATTCCTACTAGATTCTCCAGCCTTAGTTCCTACCACTCTCTTTACTACAATAATACTCAAGCAATGCTTATCTCCTTAGAGTAGCTTTCTCTCTAATTCTTGCTATTTCACGATGATAGGCCATTTTGCCTGATGTTCCTCTACACAGAATATATTTTCCTCTTCCAGTACTCTTTCAACTCAAAACCCAGCTCAAGTTTGCTATTTTTCAGGAATCCTTCCATGAGTTCCCAGGTTCCTACAACATCCCACAAGCACCTCCATTCTGGAACTAGTTAGCAAGAACAAACTTTTTTCTGGACTAGTCGGAGATCCTTTTTAGAGCAGAGGACTAAACAGCATAATGCAATCTTTAAGAATATGGGCTCTGAATCTAGAACGGTGGGGTTGGAATCTTAGTTGGCTAGTTACTAGCCAGTAGACAAATTACCTAGACCCTTTGAGCCCTAGTTTCTTTATCTTTTAAGAGGTGCTAATAACACTGAACTCAATGAACGATTATCAGAATTAAATGATCTGAGTCCTAAAGGATGAGAAGGAGCTGGCCATGCAAAGACTTGGAGAACGCCTACTTCAGGGAGAGAGAACAGCAAGTACAAAGGTCCAGCTGATGAAACACTGGGCACTGAATAATTTACAGCCAATAACCCCATCCCTCCTCTAGCATGCACTCAGTCTAGGATTATGGTTTCTAAGAGAAAACAGTTAAAACCCCAGAATTAACACATGGTGCTTTGTAGAATCTTATTAGCTGTGATCTGCTTCATTTCTTTGGTCTCATTTGGATTCTTTCCATACTCTACTATCACACTTAAGCTTTGGGTGAAACTTGAAAGCCCTCAAAAGTGGTGAAAGGGCTACATTGGCAGGGCCCCAGTGGATGAGTGTAAATGCTGAGCACTCTGGCAAGAGCAGCTCAATGAGGGCATTACCCAAAATGGCGTGCCTCTGAATGAACATTGCAAAGTACACACATTCAGGGAATGCAGACTTCTTGTCAAACTTGACAGCAGGCTTATTTCAGCATGAGATGCATTTGCCAAATGAGCAGAGACTCAAAAGATCGCACTGGTTTTAAAAATGATTTTTGCTTTATAGCAGAAAAATAAAATGATTTATGAGTTTGTCAGGGAACGGATGTTGCCTTTTGAAAAAAAAAATCTCCCCTGTTCCAAAGTGTCATGAATTGCAAATGAACCAGTGGATGATGTATATGTGCATGTGTGTACGTGTGTACGCACACATGTATCGTAGTGCTTGTCCTCTCTCTTCTTTGCCTCCGTGGTTTGGAAGCCAACTCTACCGTGTGCCTTCACTGATGCTGCAAGCAAATTGTAATTATAATGCCGAACAGTCATTTCCAAGACAAACCAAATCTGTGTTCCATTAAAGTCATGGAATAGTTAAACATTTTTTTTTTTATTCCCAGCCATAATAAAAAGCAGGCTCCCCATTCAATCTAATGCTCCAGAAGTCAGAGGATTCCACATGGTCCCCTCTGTGATATTTGGAAATAGATTCTGATGGTGTCCCAGGCATATCAGCAGGAGGTCAGTTTAACTTATGGTTTATCTTGCTCGCTGTGGTTTGGACAGCGACTGCATGGAAGTCCTGAAATGGTAATCGATTTCCTCTCTGAGATGCTAAGCCTGCCTGCCAACTACTAAGCATATTCCCTCGGTGTGTCCTTTCGAGATTTTAGATGGAATCACAGAAATGAGAACTATACCTTCTTGTGGAACCAGGGGTGAGAAAATGCTGCTCTTCGGGAGTTGTCTCAAAAGGAAAAAATAAAGATTGAATCTTTCTATTCATCAGTTTGCAAGAATCATTATAATACGTTTTTGTAAAACTGTCTTTGAAATGAAATCTTCTATAACTCACCAGTTACTTTATCCCAATCCCCTAAATTTATGTGTATTCAGGATGCATTTTAAACATAAAAGTAACTCTTTTAAAGAATATTTGGATTAAAAATAATGTTCCAACACCCACCAACAACCATTTACCTCCTACAGAAAGTCTAGCTTACATGCACTTTCTGTATTCTCAATATTTTGCAACCATGCTGAAAATTACCAATAGATTTAAAATTTTAATTTAAAAAGATCATAAACTTCCAGCCAGTTCTTTACTTAGCAGATCCATGTTATACCTTTAAATAGAGTGACAGATCCTGCTCTGTTTTGACTTCTAAAGACCTCCCTAATTTTCTAATAAGTTCAACTATGCATTTAAACAGTGGGTTTCAAATTTTAAGAGTGACTCACAGAGAGATATACATTTACATTGTAAACCAATACCCACAAAAAACTTACATTCATGGAACAATACTTCCCCTTACCACCTACAGTCCACTCTGACATTTTCTTTCCTGTTCCATCCCATTCCACTGCATTTTTAAGATGCTGGTCACAACCCACTAAACTGATTTTCCTATACATCGATAGGACAAGGCCTGCAGTTTCAAAACACAAATGCACTAATTTAAAGGAATATTCCTCCTTCCCCTCCCCCTCCCCCTCCTCCTCCTATTCCTTTGTCAATATTTTACCCAGAAGTTTCATGGGTTTTGTACCATAAGGATCTTCAGGATATCTAAGTTATCATGTCAACTCTTGACATTTATAAATAGTCTCTTTATCCTCATCTCTAAAATGAGGATAAAGATAAATAGTATTGATAACACAGGATTAATGTAGGAATTAAATGAGATCATGTACATAAAGCACTTAGCTCAGCCCCTGGCACATAGAGTGTTCCCAATAAATGATAATGAATCCCTATGGCAGACTCCCACTTCTAATCCCATCTTTTTGCCCCACAAGATATGTCTCTAGATAGGATCAAAAGAGGAAAAAATTAATAGAATAAGCCTTCTAGTTCTCCAGTTGGTAGTTTCTTTTGAATAATAGCCTTACCTGTTTTGTACTCCAAATGGGGTATAGGCCTGTGACTATCAGAAACTACGGAGCTCCCTTCACCATTCTAAATAATGTCCATTACATCTTAACATGGAATAATTACACAGTGTATCCTGAGAGAAGTTTGACCAGTTATTTATTAAAGAGTTCTAATTAAGGGCCAAAAGCTGTGCTTTTGAGTTATTTAAATTCACCTCCTATATCACAAAGGAACAAGTCCCTGCTGTGTGGGTCTTGGCAGGATGCTCCACAGAGATTTTCTCTTCTATTTCTCACTTCCTTTCTCATTACCATCCTTCCCTTCATGACCTTCTCTATCTGCTGCTTCTTTCCACCCCCTTTCTCAGAATGTGATGAAATGTTTCCTTTTTATGTCTTTTAAACTCTGCAATTCTTTGGCCACTCAGTTCCTGCTAGATCAACAGATGGGGAGAAGATGGGGGCTGGGTGTGAGGGATGTTTTCCTTTTGGTCTGTGGCTCTTTTTCTCCAAATTCCTTTATGTTAAATACAATATATAACTGTGAGGGTTGAATTCCTTCTGTAAATCACCTTGTCTAGTCGACATGAGCCTTGGATGGTCCTTTTATTAACATGACTTTGATTATATTCCTTAAGAAATTGCAATCCTGGCCTTAGAATGCTAAAGGCCTGGGGCACCTGCATGGCTCAGTCAGTTAAGCATCCAGCTTTGGCTCAGGTCGTGATCTCATGGTTTGTGAGTTCAAGCCCTCCATCGGGCTCTCTGCTGTCAGCCCAGAGCCTGCTTCATATCCTCTATCCCCCTCTCTCTCTGCCCTTCACCAGCTCATGCTCTGTCTCTCTCAAAGATAAATAAACATTAAAAAAAAAAAAAGAATGCTAAAGGCCTATCTGTTCCTTTCTTTCTCTGAGCTGCATTGAAAGAGCAACAACATGAATGAATGTCTCTGTCTCTGCCACCCAGATAAATGACATACCCAAAGAATTTCCCTGTGGCTTCTTGATGCTTCCTGGAAAGACTGGAAGTTTCTCATCAGGACTTCCAAGGTATTTTATGACTTAGCTCTCACCTAACATTCCATCCTTATCTCTTGCCACGGTTGTTCTCCTCATCTACCATTTATTCTTTCTGCCTATCTCTGCCATATGGGATGATTTACCATTCTCCCAATTTTCTAGACTTTCTCATGCCTTTGCCCAGGCTGTCTTCCTCCACAGAACACTTTCCACCCTATTCCACCACTTTATCTGACCATTGTTTATTCACTCCTCAAAATTCCACCCATATTGTGACCCTTCCTTTCCTGACTCCCCAGGCTGTACTACGTCTCCCACATCATGCTATGCACTTCTCTTCACTATAGCACTTACACACACTATAACGAGCTGTCTCTTCAATACAGGAAGTTCCTTTTAATTTCATGTCTATATTTTCAGAAATAAAGGCAGAATGGGTATTTAGTGAGCACTGTTTGTGGGTTTAGTTAACTAACTCAAGTCTAGCCTCTTGTGCTGCTTCAAAGCTGAATTACTTGAATTCTCTAGAGCCAAGAGGATGAAAAGGGATGTTCCTTTCTTCTACCCCATGAAACTTGCTTGGCTTTTGCTTTGCCTAGTAGTCAGCCTCCTGTCCCATCTGGAGAAGCTTCTTTCAGTGCTTCAGTATGGTTTGATTTTGGATGGGTGTGTGTGTGTGTGTGTGTGTGTGTGTGTGTGTGTGTGTGTGTACATGTGATATAGTGGCTTATCTCATCTTCTATTTGCTTTTAGATTCCTCACTTTGAGTTTTCATCCAGTCAACTTATTGCCTCCTGAATTATTTATTGACATTTGAGACAATGGACTGTGGTCCAGATGGGGATTTCTATCTAATGGAGAAAGTGCTTCCTCACAAACTAGATGAGTTCCAGTTCCAGAACTGGAGCCTCTGGAGGGTGCAGAAATCATCAGGTGTCAGGGAGATTGCCTAACCATCAGTCAACAAATGGGGTCAGACTCACAGACTATACATTCATTCACCAGTCACTGAGTCCAGCACCTTCTTCCTCTGCCATGTCCTGTACCAGGCACTGTCCTGAAAGGATGGTCAGACTTACATCTTGGCATCAAAGAGCTCAAAGTCTGCTGAAGTGAAGAAGGGTGAAGTGAAGAAGCCCATAGTAGGATGGGCTATGATAAAGGTATGTATAAAAGTAGGTAAGACAGAATAGAGACTAATGGAGAAGGCATAACAAGATTTGACATGGGGAGAACAGAAATCACCAGGTCAATAAAGAAGCAAATACTTTTCCAGATGTGTCATATGAAAGCGATTTGGGAACGTCCAAAGTTGATGAGGACCCCAAATTCTGTCCCTATTGGTTTGAATGCCACTTGAAGCAAGACTCTTTGGTATATTCTGGGGAATCAGAGAAGACAGCTGAGTAGGGAGTGAGGGAAGAAAGCATAAAGGCATGAATGTAGAGACAAGAGACTGACACCTGGGAGACTTCCTTCTTCACTCTACTGGCTGCATGTTGAAGCAGGATAAAGGAGATAAGCAGAATTCAACTTATTTTGGAGCAGTAGCTAGAAACCATCCCCTATCACTTTAAATCCCCTGGTCTTCCCACTTTCACCATGAAGAAGTGGCCAATAGAATGGTGAAGATAAGCAAGGTGACTGCCAAAGTTGCTGCCACGTAGTTACACTATAGTGAGACCACTGGCTGACTTCCGTGATGATTAAAGGGAAACATCAAAAGGTAAAAAGTCAAGATGAAATGACCTATGCTTTTGATAGCCCTGCAGCTATACAGGGGTTGTCTCAAGTTGTCATTGACCTTGTTATTATCTCCTGAAGAGTCTCTAAACCTGGCTTAGTGAACCTTGGCCATAGGCCCTCTCTGTTCCTCCTTTTCTTTGATATGTGGCCTTTTCTTGTGATCATTTATATGACAACCGCTACATTGACTTGCAGGTTACCTGAGCGGGGTGCAACCCCTCACTGCACGTATGTGGAACCTTAAATCCAAAAAAGGGGAAGGGACTTCACCAAGACCACACAGTTAGGGGCAGGCAATGCAACTACATTGCCTTGTCTTTTGATGTCCAGCCTTCATGTGGGGAGATCTACTCTACCATCTTTAACATACTTGTCTCAAAAATGGCAGAAGAGAGGGGTGAATACCTTGCCTATGACTATGCAGATAATAAATAATGAAAGAAAGCATTTAAACCAGCAATGTTTGATTCTATTTTTTTTCTGTTATATCGTTTCGGGAGAACAAATCAATGTTAAGGATCACTCATGTCTCCTGAGAGAAACTCATCTTTCAAGTACCTTGAAGTATCCTTAAACATCTTGACATGTCCTTTAAACATGACTTGTAGCAAACTTTGTTCTTGAGAAAACAGGATCTTGAGAAAAAGATCCCCATGGATCTTTGTCTTCTCCAATCTTCAAAGGGTTTTATGTAACTAGATTGCATATATATGGCTGGAGTGCCTTAGGGGAAGTACTTGAACTGCTGTAGTGACTTATACTGTCTGTATTACATCCAGTGCCTTGATTCTTCACATAGCTGGGAAGATTTGTCACATGTTTATGCTATTTTGACAGTAGCTGGACTGAAATAATCCAGAGGCAAGCAATATTGCTTCTCTCTAACTGGCATACCCATGGAGCAGGGAGGTTCACGATTAGGCATTAAATGGCTGAACAATCGGCTTGGATGTCTCTCTTGACAGAGGCATGGAGCAAAGCCATAAGACAATCTTGTCTGAATGGTGACAAGGTCATAGGAAAGCTGAGACTGTTATCATTGATACATTCCAGGCACCCGTGAACTATTTCATATAGTGTCTGAAGAAGAAGGAACTTGGAAGTTCATTTAATCCTCAACACCTCTGAATTGAAGGAGGCTAAGGGCTGAAGAGGGTCTTCTCTCATGGTTATAAGAAACAGGTAGAATTTAGAACTTCTCTTATCCAAAGTTTGAGTCTCTGGTTTAAGAATTTGTTCAGGCTAAGTATGGGCGAGGTGAAATTATTATTTACACAAAGAAGTAACAGAGGCAATAATTTGATAAATTGTGCCCTCACAGGGTTTGCATACAGTTCTCCTAACTCAGGGATTCAGACACCGTTCACTACCTAATTCAACTGCCATCCCTTACTTCTTCCCTGGGGAACAAAACTCTGATTTTATTCATGTGGACATATGCACAGGTCCAGATAATCAATCATAATTGGCATGATCCAGTCATGCCAATCCCGTTTCATGTCATCAGTGATTTGCTTAGAGTTGAGCAGACAACCCAGTTCTGGCCAATGAGACATAAAGAGAAGTCACTGGGGACTTCATGACTCAGAGCTGCAGCACCTATCTTGCGACCACAAGAGGAGACACTGCATACAAACTGAAGATGGTAGAGACAAAGGACCAAAGGAACTAAAATCCTTGATAGTATTGTTTAGCTGGCAACCAAATCTGGGTCCTCACATCTCTAGGTAGTGTGCTAATCCAACAGCAAGTGGCCTTACAGTTTGAGCCCTTAATATTGTCACTTGCTGCTCCCCTTATTTTAAATATATATATAAAGGCAAATTCCAATGATGGCTAAAACCTTGAAAACTAATTTATTCATTAATGGACTAGTACATTCCCCAAAAGCAGAGATTGTTAGGCCTTTCATTCTTATATTCCCAAGGCATAGGTCAGGGTCTGCCATTGTGTGGATACTCACTAAATGCATGAAGCATAAATACATATAAACCTACATAGACAAATAAATTGCAGAGTAAAGTTTGGATGGGCATGACTAAACTTGAAAATCTAGCATTTGTTGAGAACCTAACACAAGCCAGCCCTTATCATAGTGGATTTCCCAAACCAGTATGGTACCAAGGACAAGATGGTATGAGCTGTCTACCCTGGGTGCAGGCAGTAAGGGGGGCACTATCCGTAAGGTACTTTAAAACAATGCCGCTAATTGGTCTGCTCTTTATTATCACCATGAGCCAGAAATCCTAAAGAATGTCTGTGATAAAATACTCCTCCCTAAGAAAAATGTTTTGTTAGTCTAAATTCTAAACAATTGTTGTGATTACTTGTGAGTTTTAATAATATGTATGTAAGGTTTAAATTAACACTTTTTTATTACTCATCCTTCAATAAACATATTCTACACAGAAGTGAATTCAGAGAACTCCCAGCTATACCGGCAGCACCCAACAGGCTATGGGCATGCATGTCAAGATTATGTTTGTGACAGTTTAGAACGATTCCAGTTCACATCTCTAGCCCTTGTGGTATTACCTATCCTTATATTTAAATGGGCGATTCTGAATGAACATCAACAACATAGTGATTGAAACTGGTGAAGAAACAAAACTAAAGTTATCACATATCTGACATTCTGGGTGACCAGTTGGGAGAATTATTTTGCATTTAAAACTTAAAACAGAGCGAAGGTATAGGATGTGATGTTACTGGCTAGTAAGTGCAAATTTGAGCTCATTAATGGAATACTGTTCTGAATTTGAATTTTCCTGAGGTTAATTAGACACCAAAAATACTACTTACAAAGAGCCAGAATCAGCCTGATCAATATACCTTAAAACACCATACTTTAAAATTCGTCCCTGAAGTTCAGCACAAAGCAATTGTGGAAAGGGTCATTAACTATACAACAAGGAAATTTATATTTTGCATGAGTCAAATTTCAAAGAAGAATGCAGAAGAAGCAATAAAAGATGTTGATTGGACATTGCTAGGACAAATCAAAAGGACAAAAGAATGTCTGCCTCAATCATTTTCTCAAGGAACTTGTTCTAAAGCACCTGATTGAATAATGAGTTGACATGGAATAATGTCAATATTAGTTATTATGTAGTCATTTTCTCTGAGTTTTCTATAAGATCTTATAAAATGTAAGATGGTTTTCATAAATTTTCTGGTAAAGTTATTTTAGTGGATTTTCTTTTTTAATTTCATAGGAGATTTTAAAAGTGGTTGTTTCGATTCCAAAGATACATAATCTGTGTAACAATTTCTGGAATTTATTGTGAAATGGGGTTTTATGAATCTGCCAAATTTATTCTATGCATAATATTTTCTTAACTATTTGTATACCTATTGGTTCTTATGAAAGACAATTTTTGAAATTAAATTAAAATAAAGAAATCTTGATCAATTACGTGAGAACATAGATTGATAAGTTGGCCATACTGTCTATTGAACGTAAACAAACAAGGAAGACCAAATGATAAAGTCATTGACATATCTGCACAAGGTACAAAAACAGAAACTCTATTATTATTACATAAATGTAGGTGTAACTTTTTCCCTTAAAAAAACACATTAATGTAATTTAAAAGTATTAATCTTATAATTTTTTTTCCTTTTTTATAATGTATTTTTATTGGCATGATTACATATGTGTGTATGTGTGTGTGTGTGTGTATGTGTGTGTGTGTTCATAGAAAAAATTTATTGTCTGTATTTCTTTTCTTGCTGCTATTATTACATGCACTTTAAGGTTATTACTGAAGATCACTTGGTTGCTTAGAGGAGGGGGGTATTCCAAAACCCCATCTTTATGTGTCAGATGTGCTAGGCTCACCACTTTTCAGCAGCTGTATTTTACAAATGAGAAAACCAAAATTAAAACACAGCAAAATTAAATGCACAAGGCCCCAAATTTAAGAACTTATCATGAAGATAGTCCTTCATGACGATTCAGATGGCTGCTATCCGTAGAGCCTATACAGCTCACCAATTCAGCTCATGCTTGAGTGCAGCATGGGGTAAAGTTAACTGTAAGCTGAAAGAGGGAACATTGTGGTCAACTTCATGTGTATTCATAAATTTTACTTGAATATAAGTCAACCCCATTCTAAAGCCTTTCACCCAGAGTCCTTTGCTTCACCCAAACAAATTTTCCACTAAAAAATAAATATCAACTGTGAAACAGCCTATTTATGTAAGCAAAAACATTATCTAATCCTCATTTATTATGATTCATACATATACAATGTGCTTGATTATACTTTTTGGTAATGTTACATTTCTAGTAAAGTTTATTAAAAACAGAACTCTTCACGGGATGCAAAGGGAATCACTGTGAAAATCCACAATAAACCCCATACTCCCAGCTTCATTCCTCTAGTTAATGTCGTTCTTGAAGATATACACAGGAAAGGCATATGGGGCCCCCTCTCAGTTGTGTTATACTATATGCAGTTTCCATGGGAATACATACCCAGGAGATGAAATCATGAAGTACTCTAGAAGGTGCTAATATCTCAATGGAGCATAATAACCCGCTGAAAATATCTACATTCACATAAAATATGGCAAAGGAGGACAATGGAAATTTGAGGGAGGAGAGAGAATGAGCATCTGATATGGCAGACCAAGTTGATACTAACACCACACTAGGTTTAAAGCTGTATTTAATAACTGTGAGTCACATGTAATATTAAAATGCCATTGGCTTCAACTTAATTTGGTCAGGGTCAGTATTTACCCTTTGAATATTCAAGTTTCTCTCTTTCTTTCAGTCCTTCTCTCTGAATCCTGTAGAATTTCAACCCAATGAACTTTTTTCATAATTTTTTCTATCACAGTTGTTATTCTCCATCTACAGATCTGTGTTCGTTTTCATGATGTAAGTAGTACCAGGTGATTTACAAAGATCATTTATATTTTAGAATACACTTATAATGTAGAAATTACTTTCTTTTCTATTCTCCTGCTGAGGAAATTCAGAGCCAGAGAGGTCAACATAGTTGATAAGCAGAATAAGGACTTGAACCCCGGTCTGTCTGATGCTACACCCCACTTCCTTGTTGATGCTGTGATGCGTGAGGCTCTGGATTCATTTATTTCAGGTTTGGTAGCTTACACACATCCTGTGAAATCAGACTGTGTCTCGCAGGTATAACAGGAATTCCAGTTCAGCTTCAAGCTATCCCAGTAGAGCCAATCAGTCAGGAAGAAAGTACATTAAGAGTTTTCTCTATGAGTCAGATGTCATGAAAGATTTGGTTAAAAAGACAGAAGGTTCAGAATATATGTATCTAAAGGGAAGGCAGAGGTAGGGAGAATACCACAGACAAGGTATCTCGGAATGTTCTCTGCTGGGCCCCAGGAACTCATGTCTAAGCCCCCTGGAGAGACACTGGGACACCAGCTGAAGGAGCTCTTCTCATGAAGGGCTCTGATACATGAATACTGGCTGGGCTGGACAGAGTACAAAATGTAGAGCTGGATAATGCACCCTGACCTAGCACTGCACAGAAAATTATATGGTTTGAGGATCAGGTGGGGTCAACTATCTGCAACTAACAAATAGACTCAAAAAAGCATAATGGCTCAGGGTGCCTGGGTGGCTCAGTGGGTTAAGGGCCCAACTTTGGCTCAGGTCATGATCTTGCAGTTTGTGGGTTCGAGCCCCACATCCAGCTCTGTGCTGACAGCTCAGAGCCTGGAGTCTGCTTCAGATTCTGTGTCTCCCTCTCTCTCTGCCCCTCTCCCACTCACACTCTGTCTCTCTCTCTCTCTCTCTCAAAAATACATAAAAAATTGTTTTTAAAATAAAAAAATTTAAAACATTTAAAAACTGCAAGGGCTCAAGCATAGAAGTATTTCTTGTTTGCTTGCTTTTGGTTTTATTTATATTTTTGGTGTGTGTGTGTGTGTGTGTGTGTGTGTGTGTGTGTGAGCACGCGTAAAATGCTGGCGGTCTAGGCTGGCAGAATAACTCTGGTCACGAATCATTTGAAGATCTAGGCTCTTTAACTTTCAACACATAGTTTTTAACATCGTCTCAGGCACCACCATCTAACCAGAGGACGAGAAGAACAGACAGAATCACCCAGGAAAAGTTCAATGAACCAGGCCTGAAAGTGACGGCCCTTACATCCACACATCCACTCACATCCACTAGTTTGAAATCAGCCAAGTGGCCAAATCAAACTGTGGGGATCCTGGGAAGGACAGTCTTGCTGGGTGCTCCCAAAGGGAAGAAATCAGGTTGGTGGCCAGTTAACACATTACAGAGAATGCAACCCCGCTGGCATGGGCAGCTTTGGGAACACCAGGTAACAACTCAGATATCAGCATTCTCAAAGAGGATTCCAGTCCTTGCAGTGGGAAAATAACCTCTTGTGGCTTCATAATCATCAAGAAAAGCCAGAGTTTAGTGGAAATCCACTGATAAGAGCCAGAAAGAAGATGGCTGTTGTTCTGAGGTAGCAGAGATCTTCTCAGGGCTCACAGGAAAGGAAGCTGGGTAACCATAGTTACTGTAAGAGTCAAAGATACCAAAAAGCTTAACTGTTAATTGTTTTTCAATTTTTTAATGTTTCTTTATTTTTGAGAGAGAGAGAGACAGAGTGTGAATGGTTAACTGCTGATTTTTAAATACCCTGACAGTAAAGAAGGAATAAAATAGAAATGAATGTTATTAATAATCAGTCCACTGGGAGATTAAAATTATTAACATTTTGGTGTATATTCTGCCCAAACCTCACTTGCTCACTATATATCTATACTGTTTTTCTATATGTGTGTGTGTGTGTGTATGTGTATGTATATGTATGTATATAAAATATTCTTTTTAATGACATGTACTTCTGTTTTCTGCTTTTTTCACTCAACCATTAAAGACTCTTGCTCTTGCATTAAATAGATGATCAAATATGATCAACTCAATTCTTCATAAATGAAATCTTAGTCTTTTTCTTTTTATCTATATTATTTTTGCTTATAAAAAAAGTTGCAGTGAAAATCCTTGTTCATATATCTTGAATCACTCATCTAATCATTTACATAGGAAAAATTCCTAGACAAAACAACTGATGCATCACACATCATCCATACCTACATACCTGGGTGCATAACCCTTAGAGCATGCACACTTAAAAATGTGAAATGCATTCTCAAATTTTTGTCAAGAAAATTATACTCACTTACCTTAAAAGTATCTGAGTTTTGATCCCTATAGTAAAAAACACTAGGTATCTTAATAATTTTTAACATCTGCCAAAAAAAGCAAAAGTGAAACTCCCACTTTTATTTTAATTTGTATTTCTTTAATTATTAGTGTAGTATGACATCTATTCAAATGCTCATGGGCCATCTTGCATTTATTGCATTTGAAATCTGGTAGCTCAGTGCTCCTCCCCACCCATGCTAGTTCTTTTCAGAAAATTTTTACTATGCTAACTTATTTTTGGATGAACATTAAAATAATTTAATAAAAAACTGTTTTTATCGAGATTGTGTTAAACATATGGGTTTGTTCAGTGAATGATGGCATCATTATTCACACAAGAACCAAGTGTAACTTTTCATTTATTCTCCCCTTATTATGATATTTGATGGACTTTTATAGCTTTTCATGTAAGTTCTGAATCTTTATTTTTTCAATTTATTTCTAAATATTTTATGTATCAAGCTATATTTTGTATCAGAATACTCACCATTGTATTTCCTATCTGCACCTTCTTGTTACATAAGAGTCTTGTAAACTAAGTTTTTAACCAGCTATATTATTGGTTTCTCTCTCTTACCCTCCCTCCCTCTCCCTCTCTCTCTCTTTTAGTTTTTCTTTTCATATGTAAGTTTTTAGTCAGTTTCTAGGGTTTTTTGAAATTAGAAATTTGACTTTTTTCTGAATTTATTTCTCTTATTTTCTTAACTACTTGTGTGGCGTATTTTTCCAAAACAGTGTGAAATAACTGTGGTGATAGCAGACATGTGTGACTTTGTGTGTGAATATATGTTTGTACATGTGTGAACATGTATGTATATGAATGCTTATCATATGGAGGAAATAGCATCTTAATTTGGTTCATTCTAGATTTTAACAAGGAGCAATGGATAAAAATCATTAAGTGCCTTTCAAGTATCTATCAAGAAAGTACTTCTTACAGCTAGGTTTTGCATTTGGCAGGGAGTTTCTAAGCAAAAATGTGGGAATAATTTTAGTATTGCATCGTATTTTTGTTGTATCATTGCCTATAACGGGGAAGAACCAATCTTTAATTCTATAAGCCAAATCTCCAATAATCTCAAGTTTAGCCATGTATTATAAAAACAGCTTCAGTGTACTTTCTAAAAAAATAAATGATGACATAAAAACTGCTTAAGGTGAGCAAAATAATTGTCATGAAACTGAACAAAGAGCAAGTAACTTTGTGGAAAACCTGGACCTTCATTGCCCCACGGCTTACCATGTGAAACCAAAATAAAGATGCTCACGGGCTGGTGAGAGGTAGGTATACAGTTGCTTCATGCCTCCCAAAGAAAGCAAATAGTTGCTTTTTAAAATAGACTTTTTTTTAACTGATGGGTTCCTTCAGCGGAATTAAGGAGTTGATCTTCAATGTCCCTTTCAGATCTGCTAAGCCAAAATGAGGGACCACTAGAAGTAGAGCCACTAACAGCCATCGGAAACATGGCTGAGACAAGACCGTCAGAGGCTTCAGAGGAAGGGGGGAGGGGTGGTTTTGGTTTGCGCTAAAGGACCCGGAAGGACCCACTTACCCAGTGAGGAGGGAAAACAGTCTTGTATTTTCTCTAGGAAGCCTTTCTGTATTTCATCTTTCACTCCCATTCCTAATAAAATTGGACTTTTCCTTCCATCTAAGCCTTCTGCTATTTAGTCTGCCTCTCTTTGGCACTTTCTCTTCTAATGATTTATGTACATATTTTTTTCAACTAGAAAATAAGACCATTGAAGGCAAAATGTATGTGCTGATATCACTCCCACCCACACCCTAGAGTACCCAACACAGCAGACATTGTGCAGTAAACACTAACTGAATGAACAAATGAGTGATGAGCATAAGCTTAACTTACATCCCTTAACAGAATTACTACTGATAATAAGAAGAATGGTAACAACAGCTAATTTTTACAAAGTGCCTCGTATGTGCCAAGACTTTAATATGTATTATCCCTTTAATCCTTATAATGGTCTTGGCAGGTACATGTCATTATCCCCACTCAAGAGATGAAGAAATGAGGCTCAAAGATGTCACCTAACTTGCCAAAGCTCACATAAAAGAGACTGGAAGGCCTTTCTGACATCAAAAACCATGTTCTTTCCAGTGTACCGGGTTGTCAGATGTCAATAGGAATTTCAACTTATTATATGAGCTGTTTGGTGTTACTATTCTGCAAAGATTACTTTGAAGAACTTTAGAAGAAAAAAACATGTTCAAATGTGGGTGGGATTTCCCATGAATTTTGAAATTGGAGAAAATGTATTGCCAAGCACTAAACAAACACTGAATCTGTTTTATGAGTTAATGGATTAAGTTGGATTTCAGTGGCATTCCTGTATTGTACACAGCATACACATGCTCATGCCTTTCTTCAAAGCTTCAGAGCAGTTGGTGTTGATCACAGACACTGCCAACGAGCTCCACTGTGTCAGAAGAATGCTACACACAGAGTTTGTGTCTGAGACTGTTGGTTTTCCACAAAAGTTTGTAAAGGCCTTTCGAAACCCAAACGGCCCTCCTGAAAACAGAATAAATGATTCCCTAAAACATCTTTCCTTAGTTCAAAATGTAAAGTTTTGAGGCAGGAACTCTGTCTTCTACTTTCTATATAGAGAATACACGGCTGTGTAATCGTTGTTCAATAGTCATTTGTTTAAAGAGAGGAACAATATTTAGCACTATGGAGTTTAAGTCAAGTACTGCCAAATCTGGTTTTCTGTCAACAATTCTAAAAGTCTTGAAAGGGAAGCTTCACAATGAGAGGTGTGAGCAAAAACAGAAAAGCAAATAAAATCTTTGGATGCCAACTCACGAAGGGCCTTATGTATCACGCACAGAGGGGGAAAAAATCCCAGTAGAATAAACACACTGCAAAACTAGACAGCTAGCTTTAAATATTGATCAGATTTAAAAGCAAGAATAGAAAACCGTTTTCAATTTGCATAATACTGATCAGTTGTTAATGAGATTTTTGGAGCTCCATGCCCAAAAGAGTCTGAGACCAGATGCAGGTTAGGAGGGGAAAGAGCGTCATGATCTACTCTTAATGTCTGGAAATCATAGTCACTGGTCATGGTGCCGATGCTCCTGCCATGCATGTATTTAATACCCTAGGCTTAAAAAGAAAAAGAAAGGTTATGCCTTTAAGAAATAGTTTGGTCTGCCAGTCATATATTCAGCTATAAGACTCCGCAAAAAACCAAAGCCGTTGTTTCTCCTATAAAATATATTCAAGGAACTGAATTGGTAAGGATAACTTTTCCTTTATTGAAAACTGATTGCCTAGGCCTAGGATACAGTCTGATTCTTTTACTAACCAAGTAAGAAGGTCTATATAGAAGGACTATGCAACTTTTTTGGCCGGCCCCTGCCCCTGACCAATACCTATGTGCAAATTTGCATGTGCATACAGGCAGAAATGGGACAAGCCAATTCACCAGATCTGAGTATTAGCATGAAGAAGCCAGACCATAAAGAACTCTAAGTAACACAGCCATAACTGCAAGGACTCCAAGTGCCAAACCACAAACAGTTGATGAAAAAGAACATTGGTACTTGGGTCTTCTGGTTTTCACACGCTTAGGAGCACTGGGAGTTGGAAGTTTCCCTAGAGGAGAAAGGAAACCCAAAATACTGGCTAATAGCAGTTGAACTTGGTGAAAGAAGATATTTGATTTTAACCTTGCTGTTTGCATGTCTTTAAGTTTTGCTGCAGATTTGATCTTAAGTCTGAAAATAATGGTAGATGCTTAATGATTGATTGATTGATTTTCATTTAAAAAAGTATTGGCGGGGCGCCTGGGTGGCTCAGTCAGTTAAGCGTCTGACTTCGGCTCAGGTCACCATCTCACAGCTCATGAGTTCAAGCCCCGTGTCAGGCTCTGTGCTGAAGCTCAGAGCCTTCAGCCTGTTTCAGATTCTGTGTCTCCTTCTCTCTCTGATACCCCCGCCCCCCACACCAGTCGTACTCTGTTCTCTCTCTCTCAAAAATAAATGAACATTTAAAAAATTGTAAAAAAATATTGGCTACAAACTGTCTTATCCCTCTTTCCTGCAGTCAGGCACAGCAGCAAGGAACATCTCTTTTAAATCTGATCAACTCTTTTTGCAAGTCAATTTTTTTTTTTCCTGGTGGCAAAAATTTTAAGTGGTACTGAAAACAGTAAAACTACAATGAATTAGGTCATACCTATACCTATAAGATGATTCTTTATGATCAGTTTAAGAAAGTATGCCCATTGTTCTAAGAAATAGAATACCAGGAAAGTTCACTAATGGAAAGAACTTCTCAGACTTGGAATTTTAAAAATACTCATCTGTGCCTCTTCATCATTGCTTCCAAGGTTTTGTTTGTTTGCTTACTGCCCAAGTTGTAAAAGGAAAAAAAAAAAATACCCTCCGTCATCCCCTCATCCTCCACTTTATTTAGACTGCTGTTGGGTTTTTCCTTTTCAATAGGTGGAAAAAAGCAAAGAACAAACGCAAACAAACAAATAAACAAGTAAACAAACAAACCCTAATCTTAGCCCACAACAGTATCTCATTTATTCACAATATCTGAGTATGAATGATTTTCTGTTTTACGGTATCTGAGCTTTCTACTGTAAAGTGCTCCAAGTCTGTTTTGAAAGTAGAGCGAGTGTGAAACAGACAAAAACCAAATAAATAAGCATTGCTAACACCTTCCAATTCCAATTCCAGAGCTCCTCCACCACACAATGGCTAATTCTGCTAGAAGATCTTGAATAATCTTGAAAAGAAATTTAAATGTTTTCTTGCTGCAGTATCTCGAGGAAGGAGCCCCTATTCCAGTTGTGTGTGTCTTCGGAAGTTGATGATCTTCTTTAGCAACTATTCCAGAGATACACTGACACATGGTGCCGTGGCACTGTGCCCAGTGAAACTGTGCTCTCCTGGCCACCAGCAACGTCCCAACTGTCTGCTCTTTGGCTCTCTCCAGTTCAGACTTGCCACATGGCCCCATCACACACATACCATCCCAACTCTTTCCCCAAGCATCATCTCATGAGTCATAAAAGTGAATTTTCTACTTAAATCCACCCTACCAACTATTTTATAACTTTGGAGGCCTTGATCCTGATAAAGGTATTATGCAGCCAACTCACTGATTTTACTCAGTTTTAATGGATGTTTTAATGGAACAGAGTGGCTGCAAACATTTTATGAGTAGTTCGACTTGTTGTTCTTCAAGTATCTTTTTTTTTTTTAATTAGAGAGAGAGAGAGAGAGAAAGAATCTTAATTCCTCATTCAAGAGGCTCAGTGCAGAGCCTGATGCAGCGCTTGATCCCACAACCCTGGGGTCATGACTTGAGCCTAAATCAAGAGTCAGACACTCAATGGACGGAGCCCCCCCGGGAACGCTCAAATATATCTTTGGTTACCGGTTCTGTCTTCGGGTTTATGTTGTACCTTCTACTGAGATGGTTTTCCTCTTGTGTCCAGCTTCTTTAAGGACAAACTTACTTTTCCTTCAATGTCTTCCATGCTCATCCCTGCTGAACGTGATTTCTCTTTCATTTGAATTTCTGTATGATTTATCTGTGCTTCTCCTCCTTTTTGTCCTATCATGTAAAATAGTTTTTAGCTGGATATCTTAACTTCCCTAAAATATGACAACTTCCTCCAAAGCAGGACCTTTGCCTAATTTGTTAGGTGTCAAGAACCTAATAAAGGTTCAATAAATTATTTTTTAACTATAAATAAGTCAAAGGACAGAATTTTACAATAGACTGCTATTAGATGCACATGCATTATGAGATTATACACTGCTATTAGGGCTGCCAGTCAAGTTACAGAATTTTGATGACAATTATGGTCCCCAATCTTCGAAGCACATGACATCCTCCCATCGCTTGATTTTGCAGCCATATTATCTCCCCAATCTGGAAAATGATTCATGGCGTGATTTTTGAAAACAATTTTAATTGGGTTTCTATTAAAATATGCCTTTGGATAACTGTTATGACGTAGGCTGGAGGATTATAAATTACGGTCAAGTAAAACAATGCTTACAGGCATGAATATACTCATTGCAGGCTGTATTTGCTTCTTAGGGCTTCCATAACAAAGTACCACAAACTGAGTGGCTTAAGACATTTATTCTCCCCCAGTTCTGGAGGCTGGAAGTCTGAAATCAAGGCGTTGGTAGGGCATACTTCTAACACCATCACACTGGGCATTAGTCTAAATAAAGTTCCATAACTAAACAGCAATAGGGTTGATAAAATCTTAGCTTCCTAGCTTCAGGACAGTGCTTTCTCCCACCTCAACTTATATGAAATTTTGCCCTATTTCATGTGGACGAGACGTTTCCTCTTCAACAATCCCTACCCCAAATGCTCACACTTCCTTCTCATGGTAGAGGCATTTTTCTCACTGAATGAGTGTTCTCTTCAATCTTAGCAAGGCACGGAAGTGTATACGGCCACAGAGAAACTGAAAAATAGTGTATTCGGTGGAGTTGGAAACCAGTGAATTATCAATAAAACCATCATATTTTTAAAGTTCCTTTCATTTCAACTTAATACTAGAATTGGTAAAAGGGATTGAAGTATGGTTTTGGACATTAAGGAATTAATTCCTCATTCAACAAGCAAATGCATGAAGAAATTACTATAATATATGGCAGATTCTAATGAGCATTACAACTTGAAATACATCTTTGACATAAACAATATGGCACTCAGTGAAGTTTACATGTAATTCCCTCTCATAAGCATTATAGTTTGAAAACCATCTTTGATGTAAGAAGCGTTCAGTGAAGTTTACACATAATTCCCTCTCATCATTTCTCTTTGAAGAAAATGAGTAAGTAATTCAAAATACTTTTCATAGAGATTAATTTACTCATCAGCTTTATTATGGGGTTGGTATTTTCACTGAAAAAGAACATATACCTCCATACAGAAGCATTCACACAGGCACATACTCAAATATTAAAAGACCAAGTCCTTGAATTTTATCTGTAATAGCATGGTTCACTTGTTGAGGGAAGAAGGAAGAGAGACAGGAAGGGAAGGAGAAAGGAGGAAAGGGAAGGAAGAAAAAGGAAACAAAAAGGAGGGAAAATCTTTTTTTAAAACAAGAACGAAGAAAGATGACTCGAAGTAAATAGCAGAATTCATCCAATTCATGTCAGTCTGTGTGATCTCTGAGTGAAAGTTTTGAGTTTCAAAGTCCTTATTTGTAAAATGATGGCTTTGCTACCCCCATAGGGTTGTGTAGATTTAAATTACAGAAACAATAAGAGACTCTTAAAGACACAGAACAAACTGAGGGTTGATGGGTGTGGGGATGTGGGGGTGATTGGGCAAATGGGTGATGGGCATTGAAGAAGGCACTTGTTGGAATGAGCACTGGGTGTTGTATATAAGTGATGAATCACAGGAATCTACTCCCGCAGCCAAGACTACGGGAGTCTATGTTAGCTAACTTGACAATAAATTATTTAAAAAAATAATAAAAAATAAGTTAATAAACTAAATTACAGAAGACAGGAACTGGAGACAGCTGGTACATGGCAAACACTTCAGGACCTGGCATAAGTTGTTACATTAATGGAGCACCTATTTTAAGGGAGCTGCCTCTCATCTCATTTAGTGTCTCTGTAGCATTAGCTGATTAAATGATTTCAACAAAAATCTGGTCACAATAACTCCCTGATGTTGCAGACACATACATAAAACATGATCGGTGATTGAAATTTTTACTTTTTTTTTTTTTTTTTAAATTTTTCTTTTTTTTTTTTTTTTAACATTTATTTATTTTTGAGACAGAGAGAGAGCATGAACGGGGCGGGGCAGAGAGAGAGAGGGAGACACAGAATGGGAAGAAGGCTCCAGGCTCTGAGCCATCAGCCCAGAGCCCGACGCGGGGCTCGAACTCACAGACCGCGAGATCGTGACCTGAGCTGAAGTCGGACGCTTAACCGACTGAGCCACCCAGGCGCCCCTTGAAATTTTTACTTTTTGACAAAGCCTTTCAAGAGACATTGACACACTTCCTTTTTGTTGCACCTCTAGACTCTCACATTTTCAGAGATTAACTCTTGTTGCTGAAATCACAAAGTAAATTCTAGTAAAAATGAAAGCTTCAATAAATCAACCCACCAAATCTTGTACTTTAAGAGAGATTCTATATATCATATGGGAAGTTAAAGACTTTGTCTTAAAGAACGTTCTACGTTCTTTCTGATCTAAAAAGATCAGAGAGATCTTTTTAAAGTGAATAATTTATGGCTAAAATAGGTCTTGAGTTAACTTTTCAAAACATATCCACTGCCTAAATTATCACAGTTATCTGGAAATGATTCAGGCTTCTACTTAGTAATGTCACTGAAAAGGTGCTACCTCTGAAAACTGCTTCATTTACGATGCTGCACAAAAAATGCAAAGCATTAGCCTATTAAGTGCCAGTCTCTTTTTGTAGATGTTCTATTGTCCTTGCTGTAGGAAGAAATTTTAATAGTTCTTTTTCCCCTCAAACAGATTTTCCCCATGTGTCCTCCCTTGCTGCCATGCTAAGAATTTAGTGAGAAAGCTGAATGCCAAATCATTATAATAC